>NC_090001.1:7521666-7843333 GCF_036417845.1 Apteryx mantelli
CAGTGACCTGCCAGTGGAGGGGCGCAGAAGTGACTTCTCTAGTTCCCCGTTTTAGCTATTTCACTGCCTTTGGCAACATCTGCAGATGTTCCTCAAGGAGTTATCAGAAAATTTTGGAAAACACCTGGGGTGGAGGGAGGTGACTGCTTTCCAGGACATGAGCAGAAATCTCTATGCTCTCTCCCTGCCTCCGCCATCTCCATGGCAGTGACCTACCGAGCCCCCACATGACACGAGCTGAGGTCACAGTGGAATGTGTCACCTCACAGGCAGGTCTTCTCAGTGGCATGGCTGGTGGCCCTCACTTCCCTGTGAGGCCCAGGCACTGCTGGGCACTGCTCATGCGATACCCACAGCTGCCCTTCTTAGTGGGTCCATGGCAAGGAGAGGGGACAGGAGGCAATGGGGCTGCATTGGGGCCCCTTGCCAGCAGGCAGAGGAGCAGGAGCACGTTGGAAAGGAGTTTGGGGTGATGAAATGGGAAGAGCATCCTTCCTCCGTGGCTGGAGAGGCAAGCCGAGGGCAAGGGGACAAGCGAGATGGAGGCCTGCTGGATGGACACCATCAGCCCACACCACAGTTCCTTCTTCCCAATGCTCCTGCAGCTCTCCACTGAGGGTAAGGGCTTTGGGAGCTCCTTCCCAAGGTGTCGCACAGAGACTAACTGCAAAAACTGCTGTGGATCCTGAGCTGTGGTGGTGGCTGCACAGGGCTGGGGGCTGCCACGAGAGTCCTGCCTGAGGGTCCCCTCTGCCTCCAGTAGACAATGTGGCAGCCAGGACTCCTGGGTCCTGGGGCTGCCCTGAGCCCCAAGGCTTCTGTGGGGCCAGCTCCATGCCCTTGTGGGTGGGGTGGGCAATCCTTGGCCAGGTTTCCCTGAGGGTGGGTCCCCCTTTGGGGTGTGGCTCTGAGGGGAAAGGTGTCCTGTGTCCTAGAGGCTGGGGTGGCCTGCAGCTCCCATGGGGTCCTCAAGAGACTGCTGGAAATGTCCATATACAATAATGAAACCTTCGCCTTTTAATAACCCCAAATCCTCCGCGTGTTTGATAAAACTTCTGATCCTTCCCTGTGGATCCTTTTATACTTCCAACTTGGCACAGCATGTTTTGGGCTCGGAGATGCCGTCCTGAGATGGCCACAGCCCCTGTCCTCCTCCAATTTGGGCTCAAACCTCTAAACACAGAAGATAGCTTGTTTGGGAGAGCAGCTTGGAAACGGGTGGGGGATGCCCATCTGGCCGTGGCCCAGCGCAGCCAGGCGCAGTGTGAGGGCTATCAAGTCCCGGGGCTGCCGCGGGGAGGGGGCTGGGCAGGAGGGATGACAGGACACTGCCCTGCTCTGCCCTGGGGGCAGCAGGACACTGCCCGCGGGATCCGCCACCCCGGCCAGCCCCAGGGCCCCCACACTGGCACCAGGGCTGCCACCAGCACAGGCACCAGCGCTGCCCCCCCGCACCCCGCAGCGCCCCCAGGGTGCAGGGCAGCCAGCAGCCCCACGAGGCCCCTGCAACAGAGCCCAGCCACGGCGGGGCAGTGGCTGCGACCCAGGGCCCCGCACTGCCCGGCCACATGGCGCCGCGCTGCCCAAGGCCCTGCCACGACCCAGCCCCGCACTGCCACCCACAACATGGCGCCCAAACACGGGGGGAGGGGGCAGAGCAGGCTGCCAGGGCAGGAGGACCCAACGTTGCCATGGCATCGCCCTAGTGCAGACCTCCTATTGGCTGGCAGGAGGAGGAGGGGGGGGCATCAATTTCACTGATGGCTCTGACAGCCAATTGCAGTACAACATGGGAAGGGAAAAGACACCAAGGAGGGAAGCGAAGGAGGAGTGGGAGCAAAGCAGGCGAGAAGCAAGCGGGAGAGGCAGCGGGTGGGAGTGGGTTTGGTGGGGTCTGCGGGTGCATTCAGGTGCCGGTGGGTGCCCTCCTGCCGGGGCGGGGGCAGCGGTGCTGGTGATGGGGCTGCTTTCCTGCAGGAGATGCAGCAGGGGCTGGTGGGGCTGTGAGCAGGGGACAGAGCGACCTGGGCCAGAGCAGGGAGCTGCCCTGCAGCCAGACGTGGCGGCCTGCCCCGAGCAGCTGGGCTGGGGGGGCTTGGTGGGGTTTCGGTGCAGGAACCTTTGGCCCTGTGGTGGGTCTGGGATCCATGTTAAGGCATTTCCCTGAGCTGCTGCTGCCAGCGCAGCCCCAGGTGCTGCTCAGAGCTGCGTTTGGGAGCTGCTGGGCAGAGTGTGAGCAGGCTGCTGGTGTCCTCGCAAGGTGCCCTTCCCAGTGGTGCCTTCTCTTCTGAACACGGCATTTCTGAGTGGCTCTGAGAGAGGCTGTCCTTGCATGTCATGCCATGCCGTAGCTGGTGTTTTGGCTCCAGGCCTCTTGCTTCTCCCCGAGACTTGTGAGCCTGGCAGCAGCCTGAAGGGTGTCCCCAGAGCAGCTCTGTAAGTGTGAGCTGTTTTGCTTGTCAAGGGCCTTGAAAGTTGATGAAGGGCCAGTGCTTGCACTTGCCGTTGTTCTTTCCATGCTCCTAGGTCAGGGTGAAGAGTTGCTGAATTGTGTCTCTGCTGGTTT
The DNA here is from genome assembly GCF_036417845.1 of Apteryx mantelli. Taxonomy (NCBI): domain Eukaryota; kingdom Metazoa; phylum Chordata; class Aves; order Apterygiformes; family Apterygidae; genus Apteryx; species Apteryx mantelli. Next base: position 7,524,233 of record NC_090001.1, read on the forward strand.
CACCAACTGAGATGCCCTGGCCTGAGTCCTTCCGCGTGTCTCCAATTGTCAGGGCATAAAACAGGAGAATGCTTGTTGTCCTGGATGTGTAGAGGATTTTCTGGTTTTGTTCAGCACTGGGGAAGGAACTGGACTTCTGAGTTGCGAGAAGGCTTCTCCCTGTGCCTGGGACTTGAGGCCCTGCTGTCTTCAGGTTCATGATCGCTGCTCCCATGCAACCCTCCTGTTAGAAAATGTTGCCAAGAATTACTTGCAGGCCTTTTCCTAATTCCTAAGTTTTATGGGCTATGTGTAGAGACTACCTAGGCAAAAGGTAATGTTGTTTTGGGGTCGTAACTGGTACCTGAGGGGTGTTTTGCTCACTGTGAGCATTGTGAAGCCACGAGGTGAATCAGGGAGGCCGTTAGGGTGCTGGCTCAGCCTTGGGGAAGAGCAGGGGGAGCTGCAGGCAGCAACAGCCCCATGGTCATGGTGTGGGCAGTGAGGTCACCACTGTCTGTGAGAGCTATGCCAGCAAATCACCAGTGTCAAATCAGTTCTTTGCAAGTAGCTGATAGGCCAGCAGGAGGCACATGGCTCAGCTGTTGATGATGAGGTGACTTCTGCCTGAGTACCTGATAGTGCAGGTGGAGGAAGAAGGCTTGGCTGTTGCTTGTGAGGTCCCTTCTGACTGCTGACCTGATTGGATAGCAGGAGCCATGTGGCTGGAGAGGTGATTGTGAGGTCATTTCTACCTCAGCGGCTGATAGGGCAGCAGTAGGTCCATGGCTGGGATGTGTGTTTTTGAGATCATTTCTGCCTGGGCAGCTGATAAGCAGGATCTGGCTCATGGCTGGGGAACTTGTAGTGAGGTAATTTCTGTCTTAGAGGCTTCTAGGCCAGTGACAGAGATGTGGCTGTGAAGGTGACTGTGAGGTCATGTCTTTCTGAGTGCCTGCTAGGCCAGCAGCAGGCAGTTAGGCATGGGCGTTGATTGTGAGGTCCCTTTTGTCAGAGTACCTGCTAGGCCAGCAGTAGTTCATGGCTGGGGAAGTTATTTGGAGGGAACTTGTGTCTCTGAAGCCCATAGGCCAGCAGCAGGCCTGTGGTGGGGGTATGCAACTGTGAGGTCACCTTTCTCTGAGCAGCTGCTAGGTGAGGAGAAGACACATGGCTTGGATGGTGGTGGTGAGGTCACTTCTGTGTTTGCTGATTGTGCTCAGAGGAGGGATTGACCCCTGCAGAGCTCTGCAGCAGTACAGAAATGCAACTCATTAATCAAGCAGAAGTAGATGTTCCCCATCATCTGGCACAAATTTTATTCCACTCCGTCATCATGAGTTAGTACTGCTACATTTCAAATGTGGATGATGTTCTGTGGGGAACATGGACATGGAGTTTGCCTTTCCACTTCTTGCTAAGCAGAAGCTTGCAGCCTCCTCCCGGTCAGCTAGGGAGTCCAAGTAGACTTCTGAGGCTGCTAAATGAATCTAGTGCTGTTGTGAGCAGTGGTGTTAGTAATCTCTTATTGCCAGGGTGTGTGTGCTTTAGAAATTGCCGCTGTCAAAAGAGCAGGGATCTTGTGAGATTTTCCTGCCAGGTCTGAATGCTGTGTCTGTCTTTGAGGTGTCCACCTGCTTTTATGACACATTTGGGACTGTAACACGTTAGAGGTCTGGGATTTTCGGTCCACGTATGCAGTCACTGGAGAATGGGTGCAAAGTTTGTTGGAGGAGGCAGAAGGAATGTCACCCCCCAAAAAGGTATGGGCCACATTTTCCAAGAGATTTCTTGTTCAGAGGAGTTGAGGCACAAGCGAGAGGCAAGAGCTGGCCTGATCAGCCCCTCTGAGAGCACTTGCTCTCTGCTTCCTGGAGGTGGGAAGTGAGCAGGCCCCGGGCTGTGAGTGGCTGTTCAGAGGAAATGCGAGTTGCAAGGCCTTGGAGGCCTAGAAGGGAATGGAAGGTCTGGAGAGTTGGGCTTTCTGTGTGTTGGGGTGTTTGGGGGTACCCTGCCTGCTGCCCTGTGTGGTGCTGTGCCCTGTGTGTCGCTGATGCAGAGGCGCGTGTTGTCTGCCAACCCTCTGTGAGGTTCGGGGGGACCAGCGTGTTCCAGAGTGAGATGCCCTGTGGTGGATCCGGGTGGTGGCCCCAGTGTTTTGCTGCTCAGCATGGGAGGAGGTGGCTGGAGAGAGCAGTGCTCTGCTCCCAGAGCCTAGCCCGCCATCACGGTGTCCTTCTGGGAGAGCTGGGTGAGGACTGTTGGTGACCGTGTTGCCTCCTTGGAGCATTGTGGTGCGAGCCAGGGCTGCTCGCAGTTTGGTGGTTTCTGTCAGCTGAGGTCCAGGCTTGCAGCTTCTGAAGGTCTTGATGCTCCCCTGAGTCTTTGGGATTTTTATCTTCTCCCTCCTTAAAGGCTTTCTGTTGAAGCTGGACCCTCATTGCATCTTCCCATCCCAGACCCTAATCCATTCCCATCCTGAATAGCAGATCCCTTGAGCCTGCAGTGGAGGAGACATCTGGAGGTGGGGGTGCAACACCCTGCTCAAGGCAGGTCCTAGGAGATGAGGTATCTTGGGGCCTTTTCCAGTGAAGTTTTGATTGTCTCCAAGGATGGACATCTGAGAACCTCTCTGGATCCCTGTGCCACAGTCCGGACAGCCTCATGGACAAAAAGGTTTGTTCTTAACATCTAAGAAGAATTTCCCATTATCCAATTTTCCCTGTTGCCTCTCATGTTATTAGTGTGCACCTCCAAGAAAATCGGGCTCCATCTTCCCTGTGCCCTCCATAAGGGAGCTGTGCACAGCAGGAAGATCCCCCTTGGCCTTCTCTTGTCTAGGCTGAACCAACTGAGCTCTCCCAGCCTCTCCTTATGTGCCCCACGTTCCAGCTCCTGACCATCTAGGTGTCCCTGTGCTGGACTCCCTCCTGTGTGTTAGCACCCTTCAGGACCCGGTATACAGAAATGGTCTCCCCTGTGCCAAAAAGAGGGGTAGAACGTCTCTGTGGCCCTGCTGGCTGTGCTCTCACCAATACAGCTCAGCACAGAGGGGAGACATTTGCCCCTGACTGTTGCGACTGTGTAAGGCCAGCAGAACTGACAGTAACACTCCGATTCTTTCTTTCTTTCTAGCTTGCTGCACTCATGGAGATTCCCAGTGCAGTTCTAGAGCCCCTGAGGTTGGAGGCAGGGTGCCCAGGTGTGTCCCTGTAGCTTTGAATGTCTTTGCCAACATCGTGAGCCGTCCATGAAAGCAGCTGCAAGTGGATGAGATGAGGCTTCAAACGGTTGCGAAGGCTTCCATAAATGCACCTGGCATCAGTGGGTGACTTGGGGTGTGGGTTCACCTCCTGGTACCTCTGCTGTGCTGCAAATTCCTCCTCCCACAACTGCTGTTACTGCCAGCCTGCTCAACAAATGCTATTGTGCCCCCTCCTTTTCCTAGAAGGTTGCGGTGCCATATAGGATGAGTGCAAGACCCCTATAATAAATGCCAGCATCTCCTGGGTGCCTTTGTGTGAGTGCCCCAAAGCCTCCGTAGCTTGACCTGAGGAAGTCTGACAGCTCTTGGGCTCCTGGCTCTGTGAGGGGTGAAGATGTGCCCAGGGCCAGGCTGCCCGTGGCACCCAGCCCTCAGTGCTCTGTGGACCCAGCTGTGGAGCCCGGACTGCTGCTGCAGAGCCTGCGCAGCCAGGACAGCTGGCATTTGAGCAGACCTGCAGTCTGGGGCTGTCTCATTGCTTGGGCCTCATTTCAAAGCCTCTGCACACTTTTTCCCTTCACCCAGGACTCCTTGTGCAAGTAACTAAAGGGAAGGAAGGAAGTTCCTTTGGGCTCAGGAGGCCTTCAGGACTCTCAACTGTTTCTCCATTGTATCTGTAACTTTTGTATTACTAAAGAAAATGTCCATCCCCCCCCCATGTCTAGCTGGAGGTTGCTGAGGGGATGGGGGTGGAAAGCAGCAGCCTGCTGTGCCCAAAGAAAGCAGGATCCTTCCCTCTGAAAACAAAAGCATCACCCAAGGAGCCAGCTCTGTGCCTGCCTGATCTTGTGCTGCTCATTCGCACAGACCTTGTGAGCCTAGAGTGCCTTGGCCACCTTGTGGTGTTTCCACAAGAGCTTCCCTGTGTGTCTGGGCTGAGGAGCCAAGGGAAGGCAGCGAGCAGAGCAGTGGCTGGGGAGTGTGCAAGTGGCGAGTGTCCCGTATCCATCTCTTCTTGCTGGTTCCTGCTTGTATGTAGCAGACCAGTCAGCTCTGTGGGGCAGAGACAGTGTGTTTGTAGACTAGGTGGCAGAGCAGAGGTCTGGCGTCAGGTTGATGCCTGCTGCAGTGCTGAGTTGATCTGAGAGTGTCAGAAACGCTTTCCAGCGCAGCTGCTCCCTCAGCTGGTCTCTGTACCTCGGCACTAGGAGTGGAAGTGGCATCCTGCTGTCATTGTGTAGGTGCTGCAGTGCAAAGGCTCCCAGCTCGGGCTTGATGGTACTAAAGGAAAAGCAAGACCAATTGTTCCCTTTTGTGATTTGTGCCCAGGGTGACAGAGTGGAGCTGTCGCATGACCTGCAGAGAGTCTTGCCAGGAGATGAAAGCTGTTTGCAGAAGACTGTTCTGTACGGAGTGATAACAGCGTAATCAAGGGTCATGCGAGTGGCCCAGGTGAGCTTCTCCTCTGTGAAGGTTTGCACTTTTCAGATCCCTTGTGACTTGGTCCCAGCTAGGGCAGCAGCAGGCACGTCGATGCCATTTGTGCTTTTGAGGTGAGATGTGCCTCTGAAGCTGGTAGGCCAACAGCATGCCCATAGCTTTGGTGCTGATGGTGAGGTGCCTTGTGTCTCAGTGCCCCAGAAACGGGGAGCAGGCCCATTGCTGCTGTTTGTGCTTGTTTAGGTCGATTGTGCCTCAGTCGCTAACAGGCCAGGAGCAGATATACAGCTTCATGGTGGCCTGTGAGGTCACTTCAGCCTCAGCACCTGACAGTCCAGCTTGATGCATTTTGCTGATGTTTGTGTTTGTGGAGTCCTTCGGCCTCAGGATCTGCTAGGCCTCCAGCAGCCCCATTGCTCCTTTTTGTACTTGTGAGGTGACTTTTGCTTCACTACCTGCTTAGACAGCATCAAGCACATTGCTGCTTTGGGGCTGGTGGGGTCACTTGTGCCTCAGGGCCTGATAGGCCAGCAGCAAGCCCATGGCTTCAGTGGAGATTCTGAGGTCATAGTTGCTGGAGAATCTGATAAGCCAGTGGCAGACCCCTTGCTGCTGTTTCTGGTTCTGAGCTCACTTCCCATGAGCACCTGGTAGAGCAGCAGTGTGGAGGTTAGTGCTGTTTGTGCTTCTGAGGTTCGTGTGCCTCAGTGCATGCCAGGCCAGCAGCAGGCACTTGGCTTCAATGCGGAGTGTGAGGGCACTTTTGTTTGAGAATTTGAGAGGCCAGTGGTAGGCACATGGCTGCTGTTTTTGCTTGTGAGGTCACTTGTGCCTCAGTGCCTGATTGTTGCATATAACAGCATTTGCTTAGCACTTGGAGCTGAATCTACTGAAGCCTAAGGCTGCACATCACTGAACTTTTCCCTAAATTTTTTGAGCCAGTTGGAACAGGCAGGGAACAAGGAGATAAGGAAGTAACAAAAGAGCTTCAGCAATGATTAGTGAGTACCATGACTCCCCCGGGAGACAAGGGGGAAACCAACCAGGACCGAAGAAGTGACTACTTGTCGAGCAATCAATCATTGGTGCAAGAAATCGGAGAATGGAGAAAGCACTTAAGCCGTAGGGGTATAAATACACAGGGAATTTTCCCTTTGGGGTCCCTCGGAGGAAGCACCCAGCTTTAGCTGTAATATTGATAAAATGATCTTATAAAGAATTATTTGGATCTTTTGGAAAAAGAGGAAACCTAGACTCAAACCCTGTTAAGGACACTGGATTGAACAGTTTCCCTAACAGTGACCAGCACTGCCCTATCAGGCACTGAGGCAGATGTGACCTCACAACCATAAAGAGCAGCCATTGGCCTAGCACTGCCCTATCAGGCACTGAGGCACTAGTGACCTCACAACCACAAACAGCAATAATGTATCTCCTTGTTGCCTGTCATTTACAGATGCACAATCAGCCCGCTCTCCGCGGGGCCAGGCTGTGCCACAGGGGGTCAGTACAGAGGGCTGAGGAGCTCCATGGGGCATGGGGCAGCGATGGGGAGAGCAGCTCTGGACCTGCTGGTTCTGGGGAGTGGTGGTGTGGGGTCATGAGGGGGGGTGGGGGAGATGGTCCTGCTGGACTCACCCCAGCACTGTCCACCACGGCTCAGAGAAACGTCCTTGGGGTCAGCCAGGACTTGTGCAGTGGGGATGGCATCCCCCACCTGTTTCCAAGATGCTCTCCCAAACATGGAAAACTTTCTTTTGGGTGTAGAGGTTTGAGCCCAATTTGGAGGAGGACAGGTGCTGTGACCATCTCAAGACGGCATCTCCGAGCCCAAAACATGCTGTGCCCAAAGCATGCTGTGCCAAGTTGGAAGCATAAAAGGATCCAGGGGGAAGGAACAGAGGTTTTCTCAAACATGCGGAGGACTTGGGGTTTTTACAATGTGAACATTCCATTTCCTATATGGACATTTCATCAGGCTCTTGAGGACCCCACGGGAGCTGCAGGCCACCCCAGCCTCTAGGACACAGGACGCCTTTCTTCTCAGAGCCACACCCCAAGTGGGGACCCACTCACAGGGAAACCTCGCCATGGATTGCCCACCCCACCCACAAGGGCATGGAGCTGGCCCCACAGAAGCCTTGTGGCTCATGGCAGCCCCAGTGCCAAGACCCAGGAGTCCTGGCTGCCACATTGTCCATTGGAGCCAGAGGGGAACCTCAGGGAGGACACTTGTGGCAGCCCTCAGCCCTGTCCAGCCACCACAACATCCCAGGATCCACAGTAGTTTTTGCAGTTAACAGTCTCTGTGCGACACCTCGGGAAGGAGCTCCCGAAGCCCTAACCCTCAGTGGAGAGGCGCAGGAGCGTTGGGAAGAAGGAACTGCGGTGTGGGCTGATGGTGTCCATCCAGCAGTCCTTTTTCTCACTTGTCCCCTTGCCCTCGACTCGCCCCTCCAGCCATGGAGGAAGGATTCTCTTCCTGTTTCATCACCCCAAACTCCTTTCCAATGTGCTCCTGCTCTTCTGCCCTTTGGCGAAGGGCCACAACATGGCCCCACTGCCTCCTGTCCCCTCTCCTTGCCCTAGAGCTACTACGAAGGGCAGCAGTGGGTATCGCATGAGCAGTGCCCGCAAGTGCCTGGGCCTCACAGGGAAGTGAGGGCCCCCACCCATGGCACCGAGAAGACCTGCCTGTGATGCAGCACATCCCACTGTGACCTCAGCTCGTGTCATCTGGGGGCTTGGTAGGTCACTGCCATGGAGATGGCAGAGCCAGGAGAGAGCAGAGAGATGTCCCCTCATGTCCTGGAAAGCAGTCACCTCCCTCCACCCCAGTTATTTTCCAGATTTTTCTGATAACTCCTTGAGGAACATCTGCAGATGTTGCCAAAGGCAGTGAAATAGCTAAAATGGGGAACTAGAGAAGTCACTTCTGCGTCCCTGCACTGGCAGATGGCTGCACTAGGCAGATCTATGCAGGAATTGGGGGGTTGTGGTTTGGTTTTGGGCTTGGCATTTTTCAAACCCAGGATCAAAGTCATGTGGGTTGAAACAGCACAAGCGTGGCCACGCGTTGAGATGCTTTGGTGAGCCTCAAGACTGGTTTCTCCTGTGGGTCCCTCTTTTTGGAGAAGCAGGATGTAGGAGAAAATGGGAGAGGAGAGAGCCTTCCTCCTTTGGGCACCAAAGCAGGCTCTTTGCTTGTAAAAGTCCTCAGCAAGGTTTCTCAGTGTGCGGTGCTTAAGATAGACATGATGTGCCATAAAAGAGCAAACGTGCTGTGACAGTGTGCTCCTTTCCCCCCTCGCTGATGTGCTCTCTCCCCCTCAACCTGACCTCCCTGTAAACAGCATGTATGCAGGGGCTAATTGAGCATGCGCCAACTAAGGCCCATCTAGCATGCAAATATGACTGTGAGTCAATCATCTCCCCCCGACCCCCATAACTAGGGGGCAGCCCAGAGCCCATTGAGCTCTCCTTCACGGCATCGGGCTGCACTGCAGAACCTCCTCTTGAGCAGCGACTCCTCTCAAGGTTCCTCCTCAAGGTTGAGAGATTCCTTACCCACGACAGATCCTCAGTAAGTGATTAATAGCATGCTGAAGTTTTGCGAACTTCACGAAACTTTGCTGAATTATATCTCTGATTAATTGTGCACATAATCCCTTAGACATAAACCGTTGCCCGTGTCTGTGACGAGGACTGGATCTAGCCGCACCCAGGCTCCTCTCTGAGGGATTTTGGAAAGCAAGGGGGTCCTTTCTGAACCTCATGACTCAATGGGAGGGTCACTGTTGCATGTGCATCTGGCCATGTCCTTCATGAAGTCAATAACTGTGTGAACTTTGCGAACTGAACCTCGATAAATCATTCTTATTTATGATTGAACTTTGTTAAATCGCTATCTTACCGCAATAAACATAGTGCTGTTTTCCTCTTGCGAGTGAAGTGCATCACTCCTTCGCGACACCTTGACGTCCCCTGCACGTTTCTATCCTAGAGGAGCTTTGGCTTCCTGAACACCAAACCTACTTTGCTTGACAATAATACACTGTTTAGTCCAGCTGTTGTGCTGAGATGTCCACTGGTTTTACTGAGTATTGGTATGGACCATCTTTGTGCTTGGTGGGTGCTGTTCTTAATGACCTGCTGGCTTTCCTGAGCTCCTGTGCCCTTCAGAGCTCACTCCCATGGGATCCCCCAGCGGTCCTCAAAGAGGCCAAAGTGTGCTCCTCTGAAGTCCCGAGTCTGTACTCTGCTGCTCTCCTTCCTCCCTGCCTTCAGGATGTGGCACTCCACTATTTCATGGTCCCTGCAGCCAGCGTTTCCACTGATGGTCACCTCCCTCATCAGTTCTTCCTTGTTTGCGAGTACCAGATGCAGGAGAGCGTCGCCCTTCTTAGCCCATCTGGCAGCTGTGCTAAGAAGGTGTCCCTGACACCCTGCAGAAACCTCCTGGACTGCTTTCACCCTGCGCTTTGCCCTTCCACTGCATGCCAGGGGGATTAAAGTCCCTCCATAAGCAGCAGGCCCTGTGTGCCACAGACTTCCTCAGCTTGCTTAAAGGAGCCTGCGTCCACTTCCTCGCCCTGATCGGGTGAACTGTAACTCCCATCGCAAGGTCACCCTTACTCCCATGCTCACTCACCTTTTCCCATCCAGCACCTTGTCCTTCCCTTGGAAGAGCTCCACAAATCCCAGGTGTCTCTTTGCACAGAGGGCATCGCCCCCATCATCTGCCCTAAGAGTCACTGCTGAAGAGCTTGTAGCATGCCATCAGAGCACTGCGGTCTGGTGAAACATATGTAATGGTGAAAGGAGGTTCCCGCTAAGAGAGCAAGGCCTACAGTGCGCAAGGCCAGGAAGAAACAGAGCTGGGCTGTGCAGGAATGGCAGGAGAGGGGTTTGCTGCCGGAGCTGCCTCTGCAGCACCTTGGCACCTTTGATGGAGGTAAATCGATGTCCAGGAAGGAGAAGGTGCCCCTGAAAAAGTTCTTGGGCCTGCACAGGCTGCCATGCAACCATGCTGTGGACATCATTAGCACAGTCCCTGTTCATATCATGCGGGAGTGGGGAGAGGTTCAGGGAGAGGAGATCTAGAAGGTGTTAAGCATGCAGGGACATGAGTAGAGCCCTTGGTGTGATGTGCAGATCTCTGCTGCACACTTGGGTGTAGAGGGGATGGACTTCACCTAAAGACACAAGTGGGATTCAGTTGTTTGGACACAGGCAGTTCCCATGTGGTATGTGCTGGAGACATATGGTTGTGCTTGACACGCCAGGCATCACGGAATCTAGTGCCTGCACTGAATGACATGAACTGCTTGCAGTGTAGGGATCTGCTTGTGCCTCAGCCTCCGAATGTGTGGAGCTCTGGCAGTATTAGGCACCTCATGTCATTTCAGATGGCCAAGGAGATTGTCCACCTGGCCACCACCTAATGCTCTAGAAGGATGTGGGTCTCACGGTTGCTCCATCAGAGCCAGCAGACACTGGCATATGCCTTGGACCACCTCTCTCGCTTCAGATGTCACCACGTGTTTGTGTGTGGGCAGCTGGCTACTCCCTTCCCTCTCCGGTGATTATCATGGGAGCTTAGAGAGGGAGCTCGCATGCCGGCATCTTTGTTGTGCACACTCCAGGTTGTGAAAGGGGAATCCCACCTCCTGTGTGTTTGTGGAGTGCACAGAAGGGCTCTGAATCCCACTCCATCCCAGGGGCTTCTAAACCAGCATGAGAAGCACAGATTGACGTGTCTGAATCAATACCTGAGCCATGGATAACTGAAAAGCCTTCCTGCCCCTTTTCTAGGTGTCCTGCCTAGTTAAGAGATGGGAATAGGGTCTTCCAGAGTGGGACATTTCCATGTGTCCTAGATGACCATCCTCTGATGAGACAAATTGCAATGCTGGAATGGGTCTCTCTCCACTCTTTAGAAAAGGCCCCTAGGTGATTCTTTCAGTCTACTTCAGTGACCGTGTCCCAGGAGGAGGAAGCACAAGGGACAGAGAAATTCATGCCTTCAGCTGGACCACTGTTGCTGAGCAGAGGCAGGCTCCTGGGATGGAGAGAGCTCCTGGCAACGTGGCAGCACTGCTGGGAGACAACTCTTTGCAGGAGCAGCTCCCCTGTCAAGAGCAGCAGGGCTGTGGGCACTGCCTGCTGTTGCTGACATCCATGAGAGAAGGCAGAGAGAAGTGAAAGGGAGTGTGGAGTGTGAGGCCAGAGGAGAGCTCCTTGTGGGAGGAATCTTCACAGCCCTTTGCACGGTAAGCCTCTGGCTGCAGGACAATGCTACTGCTGTTGCTGGAGGGGTCTTCTAAACCCAGCCCATAACGGAGAGTTTTCTTAAGGCGTGCTCTCCTGGCTTCTCCAGAGTGCAGGAGGGCATTCCCTGCCACAGCATGCCAGGGACAGGGTGTCCTGCTGCCTTCTGCCAGGGAGAGCTGCATGGGTGTGAAGCCAGGGTGTGCCACAGGTCTAGCCAGGGCTGTCATTCAGAGCAGTGTTCCTGCACCCCAGGGTGCTGTGTGCCCCGGGCAGTGAGTGTGCTGCCTGCGAGGGTCAGCACTCAGCCTGCCCAGCAAACTCCCCACAGTGCAGCAGGGAGAAGCTCTGGGTGGGAGGAGAGAGCCCGTCAGGGCAGGCTGAGTGTGCTGTGGAGAGGGTGGTGCGTGGGTCAGGGCTGCTCACAGCTCCAGCTCACCCTGAGGACATTTCTGGAGGGCACTTTTCAAAAGGAAGGTCAAGGCAGGGGCTACTTGAAAGGGAAGAAGCTTTCCTTCTAGGCTGTGTGCTTTGAGTTCCCTAATGTGGGGAGGGGGAAAGCAGGAAAGAGTTTTGTGCTTTGGGAAGGAACTGAGACTCTCAACCCTTCCCTCTCAGAGATCACACGGTCTGTGAGAAAGCTCAGCAAACCCCTTCAACCCCTCCTCAGCCTACAGACAGCACCAGCATCACCTTTATGGCCTTGTCAGGGATTTTCTGACCTGCTCCTCAGGACCTTTGAGCACAGCAATGCCTCTGCCCAGCGCCCTGTCCTGGTAGGTTTCTGTCAGGCAGAACTGAGCATGCAGAGGGTGGGATGGGGTCTGTGAGCACCGTCAGGGAAACGACATTGGGATAGAGAAGGAGCTGCCAGCAGGGCGAGTTCCAGGCAGCGAGATGGGCAGGGAATGAGAGGGAACTGCAAATGGAATCTCCATGGGAGGAAGGATTTGGGCAAGTCATGGTCAGTCCCTCTGATGCAGACACCTTCCTCTGAGCCAGTCCCCTGTGTCTCTGCTGATGAGCAGATGGTAAATTGGTGTGAGGAGAGGGTCTATCGCATTGGAATGGAGACATCCAGAAAGGGTCGGGCACCCACTGCCTTCACGTGAGAGTTTCCCTGCCTTGCTAGAATGGGAGCTGGTGTGGCTGCTTCAGGTACAAGCACCTCTGCTCAGGAGGGCAAGGCTGGGGGAGATGAATCCCTCACAAGGATCTTCCCTTTCCAAGACAGCTGGCAGGAGAGATTCTCAGAGTCCAATCCTCCCTCACCAGGTTCTTTTAGCTATTCCACACATGCACGGTGTAATGTTGAATATCAACATTTACATCTTTGAAGATATTGGATGTTACACAGGATTTTTGATTTAGCAGAGTGACACAGCAATATCCTGAAATCACAATGCAAGTGTGAGTTACGCTTAGCAAAATAGAGCAATTGCAGTATCAGTTCAATCACAATACCAGGGTGATCCCCATTACTGGTCTCTATACTGTGCTCACTGTCACAGCGCTGGGCATCCCCAGTCACCGGGAAGGAAGACATAGGATGAAACCAGCTCAATCACATTGCTCTCTGCCAAGTTCTTTTTTCACTTGTTCAGTTTTTATACTCTGTGTTGGGCAGAACCACAAATACACTCCCCCCCATGCTGGTCTGGCTAACTCAGGGGGACATTCACACTCTTTTCATGAACTCAGGGGAAAACACTGACACCAGCTGATCCACTCAGTTGGGGTGTAGTCACTTGATCCACTCAACTGACATAGCTGTTTATCTAAAACCAAGGTTACCCTCCAGTCGCGGTCCCCTTTGCAATGAGATAAAGACAGCTTTCTGTGCAACAGCTGTGGTCAGTCACACTCTACCTTATCCCCTGAGCTTCATGGGCACATGCCCCTTGCCCATCTCCCCTGAGCCTTCTTCCATTGGAGGGGTTTATTGGTTGGTCCAAGTGCTATATTCCTCTCTCCTTCTGGTAAACAGAGACTATAACCACTGGGTCACTGGACTGAGTGTCCTTAGGTCAGCTCATGGAGCCCAACCCCCTCCTGTCCCCACAAAAGATCTGGAAATGTTTGTCACCTTCCTCCATTTACACCCCCCAGCAGAGCAGCACTGACTCCTCTGGAAATCGTTCGCAGAGGCCCCTGCTCTGCATGGCACACTCAGCCAGCACAAAGCGGAGATTGAGCCGGGGAGCTGAACGACGGTACAGGAGAGAGGAAAAGTGGGAGGTTCAATGAGAAAGGCAAAGGGTTTGTCTCCCAGAAGACTGCTCTAATTTGTCCCTGTCTTTTCCTCCTTGCACAGGCACCCATGCCCAGCGTCAGCAAATGCCCAACAGCAGCTCCCTCAATGAGTTCCTCCTCCAGGCATTTGCAGATACGCGGCAGCTGCAGCTCTTGCACTTCTGGCTCTTCCTGGGCATCTACCTGGCTGCCCTCCTGGGCAACGGCCTCATCATCACAGCCGTAGCCTGCAACCACCGCCTCCACACCCCCATGTACTTCTTCCTCCTCAACCTCTCCCTCCTCGACCTTGGCACCATCTCCACCACTGTCCCCAAATCCATGGCCAATTCCCTGAGCAACACCAGGGCCATTTCCTACTGGGAATGTGCTGCACAGGTGTTTTATTTTTACTTTCTCGTCTCAACTGAGTATTGTGTTCTCACTGTCATGGCCTATGACCGCTACGTGGCCATCTGCAAACCCCTGCACTATGGGACCACCATGAGCAGCAGAGCTTGTGTCAAAATGGCAGCAGCTGCCTGGGCCAGTGGTTTTCTCCATGGTCTCCTGCATACTGCTAACACATTTTCCATACCACTGTGCCAAGGCAATGTTGTGGAGCAGTTCTTCTGTGAAATTCCCCACATCCTCAAGCTCTCCTGCTCAGACGCCTACCTCAGAGAACTTGGGCTTGTTGTGGTTAGTGCCTGTTTAGCCTTTGGGTGTTTTGTTTTCATTCTGCTGTCCTACGTGCAGATCTTCACAGTTGTGCTGAGGATCCCCTCTGAGCAGGGCCGGCACAAAGCCTTCTCCATGTGCCTCCCTCACCTGGCTGTGGTCTCCCTGTTTATCAGCACTGCAATGTTTGCCTACCTGAAGCCCCTCTCCCTCTCCTCCCCAGCTCTGGATCTGGTGGTGGCTGTTCTCTATGCAGTGGTGCCTCCAGCAGTGAACCCCCTCATCTACAGCATGAGGAACAAGGAGCTCAAGGATGCCCTGAAGAAACTCGTTCAACCGGTACTACTTCAGCAGCAATAAGCTGCCCATCTCTCCTCACAAGGACTTTCCAATTTACCTGGGCAACTCTTGTGCTTTGGGCATTCTGTCTGTGATAATTCCGTTTGTAAATGCTTGAATTCGTCCCACTTCTCCAGCAGCACAAACCCTGTCTGTCTGACCTGGAAGCCTTCCATACATCTGTGTAGCACTGTGTCCGGGCTGGCCTCCCAGACAGCATCCCTGTAATAAAAGGGGATTTCCTGAGGACAGTGCCTGAAGGCCTGAAGTGCCTGAAGTGTTTGGGCAGGAGGGCTGGAGTCAGCTGTAGCTTGTGGGTGCCCAGTGTCCCTGGAGCAGGTGAGTGGTCAAGTGGTGTCTGCTGGGGACTGTCTGCCATATTACAGGGCTGGTGAGAGATGTCTGTGCTTCTGGAAGGGAATATGGAGTCACCCTGAGAGCACAGGGGATCTCCTGGGACAGCATGTGCCTGGGATGGGCAGTGAGTGGAGACTCCCAAAACCAAGTGGAGTCGCCCAAAGGTAAAGGGCTAAACCGAAGAATGCACTGAATGAGAGCTCAGAAATCTCAGGAGAAGCAGTGGGGACCCAGCAGGCACAGGGAAGGCAGTGTCCCTCCCCACCCTCAGCCTGGGCTGCTTTGCTGGGCAGGCTGGGGAGAGGGCAGGGGAGGTGTGGAGAGCTGGGGAGGGGCTGAGATGGGCTGGAAAGGGCCTGGGAGAGGCAAAACGCCAGCAGGCAGCTCCTGTGTGTGAACAGCAGTGTGGGAGCACCCACCAGTGTGCTTGCAGGCAAAGGCAGGTCTCCTGGGAAAGGCACCAGGACTTGGAGGGTGCAGAAGAGAAGAGCCCAGGGTGATCCCTGTGTTGCATGGACACACTGGGGAAGCTGCCCCACGGCCATCGTCCTGGACCAGCCCCTCACATGGCCCCTTCCCACTGCTGGCTGCTCACCTCAGCTGTGGGGTGGTGCATGGCCAGCTCTGTCCTCCTGCAGCTCTCCATATCCCGACAGAGGGGAAAAGGCCAGCCTTGCATGGTCACTCTTCTGCACCAGACCCCAGCAGATCTGGGAGCATGGCTGTCTGCTAACAGGTGTGGGGGCCCCAGCCCAGACTGGTCAGGGGCCGGGTGCTTGGATCCCGCAGACTCTGGGGGATCATTTCATAATCATTGAATAATACTCCAGCCCTTTCCATGTGCGAGGTCTCTGGTTCCATCTCCAGCTGAGTTCTGGCTTTCCTCACTCCATCCCTGTGTGCATGGACAAGGTCTCAATGCTCCCCCTGGGCAGCCTGTCCCCCTTCCACCCTCTGTGCCCTCCATCCTGGCAGCCTGAGCATGGGTGCTGCTGCCAGGGCAGAGGTGCAAGATCACCCGTAATGGCTCCTCAGGGAGATCCCCAGGGAAAAGCTGAGCCCAGCCGTGGCCTTATGCCCAGCCCCTCCCTCTCCCAAGTCACCCTGGTGGTGCACTGGACAGGTGATGCCTTTGTGGCCAGCCAGGCTCCAGGTTCAGGCTGGATGCCAGCTCGAGGGCAGGAGCGTCGGGATTTTCATGGGCTTCCAGTGGTGAAGGGAAGTGGGCACATGCAAGTGCAAAGGCTGGTGGTGGAAAAGGCAGTGTGAGGCTGGTGAAGGCCCTCCCTCTGCTCCCCATGGGGAGGAGAGTCCCCAGGCAATGCTGAGCTCCACTTTGGCCACCAGGAGGGGAGCACAGGGCAGGGTGGAAGAGGCAGATGGAGCCTCTTGGGATGCATGAGGGATTTCTCCAAATCCCAGCACTGAGCCAGGGACCTTTGCATCTTATCCCTGATGCTGCCCCAGCTGGGCTCGCTCTGCCCTGCCTGAGGAGCTCTCATCCCTGTGCCAGCCATGCTGGAGCAGAGGCTGAGGAGCTGGAGGTGCCTCAGGCCAAGCTGTGCCAGCCCTGGGGAGCTGGTCCCAAGGACAGGGCAGGCCAAGCCCTTCCTCGCACAACCCATGCTGATGGGAGGGCAGCACGGGGATGGGGGAACAGCCTCCTCCTGCCTGGCAGCCCTGCAGAACCTTTTGCAAAGCAGGCAAAGGTGACAGCCGCTGTGCTGCAGCAGCACTGGCTGCGCCCCCTCCATGAGGCCCCTGCTGCATTCCTGCCCGCCCCTGCCCCTGTCTGGCCTGCTGCCCCCTCAGTCCCAGCCCTTGGCCCCTCTCCTGGCACTTTGGGGACCAGCTCTGCAGGCAGGAGATCCCTGGCCATCCCCACCTCTCCCCACATCGGGGATCCAGCCACAGCCACGCAGCAGGACACCAGCTCAGAGGTAGAGGAGGATGAGGGGGCATGGGGCTTGTCAAGGGTTCTTGCTGCTCCCGACAACATCCTCTTTGTAGCAGGAACCCAGAGGCAAATGGTGCTTAAACACTTGAGCTGTGATACAGAAGCACTTGCTCTCGTAACTATGCATCATCAAATCAGACCCCAAGTGGCTGCCCTCACTTTTTCATTCAGCTGTTCGTCTGTGTGCAGTGTTACGTGGGTAGGGGCTGAAATCTGAAGCCCTCCTTACACCTTTGAATTGGCTTTCAGGCAAGAGTTGCTGTGGGGATATGCGGTCACCTTTTGTACCTACAACCTTCTCTGGGATCTGCTCAGATCCCAGCTTCCCTTGCCAAGGCTTTCTTGCAGGGGCAGGTCTTTTCTTGAGGGGCAGGTCTGAGGCAGAGATGGAGAGTCGGGTCAGCAGGATGGGCACGGGGTCAGGTCAGCACCCGAGAGGTGCATGGCCAGGCACAGGCATGTCCACAGCGTAACTCAGGCCAGGTCCCAGGACAAGGGGAGCAGCTCTCCAGCAAAGGGGAGGAAGCCCTGCAATGAGGCCAGTCACTCTCTGTCTCCCCTGCTCTATACACGCTTTAGAGCACAGCAGGCCATTGTGGAAGTGAGGAATGAAGCCCTGAAGAAAGAAAGTCCTGCTACCATTGGCAGAGGTGTCTCCAGGAAGGCTGCAGCCCCCATGCAAAGGCTGCAGTGAGGAAATGTGGGCTGTGGTAGTGGGGGGATGGTCCTGAGGAGCAGAGGGTCTGTCCCCCACAGGCTGCGTCCAGACTGCCCTGCCCTCCTGCCTGGATGATTTTGCATTTCCTTCCACCTCGCATCTTCCCCTCTTGATGGTAGGGAAAGCCCTCAGGTTCCGCGTGACCATGGAAGTAAGTCAGAAGGAATATGGTCAAAGCACACGCTGCTGTCTTGTTCTTTTCCAGTCACCGTTGCTCAGATGTAGGACTGCTTGGCGGGTACCCACAAACAGCTCTCTCCATAGTCTTCATTTCACCTTCTCTTTTCTGTTTTCCTCTTTCCCCCTTCCAAGTCCTTTGCTTTTATCATACACATGCCCTCCCATACAAATAGCCCACCTCTGTTTACTGTGTTCCCCCGGCTCCAGTTTTGCTTACTTTTTACCTTCATTTGGCTTTTCCAGACCGTCAGAGGAGTGACCCTGAGGACAAGGGCCTGGACATTATGAGGGATGCCATATGAGTCAGTGGTGCATGCTCACCAAAATCAGGCCAGCTTCATGCAGGGCTGCCTTAGGAAGAGCCTGGCCACCCAGGCAAGGACAGTTATTATCCCCCTTGACTCAGCACTGGGCTGGCCACATGTGGAATCGTGTGTCCCAGTGTGGGTTGCCCAGTGCTGGAGGAATAGGAAGGACCGCGAGAGGGTCCAGAGGAGGTCTGCCAAGATGGGGTTAGTGTCCTGAAGCACAAGGCCTTTATGGAGAGGCTGAGGGACCTGGCCTTCTTTAGCCTGGTGAAGTGGAGGCTAAGGGCAGTACAGCAGCAGCCCGTGACTGCTTGAAGGGTGATTTCAGAGGTGATGGAGCTTTTCTGGGGAGTAGGAAATAGCATGAGAAGGGGAAAGAGCCAAAAAATGCAGCTTGATTGGTTCACACTGAACTTCTGGAAAACAAAATGTCACTTGTGCTGTGGTTCAACAGGACACCCAAAGAGAGTCTGTGGTGAGCCCCTGGCTTTGTGTTTGAACGAAAAGAGAGTGAGGGGAAAGAGTGGGAAGATCCCAGGGTGAGATCAAGGTGGGGAAGCAGGGCAGGTGTCTACAGGCTTCGGGGGAACAGATGCAGGAGTTGGACAGCACAAGACAGCCTGTGGTGGAGACAGCTGAGAGCACTGCCAAGGCTGAAAGCCTCCATCAGAACTGAGGCCTTTATCCTCTTGGCTATGGCTAGTGCCTCTGCCACCAAGGCCTACAGGAAGATGCTGTTTCCTTAGGGCACTGGGGCCTAGTTGCCTCCTCATCTCTGCGGACCCAGGAGGTGTCGTATCATTGTCCTGCCCTCGGCCTTGCACACCCCCACCCTCACACTGCGCCCACAAAGAGCCCTGAGCAAAGCATCATCCTGCCCAGGCACTTGTGGGGGCTTGGCCATTCTGCTTAATAAAACACATCCAGGTTTTCCTGGCATCAGAGCCACCTGCACATTTCCTTTGCCTACCTGCAATCAGGGCCTCCAACTTTCTGCTCTCATCAGCCCCTGGGCAGGGTTTGTCAGTAATGGCCCTCAGGGGGACCCATCAAAGCTTCAGGAAACTTTGGGATTTGCTTCTGAATTCAACTTCTTGAGAGGTTTCTTCAGTCTCCTCTCAGAATCTGAGGTTCAGGAACTCAGTACCAAATATACCCGAGGGGTCATTAAAATGCAAAAAGCCCTAACAAGCCCTGTCTATCCCCATAATTTCCTTCAGTTCTTCAGTTCTCATGTAGGCTAATTGGAGAGGTTTCAGGAGTGTCTTTACAAGAGGAAGACTCAATGAGCATCTCAAAAAAGAAAACAAAAAAAACCCAGAAAGTATTTCTGCTTTTAAAGTTTTCCTTATTTTTCAGCTTACAGAATAAATGATATCCACATTCTCCAACTCATAGTGAGGGTCTTCTAAGGAAGTCCAGACATGCAGGAAAACCAGCACCCTTGAGGTCAGACAGCAATCCTCCCCATCTCCCCAACCCTGTCATTTCCCTCATCAGCCACCTGGGGCAGACATCTAACCTTTCTCCACAGACGTCTACAGGAAAATTTTACAGCTCCTGTGCACCAGTTCCCACCTGCTTTCCTTCGAGAGCTAGCTGCAAATAGACCCAGAAGGGTTTGTCTCCGATGCGATCAAACAAAAATAAAACATGGCACAGCTTAATAAAAGATGAAATACCCTCTTTAACTGGGTGTTAAATCCAAGCTGCCTCCAGTGAAGGCCTCAGTCTACAAGGAATAACCTGCCTTGAAAAGCTCTTGACAAAGAGATAGGAAAGGATAGAAAGAAACACCATGAAGGAGCTGGCTAAAGAGACAATAGGTCTACGGAAGGATGAGGCAAGCTTTACACCCCCTGAAGCTGAGAGCAGCACCTAGAGAGAGGAGAGGTCTCTAAAGGAATAAAGAGAAAGGGGAGGAGGGAAACTGGAGCACAAGGGGAAGTGCCTGTGTCCACATAGTCCGATGCAAAGAGGACATGTGGAGACATGTGAAAGATGCGTGAGATTATATACACAGCATACCAGACAGAACAGTGGTAATGAAAGTTCAGGGGGAGACCAGTAGTTCTTCTCCTGAGATTCATACCCTTCCTGGAAATTTCTATTATGTCATCATGGGAAAAAAATGACATTTTATTAAAATTCTTCAATCATCTCAGCTGATGAAAAGGTGCTCATATTTGTTTTTAAAAGTTGAAAATAGTTCTTCATGTATTGAGGCAGAGCTCAGGCACCTAACCATAAGCATGCAGTGGCACTTGGAGAGGCCTCAGTGTCTCCGAGGTACCTGCTTGGTCCTGGAAGCTCTCAGAGAGGACCTGCGGGAGACTGGAGCCCCTCGGAGCTGCAGAGGGATGCTGGGCAGAGGGGACCAAAGCACCTACTGTGGCACCAGACCTCTTGACCATGGCACTCCAGCTTCTTCTATGTTTCACATAACTCCCCAATCCAGTGAAATAAGGGTGGAGGGGGGACCTGAGCTCTGCCTGCCAAAGGGCTCTCTCCTTGGGCATCTCTGCTGCAACCCGCACACCGCACACTGCCCTGGGCCCTGAAAGAAGACATCCAGGGGCTGACATCCAGGAGGAGGCCACAGAGAAGAGTTTTGACAAGGTGGGACTTTTTTCTCTGACATAGCAAGGAAATGGTCTTCTCCTGACGGAGCACTTGAAGATGCTCTTGCAAGTGGCAGTGCCTCAGTCGTTACCTTTTGAAATGGGCAAATAAGGAGGAATTCTAAAGACAAAGTATTTCTTCAGAAAATGATTGGCTCCTTGAAACAACTTCTCCCAGAGGCACATACTACAGTGAGTGACATTTCAAGGGCTCAGAGCTTATTTTTTGTGCTGAAAATGAAGCAAGTCACAACATTGCTTTTGGACCCTGAGAATCATTGCCTGATGCTCAAGCACTTTCCTGTAAGTCGGCAAGAAATACTTAAAGGGTCACAGTTCAGAATCAGCTTGCAAAGTTGGAGTTGTTTTATGCAAATAACTCTGCAAGCCCCCTCGGTATTATGGTCCTCACCTTTCCACAGGCTCCTCTCTTCCCTAAGGGAGCCCCTTCTAACCTGGCAGTTCAGGTGTCCATCTCAGATGAGCACATTTTGCAATGTGTCACTAGGTTGGTTGAGGCCTGCAGTTCCTGAAATTCTTGCTAGCATCTCCAGCCAGGACCCCCAGGTTCAGCTGATCACATATAAGCAACCTCACCATCAGCATCCAAGCCATGGGCCTGCTGCCAGTCTATCAGGTGCTCGGGCAGGAGTGACCTCACATGCACATGCCCCAACCATGTCAACATTCTCCCATGAAAAAAATAATGGAAAATTTCAGGAATGAATCTCAGGAGAAGAAATATTGATCTGCCCCGGCCTTGCATTAGCACTGCTCTGCCTATTATGCTGTGGACGTAATCTCACTAATCTTTCACATATTTTCACCTGTCCTGATTGAAGCGATCATTTCTAAAGTCCCCTTTGCATCAGACTCTCTGGACATAGGCACTCTCCATAGTCTTCCTCCTCCCCTTGCTCTTTATCCATAAGGCACCTCTCAACTCTCCAGTTGCTGCTCTGAGCCTCAGGCAGTCTGAAACTTGCCTCATCTTTTGCGGAGTCTGATTGTCTCCTTAGACAACTCCTTAGTTGTGTTTCTATCTATCTGTCCCTATCTATTGGTCAAAAACATTTCAAGGAAGGTTATTCCTTGTGGAAAGTGACCCTCACTGGAGGCAGCTTGCACTTAACATACAGTAGAGGAGTGTATTTGACTTTTTATTAATCTGTATCATCTTTTGTTTGTTTGCAATTAAGAAAAATCCTCCTGTGTGTGCAAGGTGTTCTCAAAGGCAAGCAGATGGGAATTGGTGCATAGGAGCTGTAACATTCAGCTACAGACTCCAGTGGAAAAAGGTTAGGTTTTAACAGTAGTGAGGTAGGTCCCCAGTGGCTGATGAGGGAAATGGCAGGGCTGGGGAGATGAGGAGCAAGGTTGTCCATACATGACTTATATCAGAAATACTGCCTTTCCCACATGTCCAATACTTCATTAGGAGACCTTCTGGATCAGTATGAATTGGAGAATGTGGGTATCACTTATTCTATAGGTTAAGAATAATAAAAAACTTTAAAATCCTTTCTTTTTCAGGTGCTCATTGAAATCTTCCTCTTGTAAAGACACTCCTGAAACCTCTCCAATTAGCCACACAAGAACCAAAGAACTGAAGAAAATGAGGGGGGGTGACATGGCTCCTTAGGGCTTTGGGCATTTTAATGACCCCTCAGGTGTATTTGGTGCTGAGTCCATGAACGTCAGATTCTGAGAGGAGATTGAACAAAGCTCTCAAGAAGTTAAAGCCAGATGCAAACACCAAGTTTTCTGGGAGTGTTAAAGGGTCCCCCTGAGGGCCATTACTCACAGAGCCTCCCCAGGGGCTGATCAAAGCAGAAAGCTGGAGGCCCTGATTGCAGGTAGGCAAAGGCAATGTGCAGGTGGCTCTGATGCCAAGTCACCCTTGATGTGTTTGATCAAGCAGCTCAGCCAAGCCCCACAGGCAACCCCTGGGTAGGGTGAACCTTTCCCTCACGCTTTGCTCAGGGCTCTTTCTGGGGCAGTGTGAGGGTGTCAGGTGTGCAACACCGGGTGCAGGACATCAATATGGCACCTCTTGGGCTCCGCAGGGACAAGGAGGCAGCAAGGTCACTGTTTGCTTCAATGAAACAGCATCTTCTCCTAGGCCTTGGTGGCAGAGACAACAGCCATAGCTAAGGGGACAAAGACCTCAGTTCTGTTGGGTCCTTTCAGCCTTGGCAGCGCCTTCAGCCATCTCGACCCCAGGCTGTCCTACACTGTCCCATGCCTGCGCCTATTTCCCTGCAGCCTGTAGACACCCAACCTGCTTCCCCACCTTGCTCTTTCCCCAGGATCTCCCCACCTCCACTGATGTTTCTCTGTCCTCACTTGCTTTTACCTTGAAACACAAAGCCAAGGGCTGATCACAGACTCCCTCTGGGTGACCTGTTGCACCACAGCACTCCCCTTCAAGGGACATTCCCTTTTCCTGAAGTCCAGCCTGAACCTCTCTAGCTGCTGTTTGTGCCTCTTTCCCCTTCTCATGCTGTTTCCCACTACCAAGAAAGGCTCTGCCATCTCTGAAACCACCTTTCAAGCAGTCACAGGCTACTGCTGTACTGCCCTTTGTCTCCACTTCAGCAGGACAAAGAAGCCCAGGTCCCTCAACCTCTCCTCGTGGTCGTGGTTATTCCCCACCAGGTGCAGGACTAGACACTTCAGCAGGTATCTGTTGCCTGAATCACCCAAGTTTCTCAAGGGCCTTCTGGACTGAAGCTCTTCTCTTTCAAAAAGAGGAAAGCAGTGCCAATGGGGAAGGGGTATGAAGGGGTGGGCTGATTGCACTGGAAGGGAGCAGGATGGTAAAAGAGGCAAAAGGGGACAAAGAAAAAAGAAAGGAAATTAAAAGTGAAGCAAAGGATTGATCAGGGCTGTGCTGGGCATTCCTGCCAAGAAGCCCTGCACCTGAATAATTCTGCGTGGAGCAGGACAAGTAAGCTGACCTACTTCCACAGCCCATTCCTCCTGCCAGCCCATGTCCCTCCGAATAGCAGCTCTCAAGCATATGGCTGGTCCCCTCCACCTCCAGTCTGGGGTCATCTACAAGCATGATGAGCATTGTCTCCTCCATGTCACTAAGCAAGATGGTAAACAGGACAGGCTCCTGAAGAGGTCAGTGGTGCTCCGCTTCTCTCTGGCCTCTAGCAAGAGTCCTACCCATTCACCACTGCCCTCTGAGCCTCATCATCCAAGCAGCTTTCTACCCATCTGGTTGTCTACCCCTCTAGACTGCAACGTTCTAACTTGCATGCAAGAATATTGTTGCAGACAGTGTCAAACACCTTGCTAAAGTCTAGGGAAAAATCTTCTCTTCTGCATCCACAAATAAACTTCTTCATTCATAGAAGGCAATCAGGATGATGAGGCACAATTTACCCTGGGTAAATCCATGCTGACCATTCCCTATCAATCACCTTCGTCTCCGTCATGTGCCCAGAAATGTGATGCAAGAGGATTCACTCCATGACACACTCCTCACCAAAGTGAGGCTGAACTGCCTGCAGCTCCCGGGTTGTCCTGTTGGCCTTTTTTGAAGATGGATGTAACATTTGCCCTTCTCCAGTCATTGGGACCTCTCCCCATCTCCACAACCTTTCAAAGATGATAGCGAGTGGCCTTGTAGTGACAGCAGCGAGCTCTCACAGCATCCTCGTCTGCAGCCCATCCAACCCCACTGACTTGTATAGTTTGAGTTCTCACAAGTAATGCCTCACTAACCCTCATCCACTCTTGCTTGCTTTTCTCCTCAGGAGTCGTGACTCAAG
Source organism: Apteryx mantelli (assembly GCF_036417845.1). Classification (NCBI taxonomy): domain Eukaryota; kingdom Metazoa; phylum Chordata; class Aves; order Apterygiformes; family Apterygidae; genus Apteryx; species Apteryx mantelli. The sequence goes on from NC_090001.1 coordinate 7,548,302, forward strand.
GCACAACAGCGGGGAGACCTTGTTTGTGAAAACTGAAGCTAACCACACATTGATTTCTTCAGACCTATCTGCATCTGCTGTTACTAGAGTCCCTGCCCCATTCAGCAGTCAGTCCACCTTCTCCTTTTTATTCTTACGGCAGCAGTAGTAGCTCATCTTCATGCCCTTGACATCCACCACAAGTGTTAATACTAGGGGTGCTTTGGCTTCCCTAACACCATGCCTATGTCACTGGACAATATTTCTAAATTCCTCCTTCGCAGCTTCTCCCTCCTTCCCCTTCCCATGCGTTGCCTTATTGCCCTGGAGCTCAGGCACGAGTTCCCTGTTTAGTCAAGGTAGTCCTCTGACATGCCGCCTAGTTTTACTGAGCAGTGCTATGAACCATTCCTGTGCTTGGCGGGTGCTGTCCTTGAAGGCCTCCTGCTTTTCCGGAGCTCCTGGCCCTTTAGAGATGTCTCCCATGGCACTCCCCACCAGTCCCTTGGAGAGGCCCAAGTCTGCTCCTCTGAAGTCCACGGTTTGTACTCTGCTACAGTTCTTCCTCACTCCCTTCAGGATCTGGCACTCCACTTTTTCATGGTCACCTTAGGCAAGGCGGACACTGACTATCCCATGCCTGATCAGTTCCTCCTTGCTTGTAATTTCCACATCCAGGAAAGCATCACCCTTCTGGGCCCATCATGCAGCTGTGCTAAGAAGTTGTCCCTGACACCCTCCAGAAACCTCCTGGACTCTTTAAGCACTCTGCTGTTTGGCCGTCCAGTGAATGTCAAGGAGAACAAGGTCTCCTGATAAGAACCAGAGCCTGTGATGCACAGACTTCCTCAGGTTGCTTAAGGGAGCCTGTGTCCACTTCCTCACCCTGATCAGGTGGTCACTATGTCACCCTTCCTCCCATGCTCTCCCACAAGCTCTCACTCAACCCCGACCACCCCATGGAAGAGCTCCATACATCTGAGCTGGCCCTCCACACAAAGGCCATCCTCCCTCCTCATCTTCCCTCACACTCTTTCCTGAAGATCTTGTAGCCTGCTTTTACAGCCCTCCAGTCGCGTGAGTGATCCCACCACATCTCAGCAATCCCAGCAATGCTGTAGTGCTGTGACAGCTTGTGCATCTCCATCTGCTCCTGTCTGTGCCCCAGGCTGCGTGCACTTGTGTATAGTTGGGCTTCAGAGCCTCAGCTGAGACACAGAGCACAGACTGGTTGTGGTGAAACCTGTTGCCAAGAGCAAAGGACATCATGTGGGCAATGGCTCCACTTCCGAGCAGAGGCAAGCTGGCATAGCTAGCAGGAGGCAATGGAATGGTGAAATGAGGTTCCAACAGAGCTGGGCTGTGCAGCAATGGCAGGAGAGGAGTTTGCTGCCTGAGCTGACTTGTAGCACTGTGGGGCCTGTGACAAAGGTGAACCAGTCTTCAGGAAGGACAAGGTGCCACTGAAGAGTGGAGACCTTGGTGTGATGGGCCTCCCATCTATGCAGGACGGTTGGATGCAGACGTGATGGACTTTGCCTAAAGGTAGTGGTGGGATTCATTTATTTGGGCACAGGTAGGAAACCTGAGGTGCCCTCGGGCACTTGCCCAGCAACCACTCCAAAAGGGCATGGTTTTCCTGTAGGTCCCACGCTGTACCTGCTAGAGACATGTGGTTGTGCTGGACACCCCAAGCATCGGACATGGCCCTGCAGGCCTATTGTCATGGCATTAAATCATGTGTGTGCACTGAATTACATTAGCTGTTTGCAATGTAGAGATCTGCATGATTACTTTAGTCTGCCTCAGTGAACATCTCCCAGGAGGAGGGAGTACAAAGGAGAAATGAAGTCCTACTTTCAGCTGGGCCACTGTTCCCAAGTGGGGCCAGGCTCCTGGGACGGAGGGAGCTCATGGCAACCTGGCAGCACTGCTGAGAGACAGCTCTGTACAGGAGCAGCTCCTCTGCAAAGAGCAGCAGGGCTCCAGGTACTGCCTGCTCTTGCTGACATAAGATGAAACAAGACAGAGAGATGTGAAAGGCAGTGTGGAGTGGGAGGACAGAGGAGAGGAGAGATCCTTCTGGGAGAAATCTTCACAGCCCTTGACACGGTGAGTCTCTGCCTGTAGAGCAATACTACCGTGGTTCTTGGAGAGGTCTTCTAAACCAATCTCATCTCATGACTGATAGTTTTTCTATCTGTCGGAGGGACAGGACATGCTGCTACCTTCTCCCAGGGACACTGCAGGCGTGTCAAGCCAGGGAGTGCACCCAGGACTGCACCGGCACCATAATTCAGAGCAGTATCCCTCTGCCCCAGGGTGCCATGTGCCTGGGGCAGTGACTCTGCTGCCTGCAAGGCTCAGCACTCAGCCTGCCTGGGGAGTTCCTCACGGTGCAGCAGGGAGAAGCTCTGGGTAGGAGGATCGACCCCCAGCAGGGCAGGTTCATTCTCTTGTTGAGAGGGTGCTGCATGGGTCAGGGCTGCTCACAGTTCTAGCTCCTGCAAAGGGCATATTTGAGGGGTCTTTTCAAGAGCAAGGTGAAAAAACGACTATTTGAAAGGGAAGGAGCTTTCCTTCTGGCGTCTGCAGTTTCAGTTTCCGTATTTTGGCAGGGAGAAAAGAGGAAAGAGTTTTCTGGTTTGGCAAGGGACTGCGACTCTTCAGCCTTCACTCTCAGAGTCAGTAGGTTTGTGAGAAACCTCAGCAAAACCCTTCAGCCCCACCTCACCTTACAGACAGCACCAGCATCACCTTTACGGCCTCCTCGGGCTTTATCTGACCTGCTCCTTAGGACCTACATGCACAGAGATGCCCTTGCCCAGTGCCCTGAGCAAGGAGGTTTCTGTCGGGCAGAACTGAACACCCACAGGGTGGGATGGGGTCTGTGCGCACTGACTGGGAAAAGTCATTGGGGCAGAGAATGAGCTCCCAGCAGGGACAGCTCCAGGCAGCAGAGATGGGCAGGGAATGAGAGCAACAAACAGAATCATCATGGGAGGGTGGATTTGGGCAAGTCATGGTCAGTCCCTCTGACGCAGACACCTTCTTCCTCTGAGCAAGCCCCCCACATCTCCTCTCCCATCCAACAGAGCCTCTGCCCTGACAGCAATGGAGTCTGGGGCATGAGTCACCTCCTCTGCAGCCAGACCTCCAGCAGAGGAGAGGGGCGTCTCTCTTGCCACGGGCCCATTTCGTGCTGCCCAACAAAGGGGCTGAGAGCAACTGCCCTGCAATGTTGCTGTCTTTGAGGTAGCATGTCCAGCTGAGAAAGATGAAAGCTTTCCTGAGTGCCCATCTGTCTCTGTCTCCTTGCCTCCCTTGGCAGCAGGATCATGGTGTTGCTCCTTGTTTGCCCTCCTGTCCGTGCTGCTCCTGCTCTTCTCTCGGGCTCCCTGGGGTTGGGGGGGGTTCAGCTGCAGTTCAGAAACTGACACTGCAAGTTGTGCAATAGTGGGGTCTGCATGGGAGTGAGGTTGACCCAGCCCCCTTCCAACTCATGGGGCTCCAGGAAATGCAGTCCGTGGGGCTGGGAAAAGAGCAGACTTTCCCTTAAGGACAGACCATCTTTAGGACATTTGACTGTTTCCCTGTGGCGTCCTGCCAGGCTGAGAGCTGCCCTTCAGAAGGGCACAGCTCTCTCATAGCATCTCTGTGATGTCTGGGAGACCCCTGAAGAAGCTGCAGAGATGTGAACAGTATGGAAATGGTGGTGGGACTCTGTATAGGGGCAGCTGAAAAGAGCCCTGTGTGTCCTTGGCTAGAAGGGGAGTGTGGAGACCTCCCTCTGGTGCTCTGAGAAAGGGAGAGAACGTTGGACATCTGCACCTTGAAACTGGACTCCTCTGCTCTCAGCAGGGGCTTGTTTCTTTGTAAGGCAGCATATGAGTGTGACCATCCTCCAGCTCAAAGAGGTGGGAACACAGGACAGCTGGGATCAAGGCTAACAGACTAGCTGTCCTCACTCTGCACCAAGTGAGAGTGAATCCTTTCCTCTCAGGACTCAGGAGAAATGCCAAAGATTTTTACCTTTGAGGAACGTTCCCCAGGGGTAACAAGGACATCGAAAAGAAAAAAGGCAATATAAAAAAATCCCTAACACTCTGTTCCTCGAAACCTCCTTCTTTAGAACTGGTGGTGAAGATGCCGAAAAGGCCTTCCACATGACAAGTGGACTTCACCTGGCAGAAGTTCTGTATGTCAGAGCTAGTCAACTCCATTCCCTCCTTCCCACCACTGTACAGCAGGATGGACTCCTCTGGAGCCCATGGGCAGAGGTCCCTGGTCCTCACAGCACACTCAGGCAGTGCAAAGTGGAGCTGAAGGAAGGGAGCTGCACACAGATCCTCTCAGCAAAGAGAGATGCAATATGGGGCATTGTAAGAGAACTGGAACATTTTGGGGGTTTTTTTGCTTGAAAAGTGTCTCCTAACTTCTCAAAGTCTTTTCCTCCTTGCACAGTACCACATGCCCTGGGTGAGCAAATGTCCAACAGCAGCTCCTTCAATGAATTCCTCCTCCTGGTGCTCACGGACACACAGGAGCTGCAGCTCTTGCACTTCTCGCTGTTTCTGAGCATCTACCTGGCTGCCCTCCTGGGCAATACCCTCATCATCACAGTCGTAGCCTGCGACCACCAACTCCACACCCCCATGTACTTCTTCCTCCTCAACCTCTCCCTCCTCGACCTTGGCACCATCTCCACCACTGTCCCCAAATCCATGGCCAATTCCCTGAGCAACACCAGGGCCATTTCCTACTGGGGATGTGCTGCCCAGGTCTTTTTTCTTATCTTTTTCATTTTGGCTGAGTATTCTCTTCTCACTGTCATGGCCTATGACCGCTACGTGGCCATCTGCAAACCCCTGCACTATGGGACCGTCATGAGCAGCAGAGCTTGTGTCAAAATGGCAGCAGCTGCCTGGAGCACTGGTTTTCTCTATGCTCTCCTGCACACTGCTAACACATTTCCAGTAAGATTCTGCCAAGGCAATGTTGTGGAGCAGTTCTTCTGTGAAATGGCCCAGATCTTCAAGCTCTCCTGCTCAGACACCTACCTCAGGGAACTTGGGGTGCTTGTGGTTAGTGTTTGTTTATCTTTTGGATGTTTCATCTTCGTTGTGCTGTCCTACGTGCAGATCTTCACAGTTGTGCTAAGGGTCCTCTCCGAGCAGGGCCAGCACAAAGCCTTGTCCATGTGCTTCCCTCACCTGACCGTGGTCTCCACGTTTATCAGCACTGCAGTGTTTGCCTACCTGAAGCCCCCTTCCATCTCGTCCCCAGCTCTTGATCTGCTGCTGGCCATTTTGTACTCGGTGGTGCCTCCAACAGTGAACCCCCTCATCTACAGCATGAGGAACAGGGAGCTCAGGGATGCACTGAAGAAACTGCTTCAACTGGTATTAGTGCAGCAGCAATGAGCTGCCCATCCCTCTTCACAAGTGGTTTCTAAGTACCTCAGACAACTCTTGTGCTTTGGGCATTCTCGCTGTGATCATCACGTTTGTGCAGAAGTGTTGGAATTCATCCCACTTGCTTACAGGCACGAAGCCAGTCTGTCTGACCCAGAAGTCTTCTGTAAATGTGTCTATCACTGTGTCAGAGCTGGCCTCTCTCTAATAAAAGGGGATTTCCTCAGGGCACTGCTTGAAGGTTGGGCTCTCCTTCGAAAGCTGGAGCCAAGAATGTGCTCAAGGACTTTCTCCCTGAAAGGGCCTGTTGCTTTTCTGGGGATCTGCATTCAGCTCTCACTTGTGGGTGCCCAGTGCTCCTGGAGATGGTAAGTGGTCAAGCAGTATCTGCCATATGACAAGGCTGGACACTGATGCCTGTCCTTCTCGAAGGGTGTATGGATCCATCAGGAGAGCATAGGGCATCTCCAAGGGCACCATGTGCCTCAGGGTGGGCAGTGAATGGAGCTTCACAAAATCCAGTGGATTCATCCAAAGATAAAGGGCTAAACGCATGAATGTCCAGCCTAGTGAGAGCTCTACAATGCCACGAGAGGTGTTGGGGACCGAGGAGGCCCAGGGAAGGGAGCCTGGGGAGTGGTCCACGTCATCTTCAATGAAAAGCCATGGGCTTTCTGTAGTGACAGACCTGAACACAGCCTGAGCCATTTGACATGCCCTGCAATTGCTCAGAGCATCGTCCAGGCCCACAGAGGCCTCAGCAGGGGGTTGGGGTCCATTCCAGCTTGGAGGCTGATGGGGCAGCTGACACACACACCCCCACACCTCTCCCCCCCCACCCCGAGCTGTTGTGCCTGCACGGGGGGGCCGTGGCTGTGGTGTGAGTGCCCAGAGCTCTGCAGCACCCTGTTGTGGGCACTGCTGCGGGGCCACTGCCAGCCTGGGCTGCTCTGCTGGGTGGGCTGGGGAGAGGGCAGGGGAGGTGGGGCGAGCCGGGGAGGACTGGGCTGGGCTGGGCTGGTAAGGGCGCAAGAGAAGGAAATGCCAATGTTAGCTCAGCTGTATGAACAGGCAGGGTGAGGACACACACTGGTGGGTTTGTGGTGCAGAGCCAGGGCTTGTGTCTGACCATTTGCTGATGATACAAACCTGGGAGGAGTAGCTCATACCCCAGAAGGCTGTGCTGCCATTCAGAAGGACCAGGACAGGCTGGAGAGGTGGGCGGAGAGGAACCTCATGAAGTCCAACAAAGGCAAGTGCAGGGTCGTGCACCTAGGGAGGAATAACCCCATGCACGAGTACAGGCTGGGGGTGACCTGCTGGAAAGCAGCTCTGTGGAGAAAGACCTGGGAGTGCTGGTGGACAAGTTGAGCCAGCAATGTGCCCTTGTGGCCAAGAAGGCCAATGGTATCCTGAGGTGCATCAGGAAGAGTATTGCCAGCAGGTCGACGGAGGGGGTCTTCCCCCTCTCGTCAGCCCTGCTGAGGCCTCAGCTGCAGTACTGTGTCCAGTTCTGGGCTCCCCAGTACAAGAGGGATGTGGCACTACTGGAGCAAGTCCAGCAAAGGGCTAGAAAGATAATGAGTGGACTGGAGCATCTCTCCTATGAAGAAAGACTGAGAGAGCTCGGCCTCCTTAGCCTGGAGAAGAGAAGGCTGAGAGGGGATCTTATCAATGTATTCAAATATCTGAAGGGAGGGTGTCAACAGGATGGGGCCAGACTCTTTTCAGTGGTGCCCAGAGACAGGACGCGAGGCAACGGGCACAAACTGAAACACAGACAGTTCCATCTGAACATGAGAAAAAACTTGTTTACTGTGAGGGTGACCGAGCACTGGCACAGGTTGCCCAGAGAGGTTGTGGAGTCTCCTTCTCAGGAGATATGCAAAAGCCGCCTGGACACGATCCTGTATAATGTGGTCTAGGTGATCCTGCTTGAGCAGGCAGGCTAAACTAGATGATCTCCAGAGGTCCCTTCCAACCTCAACCATTCTGTGATTCTGTGATTCTGTGATTCTGTGATTCTGTGACTGAGGCACAAGAGACCTCACAATCACAAGCAGCAGCCACATGACCAGCATTGGGCTATCAGGCACTGAGGCACAAGTGACCTCACAAGCCCAAAAGCACCAATGTGCTTGATGCTGTCTCAGCAGGTACTGAAGCAAAAGTCACCTCACAAGTACAAAAAGGAGCAATGGGGCTGCTGGTGGACAAGCAGATCCTGAGGCCAAAGGACTCCACAAACACAAACATCAGCAAAATGCATCGAGCTGGACTGTCAGGTGCTGAGGCTGAAGTGACCTCACAGGAAGCCATGAAGCCGTATATCTGCTCCTGGCCTGTTAGTGACTGAGGCACAATTGACCTAAACAAGCACAAACAGCAGCAATGGGCCTGCTCCCCGTTTCTGAGGCACTGAGACACAAGGCACCTCACCATCAGCACCAAAGCTATGGGCATGCTGTTGGCCTACCAGCTTCAGAGGCACAACTCACCTCACAAGCACAAATGGCATCAACGTGCCTGCTGCTGCACTATCTTTGACTGAGTCACAAGGGATCTGAAAAGTGCAAACCTTCGCAGAGGAGAAGCTCACCTGGGCCACTCGCATGACCCTTGATTATGCTGTTATCACTCCGTACAGAACAGTCTTCTGCAAACAGCTTTCATCTCCTGGCAAGACTCTCTCCAGGCCATGCGACAGCTCCACTCTGTCACCCTGGGCACAAATCACAAAAGGGAACAATTGGTCTTGCTTTTCCTTTAGGACCATCAAGTCCGAGCTGGGAGCCTTTACAATGGAGCACCTACACAATGAGAGCAGGATGCCACTTCCACTCCTAGTGCCCAGGTGCAGAGATCAGCTGAGGGAGCAGCTGCACTGGAAAGCGTTTCTGACACCATCAGATCAACTCAGCACTGCGCCAGGCATCAACCTGACACCAGACCTCTGCTCTGCCACCTAGTCTACAAACACACTGTCTCTGCCCCACAGAGCTGGCTGGTCTGCTACATACAACAAGGTGCCAGCAAGAAGAGATGGATGCAGGACACTCGCCACTTGCACACTCCCCAGCCACTGCTCTGCTCACTGCCTTCCCTTGGCTCCTCAGCCCAGACACACAGGCAAGCTCTTGTGGAAACACCACAAGGTGGCCAAGGTACTCTAGGCTCACAAGGCCTCTGCAAATGAGCAGCACAAGATCAGGCAGGCACAGAGGTGGCTCCTTGAGCGATGCTGCTCTTTTCAGAGGGAAGGATCCTGCTTTCTCTGGGCACAGGACGCTGCTGCTTTCCACCCCCATCCCCTCAGGAACCTCCAGCTAGGCTTGGGGGGATGGGCATTTGCTTTAGTAATACAAAAGTTACAGATACAATGGAGAAACAGCTGAGAGTCCTGAAGGCCTCCTGAGCCCAAAGGAACCTCCTTCCTTCCCTTTAGTTACTTGCACAAGGAGTCCTGGGTGAAGGGAAAAAGTGTGCAGAGGCTTTGAAATGAGGCCCAAGCAATGAGACAGCCCCAGACTGCAGGTCTGCTCAAATGCCAGCTGTCCTGGCTGCGCAGGCTCTGCAGCAGCAGTCCGGGCTCCACAGCTGGGCCCACAGAGCACTGAGGGCTGGGTGCCACGGGCAACCTGGCCCTGGGCACATCTTCAGCCCTCGCAGAGCCAGGAGCCCAGGAGCTCTGAGACTTCCTCAGGTCAAGCTACGGATGCTTTGGGGCACTCACAGAAAGGCACCCAAGAGATGCTGGCATTTATTATAAGGGTCTTGCACTCATCCTATATGGCACCGCAACCATCTAGGAAAAGGAGGGGGCACAAGAGCATTTGCTGAGGGGGCTGGCAGTAACAGCAGTTGTGGGAGGAGGAATTTGCAGCACAGCAGAGGTACCAGGAGGTGAACCCTCACCCCAAGTCACCCGTGGAAGCTAGGTACATTTATGGAAGCCTTCGCATCCGTACGAAGCCTCATCTCATCCACTTGCAGCTGCTTTCACAGAGGGCTCACGATGTTATCAAAGATCTTCACAGGTGTCCTGCCTAGTTAATAGATGGGAATAGGGTCTTCCAGAGTGGGACATTTCCATGTGTCCTAGATGACCATCCTCTGATGAGACAAATTGCAATGCTGGAATGGGTCTCTCTCCATTCTTTAGAAAAGGCCCCTAGGTGATTCTTTCAGTCTACTTCAGTGACCATGTCCCAGGAGGAGGAAGCACAAGGGACAGAGAAATTCACGCCTTCAGCTGGACCACTGTTGCTGAGCAGAGGCAGGCTCCTGGGACGGAGAGAGCTCCTGGCAGCGTGGCAGCACTGCTGGGAGACAATTCTTTGCAGGAGCAGCTCCCCTGTCAAGAGCAGCAGGGCTCTGGGCACTGCCTGCTGTTGCTGACATCCATGAGAGAAGGCAGAGAGAAGTGAAAGGGAGTGTGGAGTGGGAGGCCAGAGGAGAGCTCCTTGTGGGAGGAATCTTCACAGCCCTTTGCACGGTAAGCCTCTGGCTGCAGGGCAATGCTACTGCTGTTGCTGGAGGGGTCTTCTAAACCCAGCCCATAACGGAGAGTTTTCTTGAGGATTGCTCTCCTGGCTTCTCCAGAGTGCAGGAGGGGATTCCCTGCCTCACCATGCCAGGGACAGGGTGTCCCGCTACCTTCTGCCAGGGAGAGCTGCATGAGTGTGCAGCCGGGGTGTGCCACAGCTCTAGCCAGGGCTGTCATTCAGAGCAGTGTTCCTGCACCCCAGGGTGCTGTGTGCCCCAGGCAGTGAGTCTGCTGCCTGCAAGGGTCAGCACTCAGCCTGCCCAGAAAACTCCCCACAGCGCTGCGGGGAGAAGCTCTGGGTGGGAGGAGAGAGCCCGTCAGGGCAGGTTGAGTGTGCTGTGGAGACGGTGGTGCGTGGGTGAGGGCTGCTCACAGCTTCAGCTCACCCTGAGGACATTTCTGGAGGGCACTTTTCAAAAGGAAGGTCAAGGCAGGGGCTACTTGAAAGGGAAGGAGCTTTCCTTCTAGGCTGTGTGCTTTGAGTTCCCTAATGTGGGGAGGGGGAAAGCAGGAAAGAGTTTTGTGCTTTGGGAAGGAACTGAGACTCTCAACCCTTCCCTCTCAGAGATCACTAGGTCTGTGAGAAAGCTCAGCAAACCCCTTCAACCCCTCCTCAGCCTACAGACAGCACCAGCATCACCTTTATGGCCTTGTCAGGGATTTTCTGACCTGCTCCTCAGGACCTTTGAGCACAGCAATGCCTCTGCCCAGCGCCCTGTCCCGGTAGGTTTCTGTCAGGCAGAACTGAGCATGCAGAGGGTGGGATGGGGTCTGTGAGCACCGTCAGGGAAAAGACATTGGGATAGAGAAGGATCTGCCAGCAGGGAGAGCTCCAGGCAGCGAGATGGGGAGGGAATGAGAGGGAACTGCAAACAGAATCGCCATGGGAGGAAGGATTTGGGCAAGTGATGGTCAGTCCCTCTGATGCAGACACCTTCCTCTGAGCCAGTCCTCTGTGTCTCTGCTCCCACCCAGCAGTTCGTCTGCCCTGACAGCCATGGATTGCAGGCCATGAGCCACCTCTTCTGCAGCCAGACCTGCAGCAGAGAAAAGGGGCATCTTTCCTGCCACCGGCCACATCCCTTGACTCTGTAGAAAGTCATGGTGAGCCCTTTTTTCCTCTTGGGGTGCACAAATGCTCATCCTCAGAGCAGCTGAAATGACAAAGATTTCTACAGCATTTTAAAGCATTCTGTGCAACAGCTGTGGTCAGTCACACCCTACCTTATCCCCTGAGCTTCATGGGCACATCACCTTTGCCCACCTCGCCCGAGACTTCTTCTGTTGTAGGGGTTTATTGGTTGGTCCAAGTGCTATATTCCTCTCTCCTCTGGTAAACAGAAAATATTCCCACTGGGTCACCGGACTGAGTGTCCTTAGCTCAGCTCATTGAGCCCAACCCCCTCCTATCCCCACCAAAGAACTGGAAATGGTTGTCACCTTCCTCCATTTACACCCCCCAGCAGAGCACCACTGACTCCTCTGGAAATCGTTAGCAGAGGCCCCTGCTCTGCATGGCACACTCAGGCAGCACAAAGCGGAGCTCGAGCCGGGGAGCTGAATGAAGGTAAAGGAGAGAGGAAAAGTGGGAGGTTCTGTGAGAAAGGCAAAGGGTTTGTCTCGCAGAAGACTGCTTTAATTTGTCCCTGTCATTTCCTCCTTGGACAGGCCCCCATGCCCAGCGTCAGCAAATGTCCAACAGCAGCTCCCTCAATGAGTTCCTCCTCCTGGCATTTGCAGATACGCGGCAGCTGCAGCTCTTGCACTTCTGGCTCTTCCTGGGCATCTACCTGGCTGCCCTCCTGGGCAATGGCCTCATCATCACAGCCGTAGCCTGCAACCACCGCCTCCACACCCCCATGTACTTCTTCCTCCTCAACCTCTCCCTCCTTGACCTTGGCACCATCTCCACCACTGTCCCCAAATCCATGGCCAATTCCCTGAGCAACACCAAGGCCATTTCCTACTGGGAATGTGCTGCACAGGTGTTTTATTTTTACTTTCTCGTCTCAACTGAGTATTGTGTTCTCACTGTCATGGCCTATGACCGCTACGTGGCCATCTGCAAACCCCTGCACTATGGGACCACCATGAGCAGCAGAGCTTGTGTCAAAATGGCAGCAGCTGCCTGGGCCAGTGGTTTTCTCCATGGTCTCCTGCATACTGCTAACACATTTTCCATACCACTGTGCCAAGGCAATGTTGTGGAGCAGTTCTTCTGTGAAATTCCCCACATCCTCAAGCTCTCCTGCTCAGACGCCTACCTCAGAGAACTTGGGCTTGTTGTGGTTAGTGCCTGTTTAGCCTTTGGGTGTTTTGTTTTCATTCTGCTGTCCTACGTGCAGATCTTCACAGTTGTGCTGAGGATCCCCTCTGAGCAGGGCCGGCACAAAACCTTCTCCATGTGCCTCCCTCACCTGGCTGTGGTCTCCCTGTTTATCAGCACTGCAATGTTTGCCTACCTGAAGCCCCTCTCCCTCTCCTCCCCAGCTCTGGATCTGGTGGTGGCTGTTCTCTATGCAGTGGTGCCTCCAGCAGTGAACCCCCTCATCTACAGCATGAGGAACAAGGAGCTCAAGGATGCCCTGAAGAAACTGGTTCAACCGGTACTACTTCAGCAGCAATAAGCTGCCCATCTCTCCTCACAAGGACTTTCCAATTTACCTGGGCAACTCTTGTGCTTTGGGCATTCTGTCTGTGATAATTCCGTTTGTAAATGCTTGAATTCGTCCCACTTCTCCAGCAGCACAAACCCTGTCTGTCTGACCTGGAAGCCTTCCATACATCTGTGTAGCACTGTGTCCGGGCTGGCCTCCCAGACAGCATCCCTGTAATAAAAGGGGATTTCCTGAGGACAGTGCCTGAAGGCCTGAAGTGCCTGAAGTGTTTGGGCAGGAGGGCTGGAGTCAGCTGTAGCTTGTGGGTGCCCAGTGTCCCTGGAGCAGGTGAGTGGTCAAGTGGTGTCTGCTGGGGACTGTCTGCCATATTACAGGGCTGGTGAGAGATGTCTGTGCTTCTGGAAGGGAATATGGAGTCACCCTGAGAGCACAGGGGATCTCCTGGGACAGCATGTGCCTGGGATGGGCAGTGAGTGGAGACTCCCAAAACCAAGTGGAGTCGCCCAAAGGTAAAGGGCTAAATGGAAGAATGCACTGAATGAGAGCTCAGAAATCTCAGGAGAAGCAGTGGGGACCCAGCAGGCACAGGGAAGGGAGTGTCCCTCCCCACCCTCAGCCTGGGCTGCTTTGCTGGGCAGGCTGGGGAGAGGGCAGGGGAGGTGGGGAGAGCTGGGGAGGGGCTGAGATGGGCTGGAAAGGGCCTGGGAGAGGCAAAACGCCAGCAGGCAGCTCCTGTGTGTGAACAGCAGTGTGGGAGCACCCACCAGTGTGCTTGCAGGCAAATGCAGGTCTCCTGGGAAAGGCACCAGGACATGGAGGGTGCAGAAGAGAAGAGCCCAGGGTGATCCCTGTGTTGCATGGACACACTGGGGAAGCTGCCCCACGGCCATCGTCCTGGACCAGCCCCTCACATGGCCCCTTCCCACTGCTGGCTGCTCACCTCAGCTGTGGGGTGGTGCATGGCCAGCTCCATCCTCCTGCAGGTCTCCATATCCCGATGGAGGGGAAAAGGCCAGCCTTGCATGGTCACTCTTCTGCACCAGACCCCAGCAGATCTGGGAGCACGGCTGTCTGCTAACAGCTGTGGGGGGCCCAGCCCAGACTGGGCAGGGGCCAGGTGCTTGGATCCCGCAGACTCGGGGATCATTTCATAATCATTGAATAATACTCCAGCCCTTTCCATGTGCGAGGTCTCTGGTTCCATCTCCAGCTGAGTTCTGGCTTTCCTCACTCCATCCCTGTGTGCACGGACAAGGTCTCAATGCTTCCCCTGGGCAGCCCGTCACCCTTCCACCCTCTGTGCCCTCCATCCTGGCACCCTGAGCATGGGTGCTGCTGCCAGGGCAGAGGTGCAAGATCACCTGGGGCATCTCCTCAGGGAGATCCCTGGGGAAAGGCTGAGCCCAGCCCTGGCCTTATGCCCAGCCCCAATGAGGCAGAGGGGATCTGCCCTCTCCCAAGTCACCCTGGTGGTGCACTGGACAGCTGATGTCTTTGAGGCCAGCCAGGCTCCAGGTTCAGGCTGGATGCCAGCTCGAGGGCAGGAGTGCCAGGATTTTCATGGGCTTCCAGTGGTGAAGGCAAGTGGGCACAAGTGCAAGTGCGAAGGCTGGGGGTGGAAAAGGCAGTGTGGGGCTGGTGAAGGTCCTCCCTCTGCTCCCCATGGGGAGGAGAGTCCCCAGGCAATGCTGAGCTCCGCTTTGGCCAACGGGAGGGGAGCACAGGGCAGGGTGGAAGAATCAGATGGAGCCTCTCAGGATGCATGAAGGAGTTTTCCAAAGGCCAGCGCTGAGCCAGGACCTTTGCATCTTATCCCTGATGCTGCCCCAGCCAGGCTTGCTCTGCCCTGCCCGAGGAGCTCTCATCCCTGTGCCAGCCATGCTGGAGCAGAGGCTGAGGAGCTGGAGGTGCCTCAGGCCAAGCTGCGCCAGCCCCGGGGAGCTGGCCCCAAGGACATGGCAGGCCAAGCCCTTCCTCGCGTATCCCATGCTGATGGGAGGGCAGCACAGGGACAGGGGAACAGCCTGTTCCTGCCTGGCAGCCCTGCAGAACCTTTTGCAAGGGAGGCAAAGGTGACAGCCGCTGTGCTGCAGCAGCACCGGCTGCACCCCCTCCATGAGGCCCCTGCTGCATTCCTGCCCGCCTCTGCCCCTGACCAGCCTGCAGCACCATCCCTCCCAGCCCCTGGCCCCTCTCCTGGCACCGTGGGGACCAGCTCTGCAGGCAGGAGATCCCTGGCCTTCCCCACCTCTCCTCATGTCGGGGATCCAGCCCCAGCCAGGCAGCAGGACACCGGCTCAGAGGCAGAGGAGATGAGGGAGCATGGGGCTGGACAAGGGCACTTATTGCTCCCGACAACATCCTCTTGTAGCAGGAACCCAGATGCAAATGCTGCTTAAACACTTGAGCCGGGATACAGAAACACTTCCTCTCGTAACTATGCATCATCAAATCAGACCCCAAGTGGCTGCCCTCACTTTTTCATTCAGCTAAGAGTCTGTGTGCAGTGTTACGTGGGTAGGGGCTGAAATCTGAAGCCCTCCTTACACCTCTGAATTGGCTTTCAGGCAAGAGTTGCTGTGGGGATATACTGTCACCTTTTGTACCTACAACCTTCTCTGGGATCTGCTCAGATCCCAGCTTCCCCTGCCAAGGCTTTCTTGCCTGTAGTGAGGGGGCAGGTCTGAGGCAGAGATGGGGAGTCAGGTCAGCAGGATGGGGACAGAGTCAGGTCAGCACCTGAGAGGTGCATGGCCAGGCACAGGCATGTCCACAGCGTAACTCAGGCAAGGCCCCAGGACAAGGGGAGCAGCTCTCCAGCAAAGGGGAGGAGGCCCCACAATGACGCCAGTCACTCTCTGTCTCCCCTGCTGTATACACGCTACAGAGCACAGCAGGCCAGTGTTCAACTGAGGAAAAGAAGCCCTGAAGAAAGAAAGTCCTGCTACCTTTAGCAGATATGTCTCAAGGAGAGCTGCAGCCCCCATGCAAAGGCTGCAGTGAGGAAATGTGGGCTGTGGTATTTGGGGGGGGGAGGGTGGTCCTGAGGAGCAGAGGGTCTGGCCCCACAGGCTGCATCCAGACTGCCCTGCTGCATCCACACCCTCCACTCCCACTCCACTGTGAAAGAGAGAGCAGGGTATGGGGAAGGGACCAGGCCACAGTGACACCTGGCTGCCACCCTCGCAGAAGAGAGGTGTGAGATCACACCCTGGCTGTGGCCAGGGAAGCTGAGATCTCCTAATGGACAAGGGACCCATCATCTCACCCCGCTTGTACTCACCAGAGCTCCCTTGGTGTCAGTGCCAAGAAAGACACTGCAAAGGGAAACTGCTAATTGCACTGGGGGAATAAGAAGAGAAGCAGAAAGACCTGGGCAGCACATCCCCAGCAGGAGATGTCCCTGGTGTCCCACAGGGAATTAGCCATGGATTTGGAGACAGTGGCGGAGATGGTGCCAAGGTCGAGGAGGGAGAGGTTGAGGAGGAAGAAGTACATGGGGGTGTGGAGGTGGTGGTCACAGGCTACGGCTGTGATGATGAGGCCATTGCCCAGGAGGGCAGCCAGGTAGATGCCCTGGAAGAGCCAGAAGTGCAAGAGCTGCAGCTCCTGAATTTCTGTGAATGCCCAGAGGACAAACTTGTTGAGGGAATTGCTATTGGATATTTGCTCCCTCCCGGCTGAGGGAGCTCTCTGAGAAAGAGGAGTCATTAATAAGTTAGGACAGACTTCTCTGCAGAAAATTTTCTCATAACCTCCCCCAAATGAACACACATTACCTCTCGCCATCTCAACACAACTGTCATTGAGCTCCATGGCTGGAGCTCTGGTCTGTGCTGCCTGAGGTTGCTGTGAGGAGCAGGGGCCTCTGCCCGTGGTCTCCAGAGGAGTCAGCCCTGACCTACAGCACTGCATACATGGGAGCAGGCGTGACTCAACTTCTATATTCACCTTTTGAATCAGATTTAATCCACTGCTCATGTAGAAGGGCTTTCAGCATCTTCACTCCCACTTCTAAACAATGGGAGTTCATTAAGAGTTTTAAGGATATTTTCCTTTCCTTTCCTTTCCTTTCCTTTCCTTTCCTTTCCTTTCCTTTCCTTTCCTTTCCTTTCCTTTCCTTTCCTTTCCTTTCCTTTCCTTTTTCCTTTCCTTTCCTTTCCTTTTTCCTTTCCTTTCCTTTCCTTTCCTTTCCTTTCCTTTCCTTTCCTTTCCTTTCCTTTCCTTTCCTTTCCTTTCCTTTCCTTTCCTTTCCTTTCCTTTCCCCTTCTCACACCCGAGGAGGCTTCTTGGAGACAGAAATCCTCAGCACTGCTACTGCACTCAGAGTGACCAGCTGTGGTTCCTGAGAGGCAAAAGGATTCACTATAGCTTTAGTGCAGAGTGAGGAGAGCTGGTCTGACAATCCGTCTTCTTCCCAGCTGCCCTATGCTCACACCGCAGAGGTGGAGGACAATTGCACTCATGTTACCCTAAAAAGAAACTGCACCACAGAGGAATCCAGTTACAAAGCGCAGAGCAACCAACCCAGCACCCTTTCCCTGAGCATCTGAGGGACATCTCAGCACTCCCCTTCTAACCAGGAGCACCTTGGACTCATTCCAGTTGCCCACATGCAGCCTGCCAGCAGCATTTCCGTGGCCTCAGTATCTAGGAGGTTCTCCATTTGGCACCCAGATAACACCAGTATGCAATGGGGGATCTGTGCCCTTCTGGAGGGCAGAGTGCAGCCCAGCTGGACACCCCAAGGAAATAGTGGAATGTCCTAAGATGGGGTGTCCTGAAGAGAGATCTGGCTCATTCCCAGCCCCCAACACTGCATTGCCCACAGCCCCACACATTAGAGGGGTGCTTGGGCACCTCAGTGTCAAGGAGACGTCTGCATGGCAGGACCCACAGGGTGAGTGTCTGAAGTACATCGGAAACCCCCCTGCCCAGAGAGTCCAAGGGCAAGGACAAGGGCAGCATGGACAGGTGGGTACCGGAGAGCAATACCATGATATTTCTGCTGAGGGAGGGAAGCAGAGGGAGCTGTGCCATAGCTGCGGCTCTGCAGCCCAAATATCTGCAAATGTCTTCAGCCTGGGGCACAGGCAGGAGCAGGTGGAGATGCAGAAGCTTTCACAATGCTGCCACATGGCTGGAATGACAGAAATGTGGTGGAATTGCTCACACCACTGGAGGGCTGTGATGGCAGGCTACAAGCTCTTCAGGAGAGATTGTCGTGGAAGATGAGGTGGGAGGATGCCCTTAGTGTGAAGGGGCAGCTCAGACGTATGGAGGTCTTGCCTGGGATGGAGCAGGGGCTGGGTGAGAGCCTGTGGTTGAGCATGACTTTCAGAACACTCAGTTAGGCTGAGGAGGTGGAGGCATCTCCTTGAATCAATGTGAGGAAGCCTGTGGATCACAGGGCCTGCTTCTTATGCAGGGAATTTCATCCCCCTGTCACAGCAGAGTGCAAGCAGTGCAGGAGGTTTCTGGAGGGTGTCAGGACATTGAGAGGGCTGACCACTACGACAACAAGGCTCTTCTTTGAAAGGTTGTGGAGATCGGGGGAGGTGCCAATGACGAGAAAAAGGAAGATGTTGTGCCCATCTGCCAAAAAGGCCACAAGGACAACCCGGGGAGCTGCAGGCCATTCTGCCTCACTTGACCGTGGAGTGTGTCATGGAGCAATTCACCTTGGATCACCTTTCTGGGCACATGGAGGAGAAGAAGGTGACTCGGAACAGTCCACATAGATTAAGTGAAGGGAAATCGTTCCTGACCAACCTGATTGCCTTCTGTGATAAAAGACCTGTCTTGTGGGGGAGCGGAGAGTAGTGGAGGTCCCTTACCATGATTTTAAGCAAGGTGTTTGACACTGTCTCCCACAATATTCTTGTATACAAGAAAGGCGTTGTGATAGGCTGGGTAGACGACCAGATGGCTAACAAGCTGGTTGGATGATCGAGCTCAGAGGGTTTTTAGGAAGGGGTCATTCTTTCCCTGGAAGCTGCTGACAAGTGGAGTATGCAGGGGTCTATACTGCCACCTGACCTAACAGGTTCATCAGTGACCTGGAGGAGGCAACTCTCATCACATTTGAGATGACACCTAATGGGGCAGAGTAGTCACATGCTTGAGGGCTGCCATTCAGAGGGACCTCAGCAGGGAGGAGGAATGGGCTATCAGGATCTTTGTGAAATTCAAGCAGGACAAATGCTGGGTCCTGCACATCCGATAGACCAACACCCTGAAGCGATACAGGCTGGGGAGTCCCTGGCTGGGCAGCAGCTCAGCAGAAAAGCACCTGGGAGACTTTATGGGCAGGGAGCTGAATGAGAGCCAGCAGTGTTCCTTGGCAGCCACAGAGGCCACAGCATCCTGGCCTGCATGAAGCAGAACAAAGCCAGGAGATGGAGGGAAGTGATTATCCCTCTCTACTCTGCCTCATTAGAGCTCATCTACATGCTGCATCCATTTGGGGGCCCTGTAGAAGAGCACTACAGATCACTCTGAGTGATTTCAGTGGCAGGCCCCCAAGGTGATTGGGGACTGAAGCACTTGCCCTGCGAGGAGAGGCTGAGGGAATGAGTTTGTTCAGCCTGCAGAAGGAAAGGCTTTTGGAGTGACTCGGAGCAGCTTCCCAACTCAAGGCTGCCACCCATAGTGAACCAGTTTTTACAGGGATTCATGGCAGGAGAAAGAGAGAATGAATCAAGATTTAATTATGAAGGACTGTTTGTCCAGAATGGGCCTTCCTCACTGTCTACAACACCAGTTCACTACAAGACGACTCCCAATGAGTG
The DNA here is from genome assembly GCF_036417845.1 of Apteryx mantelli. Lineage (NCBI taxonomy): Eukaryota > Metazoa > Chordata > Aves > Apterygiformes > Apterygidae > Apteryx > Apteryx mantelli. The sequence goes on from NC_090001.1 coordinate 7,567,650, forward strand.
TGATGCATGCAGAAAGTCATGGCATGAGGGTGATTGCACTCTAACAGGCCTAAGGTCCTTTGCAGATCCAGTAAAATCCAGAAGGATTGGGAGGGCCTTCAACATCCTAGGCACACATTTGTAAGGTCAGCTTTGTGACTGTGGGAGGCTGAGGGAGCTGGACTGGTTCAGCGTGGACGAAAGGAGGCTTTGGGCAGACCGAATAACAGCCTGCCCATCCCTACCAGGAGATCATCAAGAAGATGGAGCCAGGCTCTTCACTGTTGTGCACCATGGGAGGATGAGGCCCAGTGGGTATGAGCTGAAAGAAGAGAGGTTCAGGCTGGGGATAAGGGCCAACGTTTTACCCATGCAAACAGTGAAGCACTGGGGCGGGTTGCCGAGAGGGTTTGTGCCATCTCCATCCTCAGAGGTTTTCAAGACCTAAATGACTGAAGGCCTCCTCACCCTGGTTGGAGCTGATAGCTGAGCCTGCTGTGAGAAGGAGGTAGGGCTAGAGACAACCTGAGGTCCCTTCCAGCCTGAAGCATTTGGCATTTCCTTCCACCCCGGGTCTTCTCCTGTTGACCTTAGGCAAAACATTCCGCTTACTGTCTTGTCCTGCTCTGGTCAGAGTAGTTCAGATTCAGGGCTGCTTGGCAGGTACCCCCACATAGCCCCGGGTTTTCATTTGCTTCACCTTTTATTGCATTTCACCCTCTTTTCCACCTTGCAAGCTCTTCTCCTTTACCACCCTGATCTCCTCCCATGCAATCAGACCACCTCTCTTTACCCTGTCCCCATTGACCCTGCTTTTGCTGCCTTTGTACCTTCCTTTGCCTTCTCCGAGATGGTTGCCATGCTCATTTCCACCATTGCCACCACTTCCTTTAAAATACTACTCCCTTTATTATCTGTGGTGTCCTGCAGGTCGTCATGCTGTTATCCTGTGAGAGGCCTGGCAAGATGGGAAGAGGCATCTGCACGCACACATTCAGAGCTGACAGAAAGGAGCTTGAGTGGAGAGGGAGCTGGAGAAGCTTGGAGATGAGGCCAACAGAAGCCTCCTGGAGTTGTGCAAGGGGAAGTGGCAGGTGCTGCCTTGGGGGAGTGACCCTGAGGAGAAGGGCCTGGACATTAGGAGGGATGCCATATGAGCCTGTGGTGCGTGTTCACCACAGATGAGGCCAGCTGCATACGGGGCTGCATGAGGAAGCGTCTGGCCTCCCAGACAAGGACAGTTACTATCCCCCGTTGACTCAGCACTGGTGTGGCCACATCTGGAATCATGTGTGCCAGTGTGGGATGCCCAGTGCTGGAGGAATGGGGAGGACGTGGAGAGGGTGCAGAGGAGGTCTGCCAAGATGGGACGTGTTGCCTGCAGCACATGACCTGTAGAGGGAGGCTGAGGGACGTGGGCTACATTATCCTGGTGAACTGGAGGCTAAGGGCAGTAGCGGCCTTGTTTCCTCCTCCTGCCTCCCAGGGCGGGCCTGGGAGGTGCCATCTTGTTGTCCCTAACTCAGTGTTGCACACCCCCACACTGCCCCCACAAAGAGGCCTGAGCAAAGTGTGAGGGAAGGGATCACCCTACCCAGGGGTTCGGTGTCACTGCCTGGCCATGTTGTATGATAAAAGACATCAAGGTTGACTTGGCATCAGAGCCACCTGCACATTTCCTTTGCCTACCTGCAATCAGGGCCTCCAACTTTCTGCTCTAATCAGCCAACAGGGAGGCTCTGTGAGTAACAGCCCTCAGGGGGACCCATTAATGCTCCTAGAAGCTTTGGGACTGGCTTCTGAATTCAACTTCTTGAGAGGTTTGTTCAGTCTCCTCTCAGAATCCGACATTCATGGACTCAGCACCAAATACACCCGAGGGGCTATTAAAATGCAAAAAGCCCTAACAAGCCCTGTCTATCTTCATAACTTCCTTCAGTTCTCCTGTGGCTAATTGGAGAGGTTTCAGGAGTGTCTTTACAAGAGGAAGATTTCAATGAGCACCTAAAAAAAAAGAGAAAGGATTTCTGCTGGTGACTTTTTCTTTACTTTTCAGCTTACAGAATAAGTGATAGCCACATTCTCCAGCTCATAGTGACTCAGAGGGTCTCCTAAGGAATCGAGATGTGTGAGAAAAGCAGTATTTTTGACAGGAGACATATACAAACAGCCTTACTCCTCACCTCCCCAGCCCTGCCATTTCTCTCATCAGCCACTGGGGACCTACCTCACTCTGGTTAAAATCAAAGCTTTCTTCCACTCAAGTCTGTAGCTGAATGTTACAGCCTCTATGCACCAATTCCCACCTGCTTTCCTTCGACAACTAGCTGCAAATAGACACAGAAGGCTTTTTCTTTATTGGGATCCAGCAAAAGTAAAAGATGATGGAGTTGAATGAAAATCAAAATAAACTCCTAAACTGTGTTTCAAGTCCAGGCTGCCTCCAGGGAGATGCACATTCCACAAGGGATAGCCTTAGTAGAAATGTTTTAGACAGGTTGATCGGAAAGGGTACAGGAAAAACCCAGTTAAGGCATTGTCTAAAGAGACCATTAGCCTCCTGAAAGATGAGGCAAGCTTTACACTCCCCGAAGCTCAGAGCAGCACCTAGAGAGAGCAGAGGTGTCTGAATGAATAAAGAGAAAGGAGAGAAGTAAAAGTGGAAAACAAGGGAAAGTGCCTATGTCCAGACAGTCTGCTCCAAAGATGACTTCAGAAATGATCAATTTAATCAGGATGTGGGCAAATAGGTGAAAGCTTAATGAGATTAAATCCTTAGCATAACAGGCAAAGCAGTGGTACACCAGCTTGAGGAGTAGATGAAAATTTCTTCTCCTGAGATTCACAACCTTCCTGACAATTTCCATTATTTCATCATGGGAAAACAAGGACATTTTTATTACAATGAGTCAGTCTCCAAATCCAATCGCCATCGACTAATCAACTTGGCAGACAGGGTTTGTGCCTCTGGAGAAGTGGGATGAATTCAAGAATTTGCATACAAATGACTATCACAGATAGAATGCCCAAAGCACAAGAGTTGCCCGAGGTAAATTGGAAATCCCTTGTGAGGAGAGATGGGCAGCTTATTGCTGCTGAAGTAGTAGCAGTTGAACCAGTTTCTTCAGTGCGTCCTTCAGCTCCTTGTTCCTCATGCTGTAGATGAGGGGGTTCACTGTTGGAGGCACCACTACGTACAGAACAGACACCACCAGATCCAGAAGTGGGGAGGAGAGGGAAGAGGGCTTCAGGCAGGCAAACAAGCCAGTGCTGATAAACAAGGAGACCACGGCCAGGTGAGGCAGGCACATGGAAAAGGCTTTGTGCCGGCCCTGCTCAGAGGGGATCCTCAGCACAGCAGTGAAGATCCGCACGTAGGACAGCACAATGAAAATGAAACACCCAAAGACTAAACAAATACCAATCACAATAAGCCCAAATATCCTGAGGTAGGAGTCTGAGCAGGAGAGCTTGAGGATGTGGGGAATTTCACAGAAGAACTGCTCCACAACATTGCCTTGGCACAGTGGTATGGAAAATGTGTTAGCAGTGTGCAGGAGAGTATTGAGAAAACCAGTGCTCCAGGCAGCTGCTGCCATTTTGACACAAGCTCTGCTGCTCATGATGGTCCCGTAGTGCAGGGGTTTGCAGATGGCCACGTAGCGGTCATAGGCCATGACAGTGAGAACACAATACTCAGCTGTTAAGAGAAAGTAAAAATGAAAGAGCTGTGCAGCACATCCCCAGTAGGAAATGGCCCTGGTGTCCCACAGGGAATTAGCCATGGATTTGGGGACAGTGACAGAGATGGTGCCAAGGTCGAGGAGGGAGAGGTTGAGGAGGAAGAAGTACATGGGGGTGTGGAGGCGGTGGTCGCAGGCTACGGCTGTGATGATGAGGCCATTGCCCAGGAGGGCAGCCAGGTAGATGCCCAGGAAGAGCCCGAAGTGCAAGAGCTGCAGCTGCCGCGTATCTGCAAATGCCAGGAGGAGGAACTCATTGAGGGAGCTGCTGTTGGACATTTGCTGACGCTGGGCATGGGGGCCTGTCCAAGGAGGAAATGACAGGGACAAATTAAAGCAGTCTTCTGCGAGACAAACCCTTTGCCTTTCTCACAGAACCTCCCACTTTTCCTCTCTCCTTTACCTTCATTCAGCTCCCCGGCTCGAGCTCCGCTTTGTGCTGGCTGAGTGTGCCATGCAGAGCAGGGGCCTCTGCTAACGATTTCCAGAGGAGTCAGTGCTGCTCTGCTGGGGGGTGTAAATGGAGGAAGGTGACAACCATTTCCAGTTCTTTGGTGGGGATAGGAGGGGTTTGTGCTCCATGAGCTGAGCTAAGGACACTCAGTCCAGTGACCCAGTGGGAATAGACTCTGTTTACCAGAAGGAGAGAGGAATATAGCATTTGGACCAACCAATAAACCCCTACAATGGAAGAAGGCTCAGGGGAGATGGGCAATGGGGATGTGCCCATGAAGCTCAGGGGATAAGGTAAGCTGTCACTGCCCACAGCTGTTGCACAGAAAGCTGACCTTATCTCATCGCAAAGCGGACCATGACTGGAGGGTAACCATGGTTTTAGATAAACAGCTATGTCAGTTGAGTGGATCAAGTGACTACACCCCAGCTGAGTGGATCAGCTGGTGTCAGTGTTTTCCCCTGAGTCCATCAAAAGAGTGTGAATGTCTCCCTCAGTTAGCCAGACCAGCATGGGGAGGGAGTGTATTCGTGGCTCAGCCCAACATGGAGTATAAAAACTGAATAAATAGCAAAAGAACCTGTAAGAGAGCAATGTGACTGACCTGGTTTCATCCCATGTCTTCCTTCCCGGTGACTGGGGATGCCCAGCGCTGTGATGGTGAGCACAGGATAGAGACCAGTAACGGGGATCACACTGGTATTGTGATTGAACTGATACTGCAATTGCTCTATTTTGCTAAGTGTAACTCACACTTGTACTGTGATTTCAGGATATTGCTGTGTCACTCTGCTCAATCAAAAATCCTGTGTAAAGTCTAACATCTTCAAAGAGGTTAATGTTGATATTAAACATTACACCGTGCATGTGTGGAATAGCTAAAAGAACCTGGTCAGAGAGGATTGGACTCTGACAAGCTCTCCTGCCAGCTGTCTTGGAAAGGGAAGATCCTTGGGTGGGATTCATCTCCCCCAGCCTTGCCCTCCTGAACACAGGTGTTTGTATCTGAAGCAGCCACACCAGCTCCCATTCTAGCAAGGCAGGGAAAGTCTCACGTGAAGGCAGTGGGTGCCCGACCCTTTCTGGATGTCTCCATTCCAATGCGATAGACCCTCTCCTCACACCAATTTACCATCTGCTCTTCCTCTGTAGTGCGAGTGGGGAGTGACTAGCTCTGATGTACGCATCCTGCAGCAGATTATATCTACCCCTTATGTGGAAAGACTGTTCAATATTTTGGCACCTATTTTCTCTCGAATATAATCTTTAGCAGAGGTGTCTCATTAGATATTGATTTAGCTTTTAGATACCTCCATCTCACTGTGGGAGCATTCTTTGACAGGGTAGAAACCTTTGGCATTTCAACTGCTCTCAGGATGAGCATTTGTGCATCCCAAGAGGAAATAAGGGCTCACTGTGACTTTCTACAGAGTCACGGGATGTGGTCTGTCCATGAGTCTTGCCCCTCATGGCCTTGCGCTTGCACCTCACTCACCTAAAGGACACTCACAGTCACAAGTTTCTCTCAGAAAGAAAGGGGACTGAGCTGAGAGCCAAGCACTTCAGGATTTAGGGGAAGATCTCCACATTCTTCTCTCTCAGGCCAGATAGGGGGAAAGGGATGAAGAGTATGACAAGGTCAACTAATTCACCAGCCCCTTGCATTGCATTTCCTGGAGCCTCACAGGGTTCAGGGGGGCTGGGGACAGCTTACTCCTCCGCACACTCCTCTGTTGCACAACTTGCAGGGCAGCTGTCTGAACTGCAGCTGAAACTCCCCAACCCCAGGCAGCCCAAGAGAAGGCCAGCAGGGCAAAGAAGGAGCAACACAGTGATGCTGCTGTCAAGGGAGGCAAGGAGAGAGAGAGACAGACGGACACTCAGGAAAGCCTTCACCTTCCCCTGCTGGGCATGCCAACTCGCAGGCAGCAACATTGCAGGGCAGGCACTCTGAGCCCCTTTGTTGGGCAGCACAAAATGGGCCCGTGACAGGAGAGATGCCCCTCTCCTCTGTTGGAGGTCTGGCTGCAGAAGAGGTGGCTCATGGCCTGCACTCCATGGCTGTCAGGGCAGACGATCTGCGGGGTGGGAGCAGCGACACAGAGGACTGGCTCAGAGGAAGGTGTCTGTATCGGAGGGACTGACCATGACTTGCCCAAATCCTTCCTCCCATGCTGATTCTCTTTGCAGTTCCCTCCCATTCCCTGCCCATCTCGCTGCCTGGAGCTCTCCCTGCTGGCAGCTCCTTCTCTATCCGAATGCCTTTTCCCTGCTGGTACTCACAGACCCCATCCCACCCTCTGCATGCTCAGTTCTGCCTGACAAGAAACCTACCAGGACAGGGCGCTGGGCAGAGGCATTGCTGTGCTCAAAGGTCCTGAGGAGCAGGTCAGAAAAACCCTGACAAGGCCATAAAGGTGATGCTGGTGCTGTCTGTAGGCTGAGGAGGGGTTGAAGGGGTTTGCTGAGCTTTCTCACAGACCGTGTGATCTCTGAGAGGGAAGGGTTGAGAGTCTCAGTTCCTTGCAAAAGCACAAAACTCTTTCCTGCTTTCCCCCTCCCCACATTAGGGAAATCAAAGCACACAGCCTAGAAGGAAAGCTCCTTCCCTTTCAAGTAGCCCCTGCCTTGACCTTCCTTCTGAAAAGTGCCCTCCAGAAATGTCCTCAGGGTGAGCTGAAGCTGTGAGCAGCCCTCACCCACGCAGCACCCTCTCCACAACACACTCAGCCTGCCCTGACGGGCTCTCTCCTCCCACCCAGAGCTTCTCCCCGCAGCGCTGTGGGGACTTTGCTGGGCAGGCTGAGTGCTGACCCTCGCAGGCAGCACACTCACTGCCTGGGGCACACAGCACCCTGGGGTGCAGGAACACTGCTCTGAATGACAGCCCTGGCTAGACCTCTGGCACACGCTGGCTTCACACCCATGCAGCTCTCCCTGGCAGAAGGCAGCAGGACACCCTGTCCCTGGCATGCTGTGGCAGGGAATCCCCTCCCGCACTCTGGAGAAGCCAGGAGAGCAGTCGGTTAGAAAACTCTCCGTTATGGGCTGGGTTTAGAAGACCCCTCCAGCAACAGCAGTAGCATTGCCCTGCAGCCAGAGGCTTACCGTGCAAAGGGCTGTGAAGATTCCTCCCACAAGGAGCTCTCCTCCGGCCTCCCACTCCACACTCCCTTTCACTTCTCTCTGCCTTCTCTCATGGATGTCAGCAACAGCAGGCACTGCCCACAGACCTGCTGCTCTTGACAGGGGAGCTGCTCCTGCAAAGAATTGTCTCCCAGCAGTGCTGCCACGTTGCCATGAGCTCCCTCTGTCCCAGGCGTACGGCCCCGCTTAGGAGCAGAGGCCAGCGGAAGGCATGAATTTCTCTCTCCCTTGTGCTTCCTCCTCCTGGGACACGTTCACTAAAGTAGATGACAATAATGACCTAGAGTCCCTCTCTCAGCCATGCAGAGACACTGATTTCAGCATGACTATTTGTTGCATCAGAGGATGGTCATCTAGGACACATGGAAACGTCCCACTCTGGAAGACCCTATGCCCATCTCTTAACTACACCGCACACCTAGACAGGGACAAGAAGAGAGTTCATTTTCCCATGGTTCAGCTATTGATTCAGATGAGTCCATCTGGGCATCTCATGCCTGTGTAGAAGTCCCTGGGATGGAGTGGGATTCAGCTCTCTCCCACGAACTCCACAAACACACAGGAGGTGGGATTCCCCTTTCTCAACCCGTAGTGAGCACATCATAGACGTCCGCGTGCCAGCTCCTTGTCTAAGCTCCCACTGTAACCAATAGAGATGGAGGGTGGGAGTCAGTTGTCGGCACACAAAAACCTGGTGACATTTGAAGAGACAGAGGTGGTCCAAAGCATGTGTTTGCTTGTTCTGATGGAGAAAGTGTGAGACCCACGTCCTTCTAGAGCCTCAGCTGGGGCCATGTAGGGAATTTCCTTGGTCATGTGAAAAGACACGAGATGCCTAATACTGCCAGAGCTCCACTCATGAAGCTGAGGCACAAGCAGATCCCTACACTGTAAACGGTTGATGTAATTCAGTGCAGACACTTCATTTAATGACAGAAATAGGCTGGCAGGGATATGTCAGATTCCTGTGGTTTCACAGAATCAGAGAATCACAGAATGGTTGAGGTTGGAAGGGGCCTCTGGAGATCATTTAGTCCAACCCCCCTGCTCAAGCAGCGTCACCTAGAGCACATTGCACAGGATTGCGTCCAGGCAGGTTTTGAATATCTCCAGATAAGGAGACTCCACCACCTCTCTGGGCAACCTGTTCCAGTGCTCTGACACACTCACAGTGAAGAAGTTTTTCCTCATGTTCAGATGGAACTGTCTGTGTTTCAGTTTCTGCCCGTTGCCTCACGTCCTGTCTCTGGGCACCACTGAAAAGAGTCTGGCTCCATCCTCTTGACACCCTCCCTTCAGATACTTGTACACATTAATTAGATCCCCTCTCAGCCTTCTCTTCTCCAGGCTAAACAGGCCCAGCTCTCTGTCTTTCCTCATAAGAGAGATGTTCCAGTCCCCTCATCATCTTTGTAGCCCTTCGCTGGTCTTGCCCCAGTAGTGCCACATCCCTCTGGTACTGGGGAGCCCAGAACCGGACACAGTACTGCAGGTGTGGCCTCAGCAGGGCTGAGGAGAGGGGGAGGATCCCCTCCCTCGACCTGCTGGCAACACTCTTCCTCATGCACCACAGGACACCATTGGCCTTCTTGGCCACAAGGGCACATTGCTGTCTCATGCTTAACTTGGTGTCCACCAGCACTCCCAGGTCCTTCTCCGCAGAGCTGCTTTCCAGCAGGTCAACCCCCAGCCTCCCATTCTCATTTTCTATCTCTGAATGCTGCCCTGCTCTTCTCCTGGGACATCCCTGCACCAGAGAGCCTTTCCCCAGCTGAGTGCGTCCATGCTGGCCTGCCTGGCCATTCCTGCACCCCTCCCTGGTGCTCCCCACAGGGTCCCGGGGTGGTGGTGCTGCTGTGCAGAGCGAGTGGGTTGTGGGACCATGGGGCCGTAAGGTGGCTCCTGACTCCACACGGGCCATGCTGGTTGGGGTGGGAAGCAGACCCGGCCAAAGAGGACTCACCACTGCTGACACTGCTGGCATGTGTCTGCCCTCATGGACTGTGCTCAGAGTGAGCCCAGGGCATTTACAATGGCAGGAGATGTTTTCGGGTGTGCGCTAGCTCCAGCCTGTGGTGTTTCACTGGGGGTACATGAATCACTCTCCAGTGCCCCTTCCCTGGGCCTCCTGCATCCCTACTGCCTCTCCGGGATTGCAGAGCCCTCCTTTCCCCAGGCATACCTGGATTTAGTGCTGTGTCGTTGGGTGACTCTACCATGGACTGTCCCTTGTTTGGTGAGGCTCCACTCACTGCCCACCCCCAGGCCCACCATGTCTCTGGAGATCCCCTGAGCTCTCTCGGGGGCTCAGGCTCCCTTCCAGAAGGATGGGCAGCTGTCATCAGCACTGTCACCTGTGTAACAGCCCAAGTACGCAATTCAGAGACCATTCAGCATCTCCACTGGCAGTGGTCACCGAGGAATGAACCCTGAATCCAGCCCTTGGTCCCTGAAAGATCACACTGGGACTCTGAGTTCGCCCCCCGGAGCCCACGGAGTGCACAGGCAGAGCAGCAGGCCCTTTTATGGTGCAATCCCTTGGGCGTATTTTTGACTCCAGCTTCTGAAGAAGGGCCAGACTTCAGGCACGTCACAGAGGAGATCTCTTTTTATTATAGGAATGTTATTCTGGAGGCCAGGTCTGGCATAAGGGTGCCCATTGCCTGTTCCTTCCTGAACTTACAGGACATATGCACATGGAAACACGACCCTACCACCACCAGGTTATGAGAACTCCTGGCCCATATACCCAGAATAGGACACAGAAGGACAGCATGGAAATGAAGAGAACAACTCTAAAAAGAGAAAGTCCTGCTGCTGTTGGTGGACACGTCCCAGGAAAGCTGCAGCCACCACCCAAAGGCTGCAGTGAGGAAATGCCTGCTGTGGCAGCAGGGAGATGGTCCTGAGGAACACAGGGTCTGTCCCAACAAGCTGCTGCCTGACTCCCCTCCCCTCTTCTTCCCCTTCACTTGTAGTGTTGGAGCACTGGAGAGGGAAGGGACCAGCCCAAGGTGACAACTGGCTGCCACCCTTGCAGGAGAGGGGTGTGAGATCACACCTTGACAAGGGCCAGGGAAGCTGAGCTCTCCTAATGGACATGGGAGCCATGGTCTCACCCCATCTTTATTTGTCTGAGCCTCACTCTGTCCCTTGAGCTCCTTTGGTGTCAGTGCAAAAGAGACACTGCAAAGGGAAACTCTCCTCATTGCACTGAAGGCATCTCAGGGAGCCCTGACTAGTGGGCTCTGAGGTTCCCCCATCTCTGCTGATGAAGGGGGAAGCCTGGCTTCCTGCTTCTACACGGTCTCTCGGTCAGATTCAAACGAGAGATTTCTGAGGACAAGTGGAACGAACCAACCTTTTTGTCTTTTGAGAAGAATGTAACAGAGGAAAGTAAAGAAAGAAAGAACTGAACAACACATAGCCTTGAGGCCAGATACCCTGGGAATGGTGAGTGGCTGCACTGGGACAGGTATTAGCGCTGACATTGTACCCATTGAACCAGTTTCCTCAAGGCTTCCTTGAGCTCCTTGTTCCTCATGCTGTAGATGAGGGGGTTCACTGCTGGAGGCACCACCGAGTACAGAACAGCCACCACCAGATCCAGAAGTGGGGAGGAGATGGAGGGGGGTTTCAGGTAGGCAACTGCAAGAGTGCTGATAAACATGGAGACCACGGCCAGGTGAGGGAGGCACATGGAAAAGGCTTTGTGCCGGCCCTGCTCAGAGGGGATCCTCAGCACAGCAGTGAAGATCTGCACATACGACAGCACAATGAAAACAAAACACCCAAAGCCTAAACAAGCACTAATCACAATAAGCCCAAGTTCCCTGAGGTAGGTGTCTGAGCAGGAGAGCTTGAAGATCTGGGCCATTTCACAGAAGAACTGTTCCATGACATTGCCTTGGCACAGTGGTGTGGAAAATGTGTTAGCCGTGTGCAGGAGACCATAGATAAAACCAGTGCTCCAGGCAGCTGCTGCCATTTTAACACAAGCTCTGCTGCTCATGACGGTCCCATAGTGCAGGGGTCTGCAGATGGCCACATAGCGGTCATAGGCCATGACAGTGAGAAGGGAATATTCTGCTGAGAACAAGAAGAGAAGCAGAAAGACCTGGGCAGCACATCCCCAGTAGGAAATGGTCCTGGTTTCCCACAGAGAATTGGCCATAGATTTGGGGACAGTGACAGAGATGGAGCCAAGGTCAAGGAGGGAGAGGTTGAGGAGGAAGAAGTACATGGGGGTGTGGAGGCGGTGGTCGCAGGCTACGGCTGTGATGATGAGGCCATTGCCCAGGAGGGCAGCCAGGTAGATGCTCAGAAACAGCGAGAAGTGCAAGAGCTGCAGCTCCTGTGTGTCCATGAGCGCCAGGAGGAGGAACTCATTGAAAGAGCTGCTGTTGGACATTTGCTCACCCTGGGCACGTGGTACTGTCCAAGGAGGAAAAGACATTGAGAAGTTAGGAGACACTTTTCAAGCAAAAAAACCCCCAGAATGTTCCAGTTCTCCTACAACGCCCCATATTGCATCTCTCTTTGCTGAGAGGATCTGTGTGCAGCTCCCTTGCTTGAGCTCTACTTTGCACTGCCTGAGTGTGCTGTGAGGATCAGGGGCCTCTGCCCATGGGCTCCAGAGGAGTCCATCCTGCTGTACAGTGGTGGGAAGGAGGGAATGGAGTTGACTAGCTCTGACATACAGAATTTCTGCCAGGTGAAATCCACTGCTCATGTGGAAGGGCATTTCAGCATCTTCCCCACCAGTTCTAAAGAAGGAGGGTTGAGGAACAGAGTTTTAGGGATTTTTTAATATTGCTTTTTTTCTTTTCGATGTCCTTGTTACTCCTGGGGAGTGTTCCTCAAAGGCAGAAATCTTTGGCCTTTCTCCTGAGTCCTGAGAGGAAAGGATTCACTCTCACTTGGTGCAGAGTGAGGACAGCTAGTCTGTTAGCCTTGATCCCAGCTGTCCTGTGTTCCCACCTCTTTGAGCTGGAGGATGGTCACACTCATATGCTGCCTTACAAAGAAACAAGCCCCTGCTGAGAGCAGAGGAGTCCAGTTTCAAGGTGCAGATGTCCAACGTTCTCTCCCTTTCTCAGAGCACCAGAGGGAGGTCTCCACACTCCCCTTCTAGCCAAGGACACACAGGGCTCTTTTCAGCTGCCCCTATACAGAGTCCCACCACCATTTCCATACTGTTCACATCTCTGCAGCTTCTTCAGGGGTCTCCCAGACATCACAGAGATGCTATGAGAGAGCTGTGCCCTTCTGAAGGGCAGCTCTCAGCCTGGCAGGATGCCGCAGGGAAACAGTCAAATGTCCTGAAGATGGTCTGTCCTTAAGGGAGAGTCTGCTCTTTTCCCAGCCCCACGGACTGCATTTCCTGGAGCCCCATGAGTTGGAAGGGGGCTGGGTCAACCTCACTCCCATGCAGACCCCGCTGTTGCACGACTTGCAGGGTAGCTGTCTGAACTGCAGCTGAGCCCCCCCCCCCCCCCCATCCCAGGGAGCCCGAGTGAAGAGTGGGAGCAGCACGGACAGGAGGGCAAACAAGGAGCAACACCATGATCCTGCTGCCAAGGGAGGTAAGGAGCCAGAGACAGACAGGCACTCAGGAAAGGCTTCGCCTTACCCAGCTGGACATGCTACCTCAAAGACAGCAACATTGCAGGGCAGTTGCTCTCAGCCCCTTTGTTGGGCAGCACGAAATGGGCCCGTGGCAAGAGAGACGCCCCTCTCCTCTGCTGGAGGTCTGGCTGCAGAGGAGGTGACTCATGCCCCAGACTCCATTGCTGTCAGGGCAGAGGCTCTGTTGGATGGGAGAGGAGATGTGGGGGGCTTGCTCAGAGGAAGAAGGTGTCTGCGTCAGAGGGACTGACCATGACTTCCCCAAATCCATCCTCCCATGATGATTCTCTTTGTTGCTCTCATTCCCTGCCCATCTCTGCTGCCTGGAGCTGCCCCTGCTGGGAGCTGATTCTCTGCCCCAACGACTTTTCCCAGTCAGTGCGCACAGACCCCATCCCACCCTGTGGGTGTTCAGTTCTGCCCGACAGAAACCTCCTTGCTCAGGGCACTGGGCAGGGGCATCTCTGTGCATGCAGGTCCTAAGGAGCAGGTCAGATAAAGCCCGAGGAGGCCATAAAGGTGATGCTGGTGCTGTCTGTAGGCTGAGGTGGGGCTGAAGGGGTTTGCTGAGGTTTCTCACAAACCTACTGACTCTGAGAGTGAAGGCTGAAGAGTCGCAGTCCCTTGCCAAACCAGAAAACTCTTTCCTCTTTTCTCCCTGCCAAAATACGGAAACTGAAACTGCAGACGCCAGAAGGAAAGCTCCTTCCCTTTCAAATAGTCGTTTTTTCACCTTGCTCTTGAAAAGACCCCTCAAATATGCCCTTTGCAGGAGCTAGAACTGTGAGCAGCCCTGACCCATGCAGCACCCTCTCAACAAGAGAATGAACCTGCCCTGCTGGGGGTCGATCCTCCTACCCAGAGCTTCTCCCTGCTGCACCGAGAGGAATTCCCCAGGCAGGCTGAGTGCTGAGCCTTGCAGGCAGCAGAGTCACTGCCCCAGGCACATGGCACCCTGGGGCAGAGGGATACTGCTCTGAACTATGGTGCCAGTGCAGTCCTGGGTGCACTCCCTGGCTTCACACCCCTGCAGTGTCCCTGGGAGAAGGTAGCAGCATGTCCTGTCCCTCTGACAGTGTGGCTGGGAATCGCTGCTCTGAAGCACCTCCTCCTCCTCTGCACTCAAGAAGCCAGGTGAGACATCCTAACAAAACTATCAGTCATGAGATGAGATGGGTTTAGAAGACCTCTCCAAGAACCCCAGTAGTATTGCTCTACAGGCAGAGACTCACCGTGTCAAGGGCTGTGAAGATTTCTCCCAGAAGGATCTCTCCTCTCCTCTGTCCTTCCACTCCACACTGCCTTCCACGTCTCTCTGTCTTGTTTCATCTTATGTCAGCAAGAGCAGGCAGTACCTGGAGCCCTGCTGCTCTTTGCAGAGGAGCTGCTCCTGGACAGAGCTGTCTCTTAGCAGTGCTGCCAGGTTGCCATGAGCTCCCTCCGTCCCAGGAGCCTGGCCCCACTTGGGAACAGTGGCCCAGCTGAAAGTAGGACTTCATTTCTCCTTTGTACTCCCTCCTCCTGGGAGATGTTCACTGAGGCAGACTAAAGTAATCATGCAGATCTCTACATTGCAAACAGCTAATGTAATTCAGTGCACACACATGATTTAATGCCATGACAATAGGCCTGCAGGGCCATGTCCGATGCTTGGGGTGTCCAGCACAACCACATGTCTCTAGCAGGTACAGCGTGGGACCTACAGGAAAACCATGCCCTTTTGGAGTGGTTGCTGGGCAAGTGCCCGAGGGCACCTCAGGTTTCCTGCCTGTGCCCAAATAAATGAATCCCACCACTACCTTTAGGCAAAGTCCATCACGTCTGCATCCAACCATCCTGCATAGATGGGAGGCCCATCACACCAAGGTCTCCACTCTTCAGTGGCACCTTGTCCTTCCTGGAGACTGGTTCACCTTTGTCACAGGCCCCATAGTGCTACAAGTCAGCTCAGGCAGCAAGCTCCTCTCCTGCCACTGCTGCACAGCCCAGCTCTGTTGGAACCTCATTTCACCATTCCATTGCCTCCTGCTAGCTATGCCAGCTTGCCTCTGCTCGGAAGTGGAGCCATTGCCCACATGATGTCCTTTGCTCTTGGCAACAGGTTTCTCCACAACCAGTCTGTGCTCCGTGTCTCAGCTGAGGCTCTGCAGCCCAACTATACACAAGTGCATGCAGCCTGGGCACAGACAGGAGCAGATGGAGATGCACAAGCTGTCACAGCACTACAGCATTGCTGGGATTGCTGAGATGTGGTGGGATCACTCATGTGACTGGAGGGCTGTAAAAGCAGGCTACAAGATCTTCAGGAAAGAGTGTGAGGGAAGATGAGGAGGGAGGATGGCCTTTGTGTGGAGGGCCAGCTCAGATGTATGGAGCTCTTCCATGGGATGGTCAGGGGTTGAGTGAGAGCTTGTGGGAGAGCATGGGAGGAAGGGTGACATTGTAAGCACCTGATCAGGGTGAGGAAGTGGACACAGGCTCCCTTAAGCAACCTGAGGAAGTCTGTGCATCACAGGCTCTGGTTCTTATCAGGAGACCTTGTTCTCCTTGACATTCACTGGACGGCCAAACAGCAGAGTGCTTAAAGAGTCCAGGAGGTTTCTGGAGGGTGTCAGGGACAACTTCTTAGCACAGCTGCACAATGGGCCCAGAAGGGTGATGCTTTCCTGGATGTGGAAATTACAAGCAAGGAGGAACTGATCAGGCATGGGATAGTCAGTGTCTGCCTTGCCTAAGGTGACGATGAAAAAGTGGAGTGCCAGATCCTGAAGGGAGTGAGGAAGAACTGTAGCAGAGTACAGACCGTGGACTTCAGAGGAGCAGACTTGGGCCTCTCCAAGGGACTGGTGGGGAGTGCCATGGGAGACATCTCTAAAGGGCCCAGGAGCTCCGGAAAAGCAGGAGGCCTTCAAGGACAGCACCCGCCAAGCACAGGAATGGTTCTTAGCACTACTCAGTAAAACTAGGAGGCATGTCAGAGGACTACCTTGACTAAACAGGGAACTTGTGCCTGAGCCCCTCATCTACAGCATGAGGAACAAGGAGTTCAAAGATGCCCTGAGGAAAATGATTTCATGGACATTTTTCAGCAGTGATAAAATTGCCATTGCTCTCCACAGTTGAATCCCAGTGTATCCCAACCAGCCCTGAGCTTTGTTTGTTCATGTTACTGTTGTTATTACTACTATTATTTGTTATCATTTTGCTACACAAGTGCTTGGCTTCATCCCAGTTTTAATGAGACTGCTCTGTCTCACCTAGTGCCCATATAAAATTGTGTCTACCGCTGGGTCAGAGCTGACTCCCTCACAGTCTCTTTGTCTTCAAGTAAGTTCTACGCAGTGCAGTGCCTGAAGGCTGGGCTCTTCTTCCAAAGCCGGTGTCAAGAAACAGCCCCAAGAATTGCACCCCACAAGGACCTGCTGTGCAGGGTTGTCCATGGGTTTAGAAGCAGAAAGCTCATAATCATGTTATGATCTCTTAGAGACCAAGGCCTGGATTTAGGATTCACCCATCAGTGTCCAGTGGCAGTGGAGATGTCAAATTGTCACTGATGTACATACCTGGGGCTGTCGCACATGTTAAGGCACAGTGTCAGATGCCCATCCTTCTGGAGGGGAATCTGGAGGTGCCAGGAGAGTGCAGGGGATCTCCTGGGACAGCGTGTGCCTGGCGTGGGCAGTGAGTGGAGTCTCACAAAGCGAGACATCCTCCAAGGTGGAGTCACCTAAAAGTAAAACGCTAAACAAGGGATCCACAGGCAAAGGAGGACTCTGCAATCCCAGCAGAGGCCATGGAGACCCAGCTGGCAGGGGAAAGGGGGACTGGAGAGCAATTCCTGTCGTTGTCAATGAAATACCCCGTGCTGGATCTAGAGGTGCACCTGGACCCAGCTAGTAGCTTTGGAAATGCTCCATAGTCCCTCCAAGAACCTTCCACATTCAGCAGACCCCTGGAGGCATTGGAGGCTGTGATTCCCATTTGGATGGATCTGCTTCCCACCCTCACCAGCACGGCCAGTGCAGTCACGCCGTGGCCCTGTGGCCCCACAGCCCACTCACTCTGCAGAGCAGCAGTGCCAGCTCGGGGCCCTGCGGGAGAACGGGGGAGGGGGTGTGGGAACAGCCAGCGAGATCAGAGAAGCGATTGAGAGACATCAGAAGGAAGTGGAACTGGCCTTGAAAGTGTCTTGGAGAGAAGAATGCTGACATTTAATGCAAGACAATGGTCAGAGTGTGGGTGCACTAAAGTGAACTCATGGTACAGAGCCAGAAGTCCTTTCTGCCCTGACCCCTGACATGGCCTGGGAAGTGGCTGAAGAAGGATGAATGCTTCCCACCTTCCCACTCACAGTGCCATCATCACTCCTGATGGGTGGCACCAAAAGGAAGGCTGGGACCCCGTGTCAGAGCTTGCGTTGAAGGAAGGATGACCCAGGAGCCATCTGAGTGTCCTGCTGTCCCTCAGGCCCTGTCCCCAGCACACGTTCTTGCAGCAATCTTCCCCACCCCGCATGCTAGCCATTACCCCAAAAGTCACCCCCAGACAGGGCTCCACACCCAGATGGAGGACTGGTCATCCAGCTGTGACCCCTGGGAGGACAAGCCCTCTCCTGAGTCGTCTGCAGGCCTAGCAGGGAGTATGCAGAGGAGGTCCTGGGCCTGTAGATCGTCCTCATGCCCATGGGAGCCCTCAAGCAGAGTGTCTCATGCAAAGATCCAGCCCAGCTTGTTGCTGCATGAACAGAGAGGAGAAACTGCCCCAGGAAACTCCTCCCACACCCAGGCACTTGTACCAGCCATTTCCAGTACTGGCTTTCCCCATGGTCCTGGTGAGGGGTGATCTTTGAATGTGACCGGCTCCATCTTCCCGCTGGGCTCAGCTCCTGTACGGGGGGTGAAGGCCAGCCCTGTCTGGCCTCTCTCCAGGCCCAGACCACAGCAGACCCCGGAGTATGGCTGTTTGCTTACCCCGGGAGGGACAGGGCTGGGGCTGGGCATGGGCTGGGGACTGGTGGGAGGCTGCAAAGCAGGAGGGCTGTGGGCTGCATTCAGCCCCTTCAACTACTGAGGTGTCCCCAGAAGGGTGCTTTGCATCCTGGGTCTTAAGAGCTGAGAACTCTTCAGAGCCAGAGTGGCTCTGAGTCCCACCACCTTGGTTCATGGGTTACAGGTCACCAGCAGGGCTGGACATGCTGCAGGGAGGGAATTGCTGCACGGGGCATGAGCGGATCCACATCTGCCCTCTCCCTCTACCCAACCCTCTACTGCCTTCTCCTGCTGTATCATCTCAAAGGTCCTTTGGCAGGGGCATTTTTTGGTTTCTGAACATATATCTGACCCTGCTTTGAGCAGCAGGTTGCACTGCGGGCCTCCTGTGGTCCCTTCAGCCTGCATTATCCTAAAAGCCTATGAGCTCAGGCCCCATTTCAAGCACAGAGCAAATGTTTCTGGGACGTGAGTCATCTGTGCTTTATGTGACCATGGGAAAGAAGGCCGGTGAACACATCCTCCTCCTCCTCCTCACTGACTGTAAGGGGAGCCTGGGAGGCACTGCCTCACTCATATCTACATTACACCGGAAATTCTTTGCATCCACCTTTAGCTGCATGAAAGGCCATTGCCTGGATCCCCTCAGAGGTGAGAGGAGAAATGGGAGATTTTCTTCAGTATGATTCCTCTACGTCTGCAGTTTGCGCCTCTAGGTAGATGGGGCCATCCTGCCCTTTCTTTCTTAGCTGAAGCTCAGACTGGATGGCGATGTGAATGTGGAGGTTGGCTGCCACTGCAATGACCTTGAGATGGTGGAGAGGTGGGGGGAATAGCAGAGTCACCGTCCTTGGACTGCGGGAGAGAGGATTTCATCATGTTCAGGATCTGCTTGTCAGGATCCCACAGGTGACTGCCGTGGAGGGCAGAGGGGCCATGGAGCCCTCTTGGCTCTTCAGGGACAATGTCCTCAAGGCACAGGAAGCCTGCAGTCTGCAGGAAAGCCCATCAGGGCCTGGCATGAGGCTGGCATGGATGAGCAGACACTCTGTGACTTAGGACTTGAAAAACAGGAAGAAAGTGCCCAGAGGGTTGAAAGGGGAACAGGCTACCCAGGGAGAAGACACAGGCATTGGCTGTGAGGGAAGGGATGGAGTTAGGCAAGCCAAAGCTCAGCTGGAGCTGGAGCTGGAACTCTGAAGAGATGGGGAGGGCAACCAGAAGGACTTCTGTAAGGATGTTGGCAGCACAAGGAAGGCAGCCAAGAAAAAAGTGCTCTCACTGCTGAGTGGGGCAGGGGTTGTAGTGACAAAGACGTGGAAAGGACTGAGGAACTCATTGCCTCTTTTACCTTGTCTTTTCCTGCTATCATCTACTGCCAGGCCTCCCTGGCCCCCAAGTCCTCTGGCAGCATCTGTGATAACGAGTCATCACCCATGGTAGAGGAAGATGCATCTGGGGAGCACTTGTGCCCAGTGGGCACACACAAGTCCCTGGGACCAGGTGGGAAGCATCCCAGGGTGCTGGGGCAGCTGGCTGGAGTCATTGCAATGCTGCTGTTGATCATCTTTGAAATGTCATGGTGACTGTGGAGGTTCCTGATGCCTGGGAAAAGGCAGACATCACACCAATGATGTTCAAGAAGGGCAAGAGGGAGGATCCCGGGAATGACAAGCCGGTCAGCTTCATCTCAGTCTTTGGGAAGGTGATGGAGCACATCCTCCTGGAAAGAATTTCTAAGGATTTCCAAGCACATGAAGGACAAGAATTGGAAGAGGCAACATGGGTTGACCAAGGGGAAATGGAAACCATGCCTGACCAACTTGATTTCCTTCCACCACAAGACGAATGTTGGTGTGCACAAGGGGAAAGCAGGGGTTTTGGTGTACCTTCACTTTAGCAAGGCCTTTGACACAGTCGCCCAGAGTTTACCTATAGTGAAACTGGTGAGACCAGCACTGGGTAAATGGACCATATGGCAGCTTGAAGATTGGCTCTATCATCAGGCCAAAATGCAGTCATCAGTGGTACAAGGCCAAATAGGCAGCCAGTTACTGGTGGCATCCCTCAGTGGTCAACCCCTGGGGCAACACTGTTGAACTTCCTCATTAACGGCCCAGACCATGGGATGGAGGACAGTCTCAGCACATTTGTGGAAAATGTGTAACTGGGGGCAGCCCCTGAGCAACCTCATCTTTCCCTCTGCATTGAGCAGGGCGGCGGGACTAGATGGCATCGAGAGGTCTCATCCACCCTAAGTGCTGTGATTCAATGAATCTTTTCCGGGAGAGCTCTGTAAAGAGAGAAAACGCGGAGGAAGAAGACAGGACAGAGAGGCAGAAGAAAAGATGGAGAATAGGTCAGTTTAAATATAGTAGTGCTTCAGAAGAAAGTGTCTCCATTCAGACTGTTGGTAGGAAATGCATTGTGATGAGTAACTGTACATATATATAGAGAGAGAGACATACACATACACACACACACACACACTATATATATATATATATATATATAAACAAACACACTCACAAAGAGAAAGTAACTACTGCATGCACAAGGCACTGCCAATAAACAATAAAGAAAAAAAACCATCAAAAGAAAGAATTGATACAATCTTTTTGAAGTTCTGTGCATGAAGATTTTTTTCAGTTATTACATAGAGTTATTTTTTGAGTAAGTTTCATCTCATGATGAAAATTTGACTTTCAGGCCTTTATTCATTTGTCACCCATAAAGGCTATTGCTGCCTGAGATGCCCTGGGATCGCTGTGTTCCCAGATGGCGCTGGGAAATGTGACCCAGGACCTACGGGATCCTTTCTGGAGCATTAGCTGGTCACCGGGAGAAGTCTCTCAAGACCTTTCAGGGAGACACCTTATTTCTCTCCCTTGCCCAGAAAGAGAAGTCCAGGCAGCTGGACTAGACAGAGACCTCTGCACTGAAGGTGTCTGGCATCAGGTGAGATCAGTCTCATCCATGTAAAATGGAGTCACACTTCATTGACCATGCAGGGAATGAAAAGGGAGTGTGGCTAGATGTGTAGGGGCTCCTTTAAGGCATCACTGTAACATAGATTTGCTGAGATTTGTGCAAATTTGGCCATCCAAAAATGTATGTGCCATCAAAAATGCGTATTTCACTGAAGCTGGTTACTCTGTTTTCCACTATCTTTTGAGAGACCTCAATTTCTCTGTGTGTCACGCTCTGCGCAAGGAGGAGTGGCATGGACAGCCCTTGGCAGGGGGTGTTTTGCAGGGTTCTGGGCTCTGGGTGAGGCACAACAATATTTTTTTTAATGGTGTGGGCCTGATTATAAAAGTAACATTTAGAGAATGTCAATAAAAAAATGCAACCAGAAGAAATTAAGTACATGATCTAAAGCAATTTTTTTTTTTACACTTATCATCTTTTAAAATTCCTTGGTTTCTTATCATCTTTCTTGCTTTGTTTTTAGTATACTGGTCTTTTTTTTCTTTCTTTCTTTTTTTTTTTTTTGAAAAAGCAATTTTCAGAATTGGGTGGGATGCAATCACAAGGTAACAGACATCTGGTGCCATTGTAGGTCCCCTCTGCCCAGCCTCCCTCTGCAGCTCCAAGGGGCTCTGGTCTCCCACAGGTCAACTATGAGAGCTGCCGGACCCAGGCGGGTACCTCAGATACATCAGGGCCTCTCCAAGTGCCACTGGATGCTTGTGGTTAGACACCTGAGCTCTGCCTGAAAAGGTGAAGAACTGTTTTCAACAGCTGAAAAAAAAAATACGTGCCCCTATTCCTCAGCTGAAATGATTGACTAATTTGAACAAATATGTCAATGTTTTCCCATGATGACATAATGGAAATTTCTGCAAAGGTTATTAATCTCGGGAGAAGAGCTATTGATCTGCCCCTGAACTTGTGTCACCACTGCTCGGTCTATTGTGCTGTGTATAAAATCTCAGTAATCTTTCGCATATTTGTACATGCCCTGATTAAATTGGTCATTTCTAAAGGCATCTTTGCAGCAGACTATCTGAACATATGCCCTTCCCTTTGCTTTCCAGTTTTCCTCCCCGCTTTACTCTTCTTCTACTCTTCTACTCTTATTCATTAAGACAGCTCTGCGCTCTCTAGTTGCTGCTTTGAGCTTCAGGGAGTCTAAAGCTTGCCTCATCTTTCAGGAGTCTAATCGTCTCTTCAGACAACTCTTGAATTGTGTTTCTATCTATCCTTTCCTATCTCTCTGTCTAAAAGTTTTCTAGTAAGGCTATGCCTTGTGGAGAGTGGAACTTACAGGAGGCAGCCTGGACTTGAAATACAGTTAAGGAGTGTAGTTTCTTTTTCATTCAACTGCATCATGTTTTAGTTTTGTTTGATCCCAATTAAGAAAAAACTTTCTGTGTCTATTTGCAGCTAGTTCTTGAAGGAAAGCAGGTGGGAATTGGTGCACAGCAGCTGTGACATGCTGCTACAGACTCGAGTGGAAAAAGGTCCGATTTTAACAAGAGTGATGTAGGTCCCCAGTAGCTGATGAGCAAAATGGCAGGGTTGGGACAACGGGGAGGAAGGATGATCTTTCATACCTCCTATAAAAAATGCTGCTTTTCTTAGACATCAAGATTCATTAGGAGACGCTCTGAATCAATATGAATTAGAGAATGTGCCTCTCTCTTATTCTGGAAGCTGAAAACTAAAACATAAAAGGCAGAAATCCTTTCTTTTTTTTAGGTGCTCATTGAAATCTTCTTTTAAATACACTCCCGAGACCCCTCCAGTTAGCCACACAAGAATTGAAGAACTGTAAAAAGCCATGTGGAGTGACACCGGCTTGTTAGGGCTTTTTGCATTTTAATAGCCCCTCGGGTGTATTTGGTGCTGAGTCCATGAACCTCAGATACTGAGAGCAGGCTGAACAAACGTCTCAAGAAGATGAATTCAGAAGCAAACCCCAAAGCTACTTGGAGCATTAAGGGGTCCCCCTGAGGGCCATTACTCACAAAGCCTCCCTGGAGGCTGATTAGAGCAGAAAGTTGGAGGCCCTGATTGCAGGTAGGCAAAGGTGCAGGTGACTGATGCAAAGTCAACCTTGATGTGTTTTATCATACAACATGGCCAGGCAGTGACACCCAGCCCCTGGGTAGGGTGATCCCTTGCCTCACACTTTGCTCAGGCCTCTTGGTGGGGGCAGTGTGAGGGTGGGGGGGTGCCACGCTGAGTTAGGGACAATGAGATGGCACCTTCCAGGCACTCCCTGGGAGGGAGGAGGAGGAAACAAGGCCTCTACTGCCCTTAGCCTCCACTTCACCAGGATAATGTAGCCCACGTCCCTCAGCCTCCCTCTACAGGTCATGTGCTGCAGGCAACACGTCCCATCTTGGCAGACCTCCTCTTGACCCTCTCCACGTCCTCCCCATTTCTCCAGCACTGGGCATCCCACACTGGCACACATGATTCCAGATGTGGCCACACCAGTGCTGAGTCGAGGGGGGATAGTAACTGTCCTTGTCTGGGTGGCCAGACGCTTCCTCATGCAGCCCAGTATGCAGCTGGCCTCATCTGTGGTGAGCACGCACCACAGGCTCATATGGCATCCCTCGTCATGTCCAGGCCCTTCTCCTCAGGGTCACTCCCCCAAGGCAGCACCTGCCACTTCCCCTTGCACAACTTCAGCAGGCTTCTGTTGGCCTCATCTCCAAGCTTCTGCAGCTCCCTCTCCATTCAAGCTCCTTTCTGTCAGCTCTGAATGTGTGTGTGCAGATGCCTCTTCCCATCTTGCCAGGCCTCTCACAGGATAACAGCATGACGAGCTGCAGGACACTACAGATGATAAAGGGGGTAGTATTTTAAAGGAAGTGCTGGCAATGGTGGAAATGAGCATGGCAACCATTTGGGAGAAGGCAAAGGAAGGGACAAAGGCAGCAAAAGCAGGGTCAATGGGGACAGGGTAAAGAGAGGTGGTCTGATTGCATGGGAGGAGATCAGGGTGGTAAAGGAGAAGAGCTTGCAAGGTGGAAAAGAGGGTGAAATGCAATAAAAGGTGAAGCAAATGAAAACCCGGGGCTATGTGGGGGTACCTGCCAAGCAGCCCTGAACCTGAACTAGTGTCACCAGTGCAGCACAAGACACATGCAGTTGATCTGCTCATCCTTTTGTCTCACATATTTCCATGGCCCTGGGCAAGCTGACTGTTTTCCCTAAGGTCAACAAGAGAAGACCTGGGGTGGAAGGAAATGCCAAATGCTTCAGGCTGGAAGGGACCTCAGGTTGTCTCTAGCCCAACCTCCTTCTCACAGCAGGCTCAGCTATCAGCTCCAACCAGCTTGCTAAGGCCTTCAGTCATTTAGGTTCATTCTGGACAAGCAGTCCTTCATCATTAAGTCTTGATTCACTCTCTCATTCTCCTGCCATGAATCCCTGTAAAAACTGGTTCACTATGGGTGGTAACCTTGAGTTGGGAAGCTGCTCCGAGTCACTCCAAAATCCTTCCCTTCTGCAGGCTGAACAAACTCGTTCCCTCAGCCTCTCCTCGCAGGGCAAGTGCTTCAGTCCCCAATCACCTTGGGGGCCTACCACTGAAATCACTCAGAGTGATCAGCAGTGCTCTTCTACAGGGCCCCCAAATGGATGCAGCATCTAGATGTGCTCTAACGAGGCAGAGTAGAGGGGGATAATCACTTCCCTCCATCTCCTGGCTTTGTTCTGCTTCATGCAGGCCAGGATACTGTCGGCTCCATGGCTGCCAAGGAACACTACTGACTCATGTTCAGCTCCCTGCCCATAAAGTCTCCCAGGTGCTTTTCCACTGAGCTGCTGCCCAGCCAGGGACTCCCCAGCCTGTATCGCTTCAGGGTGTTGGTCTATCGGATGTGCAGGACCCAGCATTTGTCCTGCTTGAATTTCACAAAGATCCTGATAGCCCATTCCTCCTCCCTGCTGAGGTCCCTCTGAATGGCAGCCCTCAAGCATGTGACTGCTCTGCCCCATTAGGTGTCATCTCAAATGTGATGAGAGTTGCCTCCTCCAGGTCACTGATGAACCTCTTAGACAGGTCAGGTGGCAGTAGAGACCCCTGCATACTCCACTTGTCAGCAGCTTCCAGGGAAAGAATGACCCCTTCCTAAAAACCCTCTGAGCTCGATCATCCAACCAGCTTGTTAGCCATCTGGTCGTCTACCCAGCCTATCACAACGCCTTTCTTGTATACAAGAATATTGTGGGAGACAGTGTCAAACACCTTGCTTAAAATCATGGTAAGGGACCTCCACTACTCTCCGCTCCTCCACAAGACTGGTCTTTTATCACAGAAGGCAATCAGGTTGGTCAGGAACGATTTCCCTTCACTTAATCTATGTGGACTGTTCCGAGTCACCTTCTTCTCCTCCATGTGCCCAGAAAGGTGAGCCAAGATGAATCGCTCCATGACAACTCCTCACTCAAGTGACGCAGAATGGCGTGCAGCTCCCCGGGTTGTCCTTGTGGCCTTTTTGGAAGATGGCCACAACATCTTCCTTTTTCTCGTCATTGGCACCTCCCCCGATCTCCACAACCTTTCAAAGAAGAGCCTTGTTGTGACAGTGGCCAGCCCTCTCAATGTCCTGACACCCTCCAGAAACCTCCTGCACTGCCTGCACTCTGCAGTGACAGGGGCATGAAATTGCCTGCATAAGAAGCAGGCCCTGTGATCCACAGGCTTCCTCACGTTGATTCAAGGAGATGCCTCCACCTCCTCAGCCTAACTGAGTGTTCTGAAACTCATGCTCACCCACAGGCTCTCACCCAGCCCCTGCTCCATCCCAGGCAAGACCTCCATACGTCTGAGCTGCCCCTTCACACTAAGGGCATCCTCCCACCTCATCTTCCACGACAATCTCCCCTGAAGAGCTTGTAGCCTGCCATCACAGCCCTCCAGTGGTGTGAGCAATTCCACCACATTTCTGTCATTCCAGCCATGTGGCAGCATTGTGAAAGCTTCTGCATCTCCACCTGCTCCTGCCTGTGCCCCAGGCTGAAGACATTTGCAGATATTTGGGCTGCAGAGCCGCAGCTATGGCACAGCTCCCTCTGCTTCCCTTCCTCAGCAGAAGTATCATGGGATTGCTCTCCGGTACCCACCTGTCCATGCTGCCCTTGTCCTTGCCCTTGGACTCTCTGGGCAGGGGAGTTTCCAATGCAGTTCAGACACTCACCCTGTGGGTCCTGCCATGCAGACATCTCCTTGACACTGAGGTGCCCAAGCCCCCCTCTAATGTGTGGGGGTCCTGGCAGTGCAGTGTGGGGGGCTGGGAGTGAGCCAACTCTCTCTTCAGGACACCCCATCTTAGGACATTCCACTGTTTCCTTGGGGTGTCCAGCTGGGCTGCACTCTGCCCTCCAGAAGGGCACAGATCCCCCATTGCATACTGGTGTTATCTAGGTGCCCCATGGAAAAGCCACCTAGATACTGAGGCCACGGAAATGCTGCTGGCAGGCTGCATGTGGGCAACTGGAACGAGTCCAAGGTGCTCCTGGTTAGAAGGGGAGTGCTGAGATGTCCCTCAGATGCTCAGGGAAAGGGTGCTGGGTTGGTTGTTCTGTGCTTTGGAACTGGATTCCTCTGTGGTGTCGTTTCTTTTTAGGGTAACATGAGTGCAATTGTCCTCCACCTCTGAGGTGCGAGCACAGGGCAGCTGGGAACAAGACAGATGGTCAGACCAGCTCTCCTCACTCTGCACTAAAGCTACAGTGAATCCCTTTGCCTCTCAGGAACCACAGCTGGTGACTCTGAATGCAGTAGCAGTGCTGGGGATTTCTGTCTCCAAGAATCCTCCTCGGGTGTGACGAGGGCACAGAAAAAAAAGACAAGTAAACAAAACAAAACAACACCCCCCCCCCAAAAAAAAATCCTTAAAACTCTTAATGAGCTCACATTCTTTGGAACTGGGAGTGAAGATGCTGAAAGCCCTTCTGCGTGAGCAGTGGCTTAAATCTGATTCAAAAGGTGAATATAGAAGTTGAGACACCCCTGCTCCCATGTATGCAGTGCTGTAGGTCAGGGCTGACTCCTCTGGAGACCACGGGCAGAGGCCCCTGCTCCTCACAGCAACCTCAGCCAGCACAGACCAGAGCTCCAGCCATGGAGCTCAATGACAGTCGTGCTGAGATGGCGAGAGGTAATGTGTGTGTGTTTGGGGCAGGTTATGAGAAAATTTTGCGCAGAGAAGTCTGTCCTAACTTGTCAATGACTATTCTTCCTCAGACAGTTCCCTCAGCTGGGAGGGAGCAAGTGTCCAATAGCAGCTCCCTCAACGAGTTCCTCCTCCTGGCATTCTCAGGCACATAGGAGCTGCAGCTCTTGTACTTTGTGCTCTTCCTGGGCATCTACCTGGCTGCCCTCCTGGGCAATGGCCTCATCATCACAGCGGTAGCCTGTGACCACCACCTCCACACCCCCATGTACTTCCTCCTCCTCAATCTCTCCCTCCTTGACCTTGGCACCATCTCTACCACTGTCCCCAAATCCATGGCTAATTCCCTGTAGGACACCAGGGACATCTCCTACTGGGGATGTGCTGCCCAGGTCTTTCTGCTTCTCTTCTTTTTCCCCCAGTGCAATGAGCAGAGTTTCCCTTTGCAGTGTCTTTCTTGGCACTGACACCAAGGGAGCTCAGGTGAGTACAGGTGGGTTGAGACGATGGGTCCTGTGTCCAGTAGGAGAGCTCAGCTTCCCTGGCCACAGCCAGGGCATGATCTCACACCCCTCTTCTGTGAGGGTGGCAGCCAGGTGTCGCCATGGGCTGGTCCCTTCACCACATGTGCTCCATCATTCACAGTGGAGTTGGAGTGGAGGGTGTGGATGCAGCAGAGCAGTCTGGATGCAGCCTGTGGGGACAGACCCTCTGCTCCTCAGGACCATCCCCCCCCACTACCACAGCCCACATTTCCTCACTGCAGCCTTTGCATGGGGGCTGCA
Source organism: Apteryx mantelli (assembly GCF_036417845.1). NCBI lineage: Eukaryota > Metazoa > Chordata > Aves > Apterygiformes > Apterygidae > Apteryx > Apteryx mantelli. The sequence goes on from NC_090001.1 coordinate 7,595,514, forward strand.
GCCTTCCTGGAGACACATCTGCCAAAGGTAGCAGGACTTTCTTTGTTCAGGGCTTCTTTTCCTCACTTCCACACTGGCCTGCTGTGCTCTGATGTTTGTATATGGCCTGAGCACTCTCGCAACGTGGTGGTGGTGCATTCCTGTGAGCACCAAGAGAACCAGGCATTGGGCACCTTTCTGCCAGCCATGGCCTCCAGAATAACATTTCCATAATAAAACGAGCTCTGCCCTGTGACATGCCTGATCTCAGGCCTTTCTTCAAAGGTGGAGCCAAAAATACACCCAAGGAACTGCACCACAAAAGGGCCTCTGCTCAGCTTGTGAACTCTGTGGGCTCCATAGGACAAGCTCAGAGTGGCAGAGTGATCTGTTCGGGAGCAAGGTCTGGATCCAGGGCTCATATCTTGGTGAGCAGTGCCAGTGGAGATGCAGGCAGAGAGGGAGGGGGATCTGCTGGACACAAGAGCAGGGGACACAGAGAGTGACTGAGAGTGACTGGCGTCATTGCGAGGCCTCCTCCCCTTTGCTGGAGAGCTGCTCCCATTGTTCTTGGACCTGGCCTGACTTACGCTGTGACATGCCTGTGCCTGGCCCTGCACCTCTCGGGTGCTGACCTGACCATGTGCCCGTCCTGCTGACCTGACTCCCCATCTCTGCCTCAGACCTGCCCCCTCACTACAGGTAAGAAAGCCTTGGCAAGGGAAGCTGGGATCTGAGCAGATCCCAGAGAAGGTTGTAGGTACAAAAGGTGACCGCATATCCCCACAGCAACTCTTGCCTGAAAGCCAATTCAAAGGTGTAAGGAGGGCTTCAGATTTCAGCCTCTACCCTCGTAACACTGCACACAGACGCTTAGCTGAATGAAAAAGTGAGGGCAGCCACTTGGGGTCTGATTTGATGATACACAGTTACGAGAGCGAGTGCTTCTGTATCCCAGCTCAACTGTTTAAGCACCATTTGCCTCTGGTTCCTGCTACAAAGAGGATGTTGTCGGGAGCAGCAAGTGCCCTTGTCCAGCCCCACGCTCCCTCATCTCCTCTGCCTCTGAGCAGGTGTCCTGCTGCCTGGCTGGTGCTGGATCCCCGACATGAGGAGAGGTGGGGAAGGCCAGGGATCTCCTGCCTGCAGAGCTGGTCCCCACGGTGCCAGGAGAGGGGCCAGGGGCTGGGAGGGATGGTGCTGCAGGCTGGTCAGGGGCAGAGGCGGGCAGGAATGCAGCAGGGGCCTCATGGAGGGGGCGCAGCCGGTGCTGCTGCAGCACAGCGGCTGTCACCTTTGCCTCCCTTGCAAAAGGTTCTGCAGGGCTGCCAGGCAGAAGGAGGCTGTTCCCCCGTCCCTGTGCTGCCCTCCCATCAGCATGGGATATGCGAGGAAGGGCTTGACCTGCCATGTCCTTGGGGCCAGCTCCCCAGGGCTGGCACAGCTTGGCCTGAGGCACCTCCAGCTCCTCGGCCTCTGCTCCAGCATGGCTGGCACAGGGATGAGAGCTCCTCGGGCAGGGCAGAGCAAGCCTGGCTGGGGCAGCATCAGGGGTAAGATGCAAAGGTCCCTGGCTCAGTGGTGGGCTTTGGAAAACTCCCTCTGGCATCCCGAGAAGCTCCATCTGCCTCTTCCACCCTGCCCTCTGCTCCCCTCCCGCTGGACAAAGTGGAGCTCAGCATTGCCTGGGGACTCTCCTCCCTATGGGGAGCAGAGGGAGGACGTTCACCAGCCCCACACTGCCTTTTCCACCCCCAGCCTTTGCACTTGCACGTGTGCCCACTTGCCTTCACCACTGGAAGCCCATGAAAATCCCAGCGCTCCTTGCCCTCGAGCTGGCATCCAGCCTGAACCTGGAGCCTGGCTGCCCACAAAGGCATCACCTGTCCAGTGCACCACCAGGGTGGCTTGGGAGAGGGCAGCTCCCCTCTGCCTCACTGGGGCTGGGCATGAGGCCGGGGCTGGTCACAGTTTTTTCCCGAGGAGCTCCCAGAGGAGCTGCCCCAGGTGATTTTCCACCTCTGCCCTGGCAGCAGCACCAGCACTCATGGTGCTGGAGGGAAGGCACAGAGGGTGGAAGGGGGACAGGCTGCGCAGGGGGAGCATTGAGACCTTGTCCGTGCACGCAGGGATGGAGTGAGGAAAGCCAGAACTCAGCTGGAGATGGAACCAGAGACCTCGCACATGGAAAGGGCTGGAGTATTATTCAATGATTATGAAATGATCCCCCAGAGTCTGAGGGATACAAGCACCCGGCCTCTGCCCAGTCTGGGCTGGGCCCCCCACGGCTGTTAGCAGACAGCCGTGCTCCCAGATCTGCTGGGGTCTGGTGCAGAAGAGTGACCATGCAAGGCTGGCCTTTTCCCCTCCATCGGGATATGGAGACCTGCAGGAGGACGGAGCTGGCCATGCACCACCCCACAGCTGGGGTGAGCAGCCAGCAGTGGAAAGGGGCCATGTGAGGGGCTGGTCCAGGACGATGGTCGTGGGGCAGCTTCCCCAGTGTGTCCATGCAACACAGGGATCACCCTGGGCTCTTCTCTTCTGCACCCTCCATGTCCTGGTGCCTTTCCCAGGAGACCTCCATTTGCCTGCAAGCACACAGCTGTGTGCTCCCACACTGCTGTTCACACACAGGAGCTGCTTGCTGACATTTTGCCTCTCCCAGGCACTTTCCAGCCCATCTCAGCCCCTCCCCAGCTCTCCACACCTCCCCTGCCCTCTCCCCAGACCACCCAGCAGAGCAGCCTAGGCTGAAGGTGGTGATGGACACTCCCTTCCCTGTGCCTGCTGGGTCCCCACTGCTTCTCCTGATATTTCTGAGCTCTCATTCAGTGCATTCTTCCGTTTAGCCCTTTACCTTTGGGGAACTCCACTTGGTTTTGGGAATCTCCACTCACTGCCCATCCCAGGCACATGCTGTCCCAGGAGATCCCCTGTGCTCTCGCGGTGGCTCCATATTCCCTTCCAGAAGCATGGACATCTCTCACCAGCCCTGTAATATGGCAGACAGTCCCCGGGAGACACCACTTGACCACTCACCTGCTCCAGGGACACTGGGCACCCACAAGTTACAGCTGACTCCAGCCCTCCTGCCCAAACACATCACCCTAGGAGCTCATGCCCCTTAGCCCAAGGAAAACCCAAGCACAGCAAAGGGCCTTTTCGGGTGCAACTCCCTGCGCACATTCTTGGCTCCAGCTTGGGAAGAAGAGCCCAACCTTCAGGCACTGTCCTCAGGAAATCCCCGTTTATTACAGACATGCTGGCAGGGAGGCCAGCCCTGACACAGTGCTACACAGATTTACGGTAGACTTCTAGCTCAGACAGATGGGCTCTGTGCTGCTGGAGAAGTGGGATGAATTCAAGCATTTACAAACGGAATTATCACAGACAGAATGCCCAAAGCACAAGACTTGCCCAAGGTAAATTGGAAATCCCTTGTGAGGAGAGATGGGCAGCTTATTGCTGCTGAAGTAGTAGCAGTTGAACCAGTTTCTTCAGGGCGTCCTTGAGCTCCTTGTTCCTCATGCTGTAGATGAGGGGGTTCACTGTTGGAGGCACCACTGCATAGAGAAAATCCACCACCAAATCCAGAAGTGGGGAGGAGAGGGAGGGGGGCTTCAGGTAGGCAAACATTGCAGTGCTGATAAACAGAGAGACCACGGCCAGGTGAGGGAGGCACATGGAGAAGGCTTTGTGCCGGCCCTGCTCAGAGGGGATCCTCAGTACAACTTTGAAGATCTGCACATACGACAGCACAATGAAAACAAAACACCCAAAGCCTAAACAAGCACTAATCACAATAAGCCCAAGTTCCCTGAGGTAGGAGTCTGAGCAGGAGAGCTTGAGGATCTGGGGGATTTCACAGAAGAACTGCTCCACAACATTGCCTTGGCACAGTGGTATGGAAAATGTTAGCAGTGTGCAGGAGACCATAGAGAAAACCAGTGCTCCAGGCAGCTGCTGCCATTTTGACAAAAGCTCTGCTGTCCATGATGGTCCCGTAGTGCAGGGGTCTGCAGATGGCCACATAGCGGTCATAGGCCATGACAGTGAGAACAGAATACTCAGCTGCTAAGAGAAAGTAAAAATGAAACACCTGTGCAGCACATCCCCAGTAAGAAATGGCCTTGGTGTTGCTCAGGGAATTGGCCATGGATTTGGGGACAGTGGTGGAGATGGTGCCAAGGTCAAGGAGGGAGAGGTTGAGGAGGAAGAAGTACATGGGGGTGTGGAGGCGGTGGTCGCAGGCTACGGCTGTGATGATGAGGCCATTGCCCAGGAGGGCAGCCAGGTAGATGCCCAGGAAGAGCCAGAAGTGCAAGAGATGCAGCTGCCGCGTGTCTGCAAATGCCTGGAGGAGGAACTCATTGAAGGAGCTGCTGTTGGACATTTGCTGAATCTGGGCATGGGGGCTTGTCCAAGGAGGAAAAGACAGGGACAAATTAAAGCAGTCTTCTGGGAGACAAACCCTTTGCCTTCCTCATTGAACCTCCCACTTTTCCTCTCTCCTTTACCTTCGTTCAGCTACCCGGCTCTCAGCCCCTTTGCTGGGCAGCATGAAATGGGCCCGGGGCAGGAGAGATGCCCCTCTCCTCTGCTGCAGGTCTGGCTGAAGAAGAGGTGGCTCATGGCCTGCACTCCATGGCTGTCAGGACAGAGGCTCTGCTGGGTGGGAGCAGAGACACAGGGGACTGGCTCAGAGGAAGGTGTCTGCATCAGAGGGACTCACCATGACTTGGCCAAATTCTTCCTCTCATGGCAATTCTGTTTGCAGTTCCCTCTCATTCCCTCCCCATCTCGCTGCCTGGAACTCTCCCTGCTGGCAGCTCCTTCTCTATCCCAATGTCTTTTCCCTGACAGTGCTCACAGACCCCATCCCACCCTCTGCATGCTCAGTTCTGCCCGACAGAAACCTACCAGGACAGGGTGCTGGGCAGAGGCATTGCTGTGCTCAAAGGTCCTGAGGAGCAGGTCAGAAAATCCCTGGCAAGGCCATAAAGGTGATGCTGGTGCTGTCTGTAGGCTGAGGAGGGGTTGAAGGGGTTTGCTGAGCTTTCTCACAGACCGTGTGATCTCTGAGAGGGAAGGGTTGAGAGTCTCAGTTCCTTCCCAAAGCACAAAACTCTTTCCTGCTTTTCCCTCTCCCCACATTAGGGAAATCAAAGCACACAGCCTAGAAGGAAAGCTCCTTCCCTTTCAAGTAGCCCCTGCCTTGACCTTCCTTCTGAAAAGTGCCCTCCAGAAATGTCCTCAGGGTGAGCTGGAGCTGTGAGCAGCCCTGACCCACGCACCACCCTCTCCACAGCACACTCAGCCTGCCCTGACGGGCTCTCTCCTCCCACCCAGAGCTTCTCCCCGCAGCGCTGTGGGGACTTTGCTGGGCAGGCTGAGTGCTGACCCTCGCAGGCAGCACACTCACTGCCCGGGGCACACAGCACCCTGGGGTGCAGGAACACTGCTCTGAATGACAGCCCTGGCTAGACCTCTGGCACACGCTGGCTTCACACCCATGCAGCTCTCCCTGGCAGAAGGCAGCAGGACACCCTGTCCCTGGCATGCTGTGGCAGGGAATGCCCCCCCGCCCTCACTCGAGAAGCCAGGAGTGCAGTCCTCAAGAAAACCCTCCATTATGGGCTGGGTTTAGAAGACCCCTCCAGCAACAGCAGTAGCATTGCCCTGCAGCCAGAGGCTTACCGTGCAAAGGGCTGTGAAGATTCCTCCCACAAGGAGCTCTCCTCTGGCCTCCCACTCCACACTCCCTTTCACTTCTCTCCTTTCTCTCATGGATGTGCCCAGAGCCCTGCTGCTCTTGACAGGGGAGCTGCTCCTGCAAAGACTTGTCTCCCAGCAGTGCTGCCACGTTGCCAGGAGCTCTCTCTGTGCCAGGAGCCTGCCTCTGCTCAGCAACAGTGGTCCAGCTGAAGGCGTGAATTTCTCTGTCCCTTGTGCTTCCTCCTCCTGGAACACGGTCACTGAAGTAGACTGAAATAATCACCTATGCGCCTTTTCTAAAGAGTAGAGAGAGACCTATTCCAGCACTGCAATTTGTCTCATCAGAGGATGGTCATCTAGGGCACATGGAAATGTCCCACTCTGGAAAACCTTATTCCCATCTCTTAACTAGGCAGGACACCTAGAAAAGGGGCAAGGGATTTCAATTATCCATGGCTCAGGTAATATTTCAGACGTGTCAATCTGTGCTTCCCATGCTGGTTTAGAAGCCCCTGGGATGGAGTGGGATTCAGAGCCCTTCTGTGCATTCCACAAACAAACGGGAGGTGGGATTCCCCTTTCACAACCTGGAGTGTGCACAACAAAGATGCCGGCACGCGAGCTCCCTCTCTAAGCTCCCATGATAATCACTGGAGAGGGAGGGGAGTAGCCAGCTGCCCACACACAAACACGTGGTGACATCTGAAGAGACAGAGGTGGTGCTATGCCAGTGTCTGCTGGCTCTGACGGAGCAACCGTGAGACCCACATCCTTCTAGAGCATTAGGTGGTGGCCAGGTGGAGAATCTCCTTGGCCATCGGAAATGACACAAGATGCCTAATACTGCTAGAGCTCCACACATTCTGCGGCTGAGGCACAAGCAGATCCCTACACTGCAAGCAGTTCATGTCATTCAGTGCAGGCACTAGGTTCCGTGATTCCTGGGGTGTCAGGCACAACCATATGTCTCTAGCACATACCACATGGGACCTGCCTGCGTCCAAACAACTGAATCCCACTTGTGTCTTTAGGTGAAGTCCATCCCCTCTACACCCAAGTGTGCAGAAGAGATCTGCACATCACACCAAGGGCTCTACTCATGTCCCTGCACGCTTGACACCTTCCAGCTCTCCTCTCCCGGAACCTCTTCCCACTCCCACATGATATGAACAGGGACTGTGCTAATGATGTCCACAGCATGGCTGCATGGCAGGCTGTGGAGGCTCAAGAAAATTTTCAGGGGCTTTTCAGGGACTTTAATCCACCTGGCATGCAGTGGAAGGGCAAAGAGCAGGGTGAAAGCAGTCCAGGAGGTTTCTGCAGGGTGTCACGGACACCTTCTTAGCACAGCTGCCAGATGGGCTAAGAAGGGCGACGCTCTCCTGCATCTGCTACTTACAAACAAGGAAGAACTGATCAGGGAGGTGACCATCAGGGGAAATGCTGGCTGCAGGGACCATGAAAGAGTGGAGTGCCACATCCTGAAGGCAGGGAGGAAGGACAGTAGCAGAGTACAGACTTGGGACTTCAGAGGAGCAGACTTTGGCTTCTTTGAGGACTGCTGGGGGATCCCATGGGAGTGAGCTCTGAAGGGCACAGGAGCTCAGGAAAGCCAGCAGGCCATTAAGAACCATATCCTGGGGTGCATCAGGAAGAGTGTTGCCAGCAGGTTGAGGGAGGGGATCCTCCCCCTCTCCTCAGCCCTGCTGAGGCCACATCAGCAGTACTGTGTCCAGTTCTGGGCTCCCCAGTACAAGAGGGATGTGGCACTACTGGAGCAAGTTCAGCAGATGGCTACAAAGACGATTAGGGGACAGGAGCATTTCCGTTATGAAGAAAGGCTGAGAGAGCTGGGCCTTTTAGCCTGAAGGAGAGAAGACTGCGAGGGGATCTTATCAATGTGTACAAGTATCTGAAGGGAGGGTGTCAAGAGGATGGGACCAGACTCTTTTCAGTGGTGCCCAGTGACAGGACGCGAGGTGACGGGCAGAAACTGAAACACAGACAGTTCCATTTGAACATGAGAAAAAAACTTCTTCCCTGTGAGGGTGACAGAGCACTGGAACAGGTTGCCCAGAGAGGTTGTGGAGTCTCCTTCTCTGGAGATATTCAAAACCCGCCTGGACGTGATCCTTTGCAACGTGCTCTAGGTGACGCTGCTTGAGCAGGGGGATTGGACTAGATGATCTCCAGAGGTCCCTTCCAACCTCAACCATTCTGTGATTCTGTGATTCTGTGATTCTGTGATTCTGTGAACAGCACCCACCAAGTGCAAAGATGGTCCATACCAATACTCAGTAAAACCAGTAGACATCTCAGCACAACACATGGACTAAACAGTGTATTATTGTCAAGCTAAGTAGGTTTGCTGTTTGGGAAGCCAAAGCTCCTCTAGTATAGACACTTGCAGTGGATGTGAAGGTGTCACAAAGGAGTCATGCACTTCAATTGTAAGAGGGAAGCAGCACTATGTTTATTGTGGTAAAATAGCGACTTAACAAAGTTCAATTGTAAATAAGAATGATTTAATGAGGTTCGATTGGCAAGGTTCACTCAGTTATTTACTGCATGAAGGACAGGGTCAGATGCACATGCAATGGAGACCCTCCCATTGAATCACGAGGTTCAGAAAGGACCCCCTTGCCTTCCAAACTCCCTCACAGAGGAGTCTAGGTGCAGCTGGATCCAATCCTAGTCTCAGATTTGGTCAACGGTTGATGTCTAAAGGATTATGTGCACAATTAACCAGAAATATAACTCAGCAAAGTTTCGTGACGTTTTGCAGTGTTTCAGCATGCTATTAATCACTTACCGAGGATTTGTCGCGGGTAAGGATGCTCTCAACCTCGAGGAGGAACCTTGAGAGGCATCCCTGCTCAAGAGGAGGTTCTGCAGTGCAGCCCGCTGCCATGCAGGAGAGCTCAATGGGCTCTGGGCTGCCCCCTGGTTATGGGGGTGGGGGGGAGATGATTGACTCATAGTCATATTTGCATGCTAGACAGGCCTTAGTTGGCACATGCTCAGTTAGCCCCTGCATACATGCTGTTTACAGGGAGGTCAGGTTGAGGGGGAGAGAGCACATCAGTGGGGCGGGGGGGAAAGGAGTACAGCGTCACAGCACGTTTGCTCTTTTATGGCACATCATCTCTATCTTAAGCACCGCACACCGAGAAACCTTGCTGAGGACTTTTACAAGCAAAGAGACTGCTTTGGTGCCCAAAGGAGGAAGGCGCTCTCCTCTCCCATGTTCTCCTACATCCTGCTTCTCCAAAAAGAGGGACCCACAGGAGAAACCAGTCTTGAGGCTCACCAAAGCATCTCAACGCATGGCCATGCTTGTGCTGTTTCAACCCACAGGACTTTGAGCCTGGTTTTGAAAGATGCCAAGTCCCAAAACAACCCCCAAACCCCAGATTCCTGCAGAGATCTGCGTAGTGTAGCGACCTGCCAGTGCAGGGGCACAGAAGTGACTTCTCTAGTTCCCCATTTTAGGTATTTCACTGCCTTTGGCAATATCTGGAGATGGTCCTCAAGGTGTTATCAGAAAAATTTGGAAAATACCTGGGGTGGAGGGAGGTGACTGCTTTCCAGGACATGAGGGGACATCTCTCTGCTCTCTGCCTCTGCCATCTCCATGGCAGTGACCTACCGAGCCCCCACATGACACGAGCTGAGGTCACAGTGGGATGTGCTGCATCACAGGCAGGTCTTCTCGGTGCCATGGGTGGGGGCCCTCACTTCCCTGTGAGGCCCAGGCACTGCTGGGCACTGCTCATGCGATACCCACAGCTGCCCTTCGTAGTGGGTCCATGGAAAATGAGTGGGGACAGGAGGCAGTGGGGCCGCCTTGTGGCCCCTCACCAAAGGGCAGAGGAGCAGGAGCACATTGGAAAGGAGTTTGGGGTGATGAAACGGGAAAAGAATCCTTCCTCCGTGGCTGGAGATGCAAGCCGAGGGCAAGGGGGCAAACGAGATGGAGGACTGCTGGATGGACATCATCAGCCTGGACCACAATTCCTTCTTCCCAATGCTCCTGCGGCTCTCCACTGAGGGTAAGGTCTTCAGGAGCTCCTTGCCAAGGTGTCGCACAGAGACTGTTAACTGCAAAAACTGCTGGGGATCGTGGGCTGGGGTGGTGGCTGCACAGGGCTGGGGGCTGCCGCGAGAGTCCTGCCTGAGGGTCCCCTCTGGCTCAATGGACAATGTGGCAGCCAGGACTCCTGGGTCCTGGCACTGGGGCTGCCCTGAGCCCCAAGGCTTCTGTGGGGTCAGCTCCATGCCCTCATGTGGTGGGGGAGGGGTGGGCCATCCATGGCTATGTTTTCCTGGGAGTGGGTCCCCCTTTGGGGTCTGGCTTTGAGAGGAAAGGGGTCCTGTGTCCCAGAGGCTGGTGCCACCATCACAGGCCCCAGCGTTGCCCCCCCCCTACAGCCCTCCACAGCCCCGAGGGCGCAGGGCAGCCAGCAGCCCTGTGGGGACCCTGCCACAGAGCCCAGCCCCGGCAGGGCAGCGGCCGCGCCACGGAGCCCCGCACTGCCTGGCCACACAGTGCTCTGCTGCCTCCAGGCCCTGCCACACCCTGCGCTTCCACCCACAACATGGCACCCGACTGCGGGGGAGGGGGCAGAGCAGGCCGCCAGGGCAGGAGGGCCCAACGTTGCCATGACATCGCCCCAGTGCAGCCCTCCTATTGGCTGGCAGGAAGAGGAGGGCGGGCATCGATTTCACTGATGGCTCTGACAGCCAATTGCAGTCCACTGTGATGGTGCCCTCCTGCTGGGGCGGGGGCAGCGGTGCTGGCGACGGGGCTGCTTTGCTGCAGGAGCTGCAGCAGGGGCTGGTGGGGCCGTGAGCAGGGGACAGAGCGACGTGGGCCAGAGTGGGGAGCTGCCCTGCAGCCAGACGTGGCAGCCTGCCCCGAGCAGCTGGGCTGGGGTGGCTCGATGGGGTTTGGGTGCAGGAACCTTTGGCCCTGTGGTGGGTCTGGATCCCTGTTAAAGCGTTTCCCTGAGCTGCTGCTGCCAGCGCAGCCCCAGGTGCTGCTCGGAGCTGCTGGGCGGAGTGTGAGCAGGCTGCTGGTGTCCTCGCGAGGTGCCCTTCCCAATGGTCTCTTCTGTTCTGAAAATGGTATTTATGAGTGTCTCTGAGAGAGGCTGTTCCCACATGTCATGCTGTGCCTTAGACAGTGTTTTTGCTCCAGGCCTCTTGCTTCTCGCTGAGACCTGTGAGCCTGGCAGCAGCGTGAAGGGTGTTTCCAGAGCAGCTCTGTAAGTGTGAGCTGTTTTGCTTGTCAAGGGCCTTGAAAGTGCTTGAACAGCCAGTCCTCCCACTTGCCAGTGTTATTTCCATCCTCCTAGGTCAGGGTGAAGAGTTGCTGAATTGTGGCTGTGCTGGTTTCACCAGCCGAGATGCCCTGGCCTGAGTCCTTCCGCGTGTCTCCAATTGTCAGGGCATAAAACAGTAGAATGCTTGGATGTGTAGAGGATTTTCTGGGTTTGTTCAGCATTGAGAAAGGAACTTGAGTTCTGAGTTGCAGGAAGGCTTCTCCCTGTGCCTGGGACTCGAGGCCCTGCTGTCTTCAAGTTCCTGATCGCTGCTCCCATGCAACCCTCCTGTTAGAAAATGTTGTCAAGAATTACTTGCAGGCCTTTTCGCAATTCCTAAGTTTTATGGGCTATGTGTAGAGACTACCTAGGCAAAAGCTACTCTTGTTTTGGGGTCAGAACTGGTACCTGAGGTGTGTTTTGCTCATTCTGAAGCTTCATTGTGAAGCCACGAGGTGAATCAAGGAGGCCGTTAATGAGCTGCTCAGCCTTGGGGCAGGGCAGATGGAGCTGCAGGAGGCAACAGCCCCATGGTCATGGTGTGGGCAGTGAGGTCACCACTGTCTGTGAGAGCTTTGCCAGAAAATCACCAGTGTCCAATCAATTCTTTGCAGGTAGCTGATAGGCCAGCAGGAGGCACATGGCTCAGCTGTTGATGATGAGGTGACTTCTGCCTGAGTACCTGATAGTGCAGGTGGAGGAAGAAGGCTTGGCTGTTGCTTGTGAGGTCCCTTCTGACTGCTGACCTGATTGGATAGCAGGAGCCATGTGGCTGGAGAGGTGATTGTGAGGTCATTTCTACCTGAGTGGTTGATAGGGCAGCAGCAGCAGGTCCATGGCTGGGATCTGTGTTTTTGAGATCATTTCTGCCTGTGCAGCTGAAAAGCCAGGATTTGTCTCATGGTTGGGGAACTTGTAGTGAGGTAATTTCTGTCTTAGAGGCTTCTAGGCCAGTGACAGAGCCATGGCTGTGAAGGTGACTGTGAGGTCATGTCTTTCTGAGTGCCTGATAGGCCAGCAGCAGGCAGTTAGGCATGTGGTGGGGGTATGCACTTGTGAGGTTATCTCTATTTGAGCAGCTGATAGGTGAGGAGAAGACACATGGCTTGGATGTTGGTGGTGAGGTCACTTCTGGGTTTGTTGCGTGTGCTCAGAGGAGGGATTGACCCCTGCAGAGCTCTACAGCATACAGAAACGCAACTCATTAATCAAGCAGAAGTAGATGTTCCCCATCGTCTGGCACAAATTTGATTCCACTCCGTCATCATGAGTTAGTACTGCTACATTTCAAATGTGGATGATGTTCCGTGTTGAATGTGGACATGGAGTTTGACTTGCCACTTCTTTCATAAGCAGAAGCTTGCAGCCTCCTCCCAGTCAGCTAGGGAGTCCAGCTAGACTTTTGAGGCTGCTAAATGAATCTAGTGCTGTTGTGAGCAGTGGTGTTAGTAATCTCTTATTCCCAGGCTGTGTGTGCTTTAAGAAGTGCCCCTGCCAAAACAGCAGGGAGCTTGTGAGATTTTCCTGCAAGGTCTGAATGCTGTGTCTGTCTTTGAGGTGTCCACCTGCTTTTATGACACATTTGGAACTGTAACACGTTAGAAGTCTCTGGTTTTCTGTCCACACATGCAGCCATTGGAGAATGGGTGCAAAGGCTGTTGGAGGAGGCAGAAGGAATGTCACCCCCCCAAAAAGGTATGGGTCACATTTTCAGAGAGATTTCTTTTTCAGAAAAGTTGAGGCACAAGCGAGAGGCAAGAGCTGGCCTGATGAGCCGCTGTGAGAGCACTTGCTCTCTGCTTCCTGGAGGTGGGAAGTGAGCAGGCCCCAGGCTGTGAGTGGCTGTGCAGAGGAAGTGTGAGTTGCAAGGCCTTGGAGGCCTAGAAGGGAATGGAAGGTCTGGAGAGTTGGGCTTTCTGTGTGTTGGAGTGCTTGGGGGTGCCCTGTCTGCTGCCCTGTGTGGTGCTGTGCCCTGTGTGTCGCTGATGCAGAGGCACATGTTGGCTGCCAACCCTCTGTGAGGTGTGGGGGTAGAGGCGTGTTCCAGTGCGGGGTGCCCTTTGGTGGACCCAGGTGGTGGCCCCAGTGTTTTGCTGCTCAGCATGGGAAGAGGTGGCTGGAGAGAGCAGTGCAGGTGGCTGGAGAGAGCAGCGGTGGAGGCAAAATCTCCAAAGCTGCTGTTCCCTTTGGAAAGAACCTCAGAATAGCAGATTCCTTGAGCCTGCAATGGGGGAGACATCTGGAAGTAGGAATCCAACACCCTGCTGAAGGCAGGTCACAGAAGATGAGGTATCTTGGGGCCTTTTCCAGTGAAGTTTTGATTGTCTCCAAGGATGGAGATGTGAGAACCTCTCTGGATCCCTGTGCCACAGTCCGGCCACCCTCACGGACAAAAAGGTTTGCTCTTAACGTCTAAGAAAAATTTCCCATTATCCAATTTGTCCCTGTTGCCTCTCATGCTAGTAGTGTGCACCTCCAAGAAAATCCATCTCCGTCTTCCCTGTGCCCTCCATAAGGGAGCTGTACACAGCAGGAAGATCCCCCTTGGCCTTCTCTTCTCTACGCTGTACAAACCCAGCTCTCCCAGCCTCTCCTTATATTCCCCATGCTCCAGCCCCTGACCATCTTGGTGTCCCTGTGCTGGACTCCCTCCTGTGTGTTAGTGCCTTTGCAGAACTGGAGAGCCCAAACGGGACCCAGTGTACAGACATGGTCTCACCTGTGCCAAAAAGAGGGGTGGAACATCTTGGTGGCCCTGCTGGCTGTGCTCTCACCAATACAGCTCAGCACAGAGGGGAGACATTTGCCCCCGACTGTGTAAGGGCAGCAGAACTGACAGTAACACTCCAATTCTTTCTTTCTTTCTAGGTTGCTCCACCCGTGTAGGTTCCCAGTGCAGTCCTAGAGCCCCTGAGGATGGAGGCAGGGTGCCAGGGTGTGTCCCTGTAGCTGTTAATGTCTTTGTCAACATTGTAAGCTGTCCATGAAACCGGCTGCAAGTGGATGAGATGAGGCTACGTACGGATGCAAAGGCTTCCATAAATGCGCCTGGCTTCCCTGGGTGATTTGGGGTGTGGATTCACCTCCTGGTACCTCTGCTGTGCTGCAAATTCCTCCTCCCACAACTGCTGTTACTGCCAGCCCCTCAGTAAATGCTATTGTGCCCACCGCTTTTCCTAGAAGGTTGTGGTGCCATATAGGATGAGTGCAAGACCCTTATAATAAATGCCAGCATGTCCTGGGTGCGTTTGTGTGAGTGCCCCAAAGCCTCCTTAGCCTGACCTGAGGAAGTCTGACAGCCCAGGGCTCTTGGCTCTGCAAGGGTTGAAGATGTGCCCAGGGCCAGGTTGCCTGTGACACCCAGCCCTCAGTGCTCTGTGGACCCAGCTGTGGAGCCCGGACTGCTGCTGCAGAGCCTGCGCAGCCAGGACAGCTGGCATTTGAGGAGACCTGCAGTCTGGGGCTGTCTCATTGCTTGGGCCTCATTTCAAAGCCTCTGCACGCTTTTCCCTTCCCTGGGGCTACTTTTGCTAGTAACTAAAGGGAAGGAAGGAGGTTCCTTTGGGCTCAGGAGGTCTTCAGACTCTCAACTGTTTCTCCATTGTATCTGTAACTTCCGTTTTACTAAAGAAAATGCCCATCCCCCCATGCCTATCTGGAGGTTGCTGAGGGGATGGGGATGGAAAGCAGCAGCGTCCTGTGCCCAAAGAAAGCAGGATCCTTCCCTCTGAAAAGAGCAGCACTGCCCAAGGAGCCAGCTCTGTGCCTGCCTCATCTTGTGCTGCTCATTTGCACAGGCCTTGTGAGCCTAGAGTGCCTTGGCCTCCTTCTGGTATTTCCACAAGAGCTTCCCTGTGTGTCTGGGCTGAGGAGCCAAGGGAAGGCAGCGAGCAGAGCAGTGGCTGGGGAGTGTGCAAGTGGCGAGTGTCCTGCATCCATCTCTTCTTGCTGGCACCTTGTTGTATGTAGCAGACCAGCCAGCTCTGTGGGGCAGAGACAGTGTGTTTGTAGACTAGGTGGCAGAGCAGAGGTCTGGCGTCAGGTTGATGCCTGCTGCAGTGCTGAGTTGATCTGAGAGTGTCAGAAACGCTTTCCAGTGCAGCTGCTCCCTCAGCTGATCTGTGCACCTGGGCACTAGGAGTGGAAGTGGCATCCTGCTGTCATTGTGTAGGTGCTGCAGTGCAAAGGCTCCCAGCTTGAACTTGATGGTACTAAAGGAAAAGCAAGACCAATTGTTGCCTTCTGTGCTTTGTGCCCAGGGTGACAGAGTGGAGCTGTCGCATGACCTGGAGAGAGTCTTGCCAGGAGATGAAAGCCGTTTGCAGAAGACTGTTCTGTACGGAGTGATAACAGCATAATCAAGGGACATGCGAGTGGCCCAGGTGAGCTTCTCCTCTGTGAAGGTTTACACTTTTGAGATCCCTTGTGCCTCAGTACCAGCTAGGGCAGCAGCAGGCACATCGATGCCATTTGCGCTTGTGAGGTGAGTTGTGCCTCTGAAGCTGGTAGGCCGACAGCATGCCCATAGCTTTGATGATGCTGGTGAGGTTCCTTGTGTCTCAGTGCCTCAGAAACGGGGAGCAGGCCCATTGCTGCTGTTTGTGCTTGTTTAGGTCAATTGTGCCTCAGTCGCTAACAGGCCAGGAGCAGATATACAGCTTCATGGCTTCCTGTGAGGTCACTTCAGCCTCAGCACCTGACAGTCCAGCTCGATGCAGATTGCTGATGTTTGTGTTTGTGGAGTCCTTTGGCCTCAGGATCTGCTAGGCCACCAGCAGCCCCATTGCTCCTTTTTGTACTTGTGAGGTGACTTTTGCTTCACTACCTGCTTAGACAGCATCAAGCACATTGCTGCTTTGGGGCTGGTGGGGTCACTTGTGCCTTGGTGCCTGATAGGCCAGCAGCAAGCCCATGGCTTCAGTGGAGATTCTGAGGTCATTGTTGCTGGAGAATCTGATAGGCCAGCGGCAGAGCCCTTGCTGCTGTTTCTGGTTCTGAGCTCACTTCCCATGAGCACCTGGTAGAGCAGCGGTGTGGAGGTTAGTGCTGTTTGTGCTTCTGAGGTTCGTGTGCCTCAGTGCATGCCAGGCCAGCAGCAGGCACATGGCTTCAATGCAGAGTGTGAGGGCAGTTTTGTTTGAGTATTTAGGAGGCCAGTGGTAGCCACATGGCTGCTGTTTTTGCTTGTGAGGTCACTGTTGCCTTACTATCCAATAGGCCAGCAGATGGCACGTGGCTTTGATGAAGCCTGTGAAGTCACTGCTTCCTCAGAACCGGATAGGCAAGCAGAAAGCAACTTCCTTTGATCCACACTGTTAGGCCGCTTGTGCATCTGTAAATGACAGGCAACAAGGAGACACATTATTGCTGTTAGTAGTTGTGTGGTCACTTGTGCCTCAGTGCCTGATAGGCAGGTGAGAAGCACATGGCTGCTCTTTGTGCTTGTGAGGTCACTTGTGCCTCAGTGCCTGATTGTTGCATATAACAGCATTTGCTTAGCACTTGGAGCTAAACCTACTGAAGCCTAAGGCTGCACATCACTGCACTTTTCCCTCAATTTTTTGAGCCAGTTGGAACAGGCAGGGAACAAGGAGATAAGGAAGTAACAAAAGAGCTTCAGCAATGATTAGTGAGTACCTTGACTGTGCCTGGAGACAACAGGGAAACCAACCAGGAGCAAAGAAGCTACTACTTGTCGAGAAATCAATCATTGGTGCAAGAAATCGGAGAATGGACAAAGCACTTAAGCTGTAGGGGTATAAATACCCAGGGAATTTTCCCTTTGGGGTCCCTCGGAGGAAGCACCCAGCTTTAGCTGTAATATTGATAAAATGATCTTATAAAGAATTATTTGGATCTTTTGGAAAAAGAGGAAACCTAGACTCAAACCCTGTTAAGGACACTGGATTGAACAGTTTCCCTAACAGTGACCAGCACTGCCCTATCAGGCACTGAGGCAGATGTGACCTCACAACCATAAAGAGCAGCCATTGGCCTAGCACTGCCCTATCAGGCACTGAGGCACTAGTGACCTCACAACCACAAACAGCAATAATGTGTCTCCTTGTTGCCTGTCATTTACAGATGCACAAGCAGCCTGCTCTCTGTGGGGCCATGCTGTGCCACAGGGGGTCAGTACAGAGGGCTGAGGAGCCCCATGGGGGCAAGAGGCAGCGATGGGGAGATCAGCTCTGGGCCTGCCAGTGCTGGGAAGCGGTGGTGTGGGATCGTGAGGGGGCTGGGGAAGATGGTCCAGCTGGACTCACCCCAGCACTGTCCACCACGGCTCAGAGAAACGTCCTTGGGGTCAGCCAGCACTTGTGCAGTGGGGATGGTGTCCCCCACCTGTTTCCAAGATGCTCTCCCAAACATGCTGTCTTCTGGGTGTAGAGGTTTGAGCACAATTTGGAGGAGGACAGGGACTGTGGCTGTCGCAAGATGGCATCTCCAAGCCCAAAACATGCTGTGTGGAGTTGGAAGCATAAAAGGATCCACAGGGAAGGAACAGAGGTTTTTCTCAAACACACAGAGGACGTGGGATTATTACAAAGTGAAGGTTTCATTTCCTATACAGACGTTTCCATCAGGCTCTTGAGGACCACAGGGAGCTGCAGGCCACCCCAGCCTCTGGGACACAGGACCCCTTTCTTCTCAGAGCCACACCCCAAAGGAGGACCCGCTCCCAGGGAAACCTGGCCATGGATTGCCCACCCCACCCACAAGGAGATGGAGCTGGCCCAAAGAAGCCTTGTGGCTCAGGACAGCCTCAGTGCCAGGACGTAAGAGTCCTGGCTGCCACATTGTCCATTGGAGGCAGAGGGGACCCTCAGGCAGGACTCTCTTGGCAGCCCTCAGCCCTGTGCAGCCACCACCACAGCCCACGATCCCCAGCAGTTTTTGCAGTTAACAGTCTCTGTGCGACACCTTGGCAAGGAGCTCCTGAAGACCTTACCCTCAGTGGAGAGCCGCAGGAGCATTGGGAAGAAGGAACTGTGGTGTGGGCTGATGGTGTCCATCCAGCAGTCCTCCATCTTGCTTGTCCCCTTGCCCTCAGCTTGCCTTTCCAGCCACGGAGGAAGGATTCTGTTCCTGTTTCATCACCCCAAACTCCTTTCCAATGTGCTCCTGCTCCTCTGCCCTTTGGCGAAGGGCCCCAACGCGGCCCCACTGCCTCCTGTCCCCTCTCCTTGCCATGGACCCACTACGAAGGGCAGCTGTGGGTATCGCATGAGCAGTGCCCAGGAGCGCCTGGGCCTCACAGGGAAGTGCGGGCCACCAGCCATGCCACCAAGAAGACCTGCCTGTGATGCAGCACATCCCACTGTGACCTCAGCTCGTGTCATGTGGGGGCTCAGTAGGTCACTGCCATGGAGATGGCAGAGGCAGGGAGAGAGCAGAGAGATGTCCCCTCATGTCCTGGAAAGCAGTCACCTCCCTCCACCCCAGGTATTTTCCAAATTTTTCTGATAACTCCTTGAGGAACATCTGCAGATGTTGCCAAAGGCAGTGAAATACCTAAAATGGGGAACTAGAGAAGTCACTTCTGCATCCCTGCACTGGCAGGTCGCTGCACTAGGCAGATCTATGCAGGAATCTGGGGTTTGTGGGTTGGTTTGGGGCTTGGCATTTTTACAGGCTCAAAGTCGTGTGGGTTGAAACAGCACAAAGAGTGGCCACGGGTTGAGATGCTTTGGTGAGCCTCAAGACTGGTTTCTCCTGTGGGTCCCTCTTTTTGGAGAAGCAGGATGTAGGAGAACATGGGAGAGGAGAGAGCCTTCCTCCTTTGGGCACCAAAGCAGTCTCTTTGCTTGTAAAAGTCCTCAGCAAGGTTTCTCGGTGTGCGGTGCTTAAGATAGAGATGATGTGCCATAAAAGAGCAAACGTGCTGTGACGGTGTGCTCCTTCCCCCCCTCACTGATGTGCTCTCTCCCCCTCCACCTGACCTCCCTGTAAACAGCATGTATGCAGGGGCTAACTGAGCATGCGCCAACTAAGGCCTGTCTAGCATGCAAATATGACTATGAGTCAATCATCTCCCCCCCACCCCCATAACCAGGGGGCAGCCCAGAGCCCATTGAGCTCTCCTGCATGGCAGCGGGCTGCACTGCAGAACCTCCTCTTGAGCAGGGATGCCTCTCAAGGTTCCTCCTCGAGGTTGAGAGCATCCTTACCCGCGACAAATCCTCGGTAAGTGATTAATAGCATGCTGAAACACTGCAAAACGTCACGAAACTTTGCTGAGTTATATTTCTGGTTAATTGTGCACATAATCCTTTAGACATCAACCGTTGACCAAATCTGAGACTAGGACTGGATCCAGCCGCACGTAGGCTCCTCTGTGAGGGAGTTTGGAAGGCAAGGGGGTCCTTTCTGAACCTCGTGATTCAATGGGAGGGTCTCCATTGCATGTGCATCTGACCCTGTCCTTCATGCAGTAAATAACTGAGTGAACCTTGCCAATCGAAACTCTTTAAACCATTCTTATTTACGCTTGGAATTTGTTAACTCGCTATCTTACCACAATAAACATAGTGCTGCTTCCCTCTTATAGTTGAAGTGCATGACTCCTTTGTGACACCTTCACATCCACTGCAAGTGTCTATACTAGAGGAGCTTTGGCTTCCCAAACAGCAATCCTACTTTGCTTGACAACAATACACTGTTTAGTCCAGCTGTTGTGCTGAGATGTCTACTGGTTTTACTGAGTATTGGTATGGACCATCTTTGCGCTTGGTGGGTGCTGTTCACAGAATCACAGGATCACAGGATCACAGAATGGTTAAGGTTGGAAGGGACCTCTGGAGATCACTTAAGTCCAACCGCCCTGCTCGAGCAGGGTCACCTAGAGCATGCTGCACAGGATTACGTCCAGGCGGGTTTTGAACATCTCCAGGGAAGGAGACTCCACAACCTTTCTGGGCAACCTGTTCCAGTGCTCTGTCACCCTCACGGGGAAGAAGTATTTCCTCATGTTCAGACGGAACTTCCTGTGTTTCAGTTTGTACCCATTGCCTCGCATCCTGTCACTGGGCACCACTGAAAAGAGTCTGGTCCCATCCTCTTGACACCCTCCCTTCAGATATTTGCATACCTTCATAAGATTCCCTCTCAGTCTTCTCTTCTCCAAGCTAAAAGGCCCAGCTCTCTCAGCATTTCTTCATAGGGCAGACGCTCCAGTCCTCTTATCATCTTTGTATCCCTCCAATGGACTTGCTCCAGTAGTGCCACATCCCTCTTGTACTGGGGAGCCCAGAACTGGACACAGTACTGCTGATGTGGCCTCAGCAGGGCTGAGGAGAGGGGGAGGATCCCCTCCCTCAACCTGCTGGCAACACTCTTCCTGATGCACCCCAGGATATGGTTCTTAATGGCCTGCTGGCTTTCCTGAGCTCCTGTGCCCTTCAGAGCTCACTCCCATGGGATCCCCCAGCAGTCCTCAAAGAAGCCAAAGTCTGCTCCTCTGAAGTCCCAAGTCTGTACTCTGCTACTGTCCTTCCTCCCTGCCTTCAGGATGTGGCACTCCACTCTTTCATGGTCCCTGCAGCCAGCGTTTCCACTGATGGTCACCTCCCTGATCAGCTCTTCCTTGTTTGCGAGTAGCAGATGCAGGAGAGCGTCGCCCTTCTTAGCCCATCTGGCAGCTGTGCTAAGAAGGTGTCCGTGACACCCTGCAGAAACCTCCTGGACTGCTTTCACCCTGCTCTTTGCCTTTCCACTGCATGCCAGGGGGATTAGAGTCCCTCCATAAGCAGCAGGCCCTGTGTGCCACAGACTTCCTCAGCTTGCTTAAAGGAGCCTGCGTCCACTTCCTCGCCCTGATTGGGTGAACTGTAACTCCCATCGCAAGGTCACCCTTACTCCGATGCTCACTCACCTTTTCCCATCCAGCACCTTGTCCTTCCCTTGGAAGAGCTCCACAAATCCCAGGTGCCCCTTTACACAGAGGCCATCCCCCCCATCATCCATCTGCCCTAAGAATCAATCCTGTAGAGCTTGTAGCATGCCATCAGAGCACTCTGGTCTGGTGAAACGGATGTAATGGTGAAAGGAGGTTCCCGCTAAGAGAACAAGGCCTACAGTGCACAAGGCCAGGGAGAAAAAGAGCTGGGCTGTGCAGGAATGTCAGGAGAGGGGTTTGCTGCCTGAGCTGCCTCTGCAGCACCTTGGAGCCTTTGATGGAAGTAAATCGATGTCCAGGAAGGAGAAGGTGCCCCTGAGAAAGTTCTTGGGCCTGCACAGCCTGCCATGCAGCCATGCTGTGGACATCATTAGCACAGTCCCTGTTCATATCATGTGGGAGTGGGGAGAGGTTCAGGGAGAGGAGATCTAGAAGGTGTTAAGCATGCAGGGACATGAGTAGAGCCCTTGGTGTGATGTGCAGATCTCTGCTGCACACTTGGGTGTAGAGGGGATGGACTTCACCTAAAGACAGAAGTGGGCTTCAGTTGTTTGGACACAGTCAGGACCCACGTGGTATCTGCTGGAGACATATGATTGTGCTTGACACCGCAGGCATCACGGAATCTAGTGCCTGCACTGAATGACATGAACTGCTTGCAGTGTAGGGATCTGCTTGTGCCTCAGCCTCAGAATGTGTGGAGCTCTGGCAGTATTAGGCATCTCATGTCGTTTCAGATGGCCAAGGAGATTCTCCACCTGGCCACCACCTAATGCTCTAGAAGGATGTGGGTCTCACGGTTGCTCCATCAGAGCCAGCAGACACTGGCATATGCCTTGGACCACCTCTCTCGCTTCAGATGTCACCATGTGTTTGTGTGTGGGCAGCTGGCTACTCCCCTCACACTCTGGTGATTATCATGGGAGCTTAGAGAGGGAGCTCGCATGCCGGCATCTTTGTTGTGCACACTCCAGGTTGTGAAAGGGGAATCCCACCTCCTGCGTGTTTGTGGAGTGCACAGAAGGGCTCCAAATCCCACTGCATCCCAGGGGCTTCTAAACCAGCATGGGAAGCACAGATTGACACGTCTGAAATATTACCTGAGCCATGGATAATTGAAATCCCTTGCCCCTTTTCTAGGTGTCCTGCCTAGTTAAGAGATGGGAATAGGGTCTTCCAGAGTGGGACATTTCCATGTGTCCTAGATGACCGTCGTCTGATGAGGCAAATTGCAATGCTGGAATGGGACTCTCTCCACTCTTTAGAAAAGGCCCATAGGTGATTCTTTCAGTCTACTTCAGTGAACATGTCCCAGGAGGAGGAAGCACAAGGGACAGAGAAATTCACACCTTCAGCTGGACCACTGTTGCTGAGCAGAGGCAGGCTCCTGGGACGGAGAGAGCTCCTGGCAATGTGGCAGCACTGCTGGGAGACAACTCTTTGCAGGAGCAGCTCCCCTGTCAGGAGCAGCAGGACTCTGGGCACTGCCTGCTCTTGCTGACATCCATGAGAGAAGGCAGAGAGAAGTGAAAGGGAGTGTGGAGTGGGAGGCCAGAGGAGAGCTCCTTGTGGGAGGAATCTTCACAGCCCTTTGCACGGTAAGCCTGTGGCTGCAGGGCAATGCTACTGCTGTTGTTGCAGGGGTCTTTTAAACCCAGCCCATAACAGAGAGTTTTCATAAGGCTTGCTCTCCTGGCTTCTCCAGAGTGCAGGAGGGGATTCCCTGCCACAGCATGCCAGGGACAGGGTGTCCTGCTGCCTTCTGCCAGGGAGAGCTGCATGGGTGTGAAGCCAGCGTGTGCCAGAGGTCTAGCCAGGGCTGTCATTCAGAGCAGTGTTCCTGCACCCCAGGGTGCTGTGTGCCCCGGGCAGTGAGTGTGCTGCCTGCGAGGGTCAGCACTCAGCCTGCCCAGCAAAGTCCCCACAGCGCTGCGGGGAGAAGCTCTGGGTGGGAGGAGAGAGCCCGTCAGGGCAGGCTGAGTGTGTTGTGGAGAGGGTGCTGCGTGGGTCAGGGCTGCTCACAGCTCCAGCTCACCGTGAGGACATTTCTGGAGGGCACTTTTCAAAAGGAAGGTCAAGGCAGGGGCTACTTGAAAGGGAAGGAGCTTTCCTTCTAGGCTGTGTGCTTTGAGTTCCCTAATTTGGGGAGGGAGAAAACAGGAAAGAGTTTTGTGCTTTGGGAAGGAACTGAGACTCTCAAACCTTCCCTCTCAGAGATGATTAGGTCTGTGAGAAAGCTCAGCAAACCCCTTCAACCCCTCATCAGCCTACAGACAGCACCAGCATCACCTTTATGGCCTTGCCAGGGTTTTTCTGACCTGCTCCTCAGGACCTTTGAGCACAGCAATGCCTCTGCCCAGCGCCCTGTCCCGGTAGGTTTCCGTTGGGCAGAACAGAGCGTGCAGAGGGTGGGATGGGGTCTGTGAGCACCGTCAGGGAAAAGACATTGGGATAAAGAAGGAGCTGCCAGCAGGGAGAGTTCCAGGCAGCGAGATGGGCAGGGAATGAGAGGGAACTGCAAAAAGAATTGCCGTGGGAGGAAGGATTTGGGCAAGTGATGGTCAGTCCCTCTGATGCAGACACCTTCCTCTGAGCCAGTCCCCTGTGTCTCTGCTGATGAGCAGATGGTATATTGGTGTGAGGAGAGGGTATATCGCATTGGAACGGAGACGTCCAGAAAGGGTCGGGCACCCGCTGCCTTCACTTGAGGGTTTCCCTGCCTTGCTAGAATGGGAGCTGGTGTGGCTGCTTCAGATACAAGCACCTCTGCTCAGCAGGGCAAGGCTGGGGGAGGTGAATGCCTCACAAGGATCTTCCCTTTCCAAGACAGCTGGCAGGAGAGCTTGTCAGAGTCCAATCCTCCCTGATCACGTTCTTTTAGCTATTCCACACATGGACGGTGTAATGTTTAATATCAACATTAACCTCTTTGAAGATGTTAGACTTTACACAGGATTTTTGATTGAGCAGAGTGACACAGCAATATCCTGAAATCACAGTACAAGTGTGAGTTACACTTAGCAAAATAGAGCAATTGCAGTATCAGTTCAATCACAATACCAGTGTGATCCCCATTACTGGTCTGTATACTATGATCATCAGCACAACTCTGGGCATCCCCAGTCGCCTGGAAGGAAGACATGCAATGAAACCGGCTTGATCCCATTGCTCTCTTCCAGGTTCTTTTGCTAGTTTTTCAGTTTTTATACTCCATGTTGGGCTGAGCCACGAATACACTCCCCCCCATGCTGGTCTGGCTAACTGAGGGAGACATTCACACTCTTTTGGTGGACTTAGGGGAAAACACTGACACCAGCTGATCCACTCAGCTGGGCTGCAGTCACTTGAGCCACTCAACTGACATAGCTGTTTATCTAAAACCAAGGTTACCCTCCAGTCATGGTCCCCTTTGCGTTGAGATAAGGTCAGCTTCCTGTGCAACAGCTGTGGTCAGTGACACCCTACCTTATCCCCTGAGCTTCATGGGCACATCCCCCTTGCCCATCTCCCCTGAGCCTTCTCCCATTGTAGGGGTTTATTGGTTGGTCCAAGTGCTATATTCCTCTCTCCTTCTGGTAAACAGAGTCTATTCCCACTGGGTCACCGGACTGAGTCTCCTTAGCTCAGCTCATGGAGCCCAACCCCCTCCTATCCCCACCAAAGAACTGGAAATGTTTGTCACATTCCTCCATTTACACCCCCCAGCAGAGCACCACTGACTCCTCTGGAAATCGTTAGCAGAGGCCCCTGCTCTGCATGGCACAGTCAGGCAGCACAAAGCGGAGCTCGAGCCGGGGAGGTGAACAAAGGTAAAGGAGAGAGGAAAAGTGGGAGGTTCTGTGAGGAAGGCAAAGGGTTTGTCTCCCAGAAGACTGCTCTAATTTGTCCCTGTCATTTCCTCCTTGGACAGGCCCCCATGCCCAGCATCAGCAAATGTCCAACAGCAGCTCCCTCAATGAGTTCCTCCTCCTGGCATTTGCAGATACGCGGCAGCTGCAGCTCTTGCACTTCTGGCTCTTCCTGGGCATCTACCTGGCTGCCCTCCTGGGCAATGGCCTCATCATCACAGCCGTAGCCTGTGACCACCGCCTCCACACCCCCATGTACTTCTTCCTCCTCAACCTCTCCCTCCTCGACCTTGGCACCATCTCCACCACTGTCCCCAAATCCATGGCCAATTCCCTGAGCAACACCAAGGCCATTTCTTACTGGGGATGTGCTGCACAGGTGTTTCATTTTTACTTTCTCTTAGCAGCTGAGTATTCTGTTCTCACTGTCATGGCCTATGACCGCTATGTGGCCATCTGCAGACCCCTGCACTATGGCACCATCATGAGCAGCAGAGCTTGTGTCAAAATGGCAGCAGCTGCCTGGGCCAGTGGTTTTCTCTATGCTCTCCTGCACACTGCTAACACATTTTCCATACCTCTCTGCCAAGGCAATGTCCTGGAGCAGTTCTTCTGTGAAATTACCCAGATCCTCAAGCTCTCCTGCTCAGATGCCTACCTCAGGGAGCTTGGGCTTGTTGTGGTTAGTCTTTGTTTAGCCTTTGGTTGTTTTGTTTTCATTGTGCTGTCCTACGTGCGGATCTTCACTGCTGTGCTGAGGATCCCCTATGAGCAGGGCCGGCACAAAGCCTTTTCCATGTGCCTCCCTCACCTGGCCGTGGTCTCCCTGTTTATCAGCACTGCAATGTTTGCCTACCTAAAGCCCCTCTCCCTCTCCTCCCCAGCTCTGGATCTGGTGGTGGCTGTTCTGTACTCGGTGGTCCCTCCAACAGTGAACCCTCTCATCTACAGCATGAGGAAGAAGGAGCTCCAGGATTCACTAAAGAAACTGGTTCAACTGCTATAACTTCAGCAGCAATAAGCTGCCCATCTCTCCTCACAAGGGATTTCCAATTTACCTCGGGCAACTCTTGTGCTTTGGACATTCTATCTGTGATAATTCTGTTTGTAAATGCTTGAATTCATCCCACTTCTCCAGCAGCACAGAGCCCATCTGTCTGACCTAGAAGCCTTCTTGAAATCTGCATAGCACTGTGTCCAGGCAGGCCTCCCAGTCAGCATGTCTGCAATAAAAGGAGATTTCCTCTGGACAGTTGCCCGAAGGTTGGGCTCTCCTTCCCAAGCTGGAGCCAAGAATGTGCGCAGGGAGTTGCACCCGAAAAGGCCCTTTGCTGTGCTTGGGTTTTCCTTGGGCTAAGGGGCATGAGCTCCTAGGGTGATGTGTTTGGGCAGGAGGGCTGGAGTCAGCTGTAACTTGTGGGTGCCCAGTGTCCCTGGAGCAGGTGAGTGGTCAAGTGGTGTCTCCCGGGGACTGTCTGCCATATTACAGGGCTGGTGAGAGATGTCCATGCTTCTGGAAGGGAATATGGAGCCACCGCGAGAGCACAGGGGATCTCCTGGGACAGCATGTGCCTGGGATGGGCAGTGAGTGGAGATTCCCAAAACCAAGTGGAGTTCCCCAAAGGTAAAGGGCTAAACGGAAGAATGCACTGAATGAGAGCTCAGAAATATCAGGAGAAGCAGTGGGGACCCAGCAGGCACAGGGAAGGGAGTGTCCATCACCACCTTCAGCCTAGGCTGCTCTGCTGGGTGGTCTGGGGAGAGGGCAGGGGAGGTGTGGAGAGCTGGGGAGGGGCTGAGATGGGCTGGAAAGTGCCTGGGAGAGGCAAAATGTCAGCAAGCAGCTCCTGTGTGTGAACAGCAGTGTGGGAGCACACAGCTGTGTGCTTGCAGGCAAATGGAGGTCTCCTGGGAAAGGCACCAGGACATGGAGGGTGCAGAAGAGAAGAGCCCAGGGTGATCCCTGTGTTGCATGGACACACTGGGGAAGCTGCCCCACGACCATTGTCCTGGACCAGCCCCTCACATGGCCCCTTTCCACTGCTGGCTGCTCACCCCAGCTGTGGGGTGGTGCATGGCCAGCTCCGTCCTCCTGCAGGTCTCCATATCCCGATGGAGGGGAAAAGGCCAGCCTTGCATGGTCACTCTTCTGCACTAGACCCCAGCAGATCTGGGAGCACGGCTGTCTGCTAACAGCTGTGGGGGGTCCACCCGGACTGGTCAGGGGCTGGGTGCTTGGATCCCGCAGACTCTGGGGAATCATTTCATAATCATTGAATAATACTCCAGCCCTTTCCATGCACAAGGTCTCTGGTTCCATCTCCAGCTGAGTTCTGGCTTTCCTCACTCCATCCCTGTGTGCACGGACAAGGTCTCAATGCTTCCCCTGAGCAGCCCATCCCCCTTCCACCCTCTGTGCCCTCCATCCTGGCACCCTGAGCATGGATGGTGCTGCCAGGGCAGAAGTGCAAGATCACCTAGGGCAGCTCCTCAGGGAGATCCCCAGGGAAAAGCTGAGCCCAGCCCTGGCCTCATGCCCAGCCCCAGCGAGGCAGAGGGGAGCTGCCCTCTCCCAAGCCACCCTGGCAGTGCACTGGACAGGTGGTGCCTTTGTGGCCAGCCAGGCTCCAGGTTCAGGCTGGATGCCAGCTCGAGCGCAGGAGCGTCGGGATTTTCATGGGCTTCCAGTGGTGAAGGCAAGTGGGCACAAGTGCAAGTGCAAAGGCTGGGGGTGGAAAAGGCAGTGTGGGGCTGGTGAAGGTCCTCCCTCTGCTCCCCATGGGGAGGAGAGTCCCCAGGCAATGCTGAGCTCCACTTTGGCCAACGGGAGGGGAGCACAGGGCAGGGCAGAAGAGGCAGATGGAGCCCCTTGGGATGCATGAGGGAGTTTTCCAAAGCCCGGGGCTGAGCCAGAGGCCTTTGCATCTTACCCCTGATGCTGCCCCAGCCAGGCTCACTCTGCCGTGCCAGAGGAGCTCTCATCCCTGTGCCAGCCATGCTGGAGCAGAGGCCAAGGAGCTGGAGCTGCCTCAGGCCAAGCTGTGCCAGCCCTGGGGAGCTGGCCCCAAGGACATGGCAGGCCAAGCCCCTCCTCACATGTCCCTTCCTGCTGGGAGGGCAGCACAGGGATGGGGGAACAGCCTGTTCCTGCCTGGCAGCCCTGCAGAATCTTTTGCAAGGGAGGCAAAGGTGACAGCCGCTGTGCTGCAGCAGCACCGGCTACGCCCCCTCCATGAGGCCCCTGCCACATTCCTGCCCACCCCTGCCCCTGTCTGGCCTGCTGCCCCCTTGCTCCCAGCCCCGGCCCCTCTCCTGGCACTTTGGGGACCAGTTCTGCAGGCAGGAGATCCCTGGCCTTCACCACCTCTCCTCATGTCTGGGATCGAGCCCCAGCCAGGCAGCAGGACGCCAGCTCAGAGGCAGAGGAGATGAGGGAGCGTGGAGAGGACAAGGGCTCTTGCTGCTCCCAACAACATCCTCTTTGTAGCAGGAACCCAGATGCAAATGGTGCTTAAACACTTGAGCTGGGATACAGAAACACTTGCTCTCATAACTATGCAGCATCAAATCAGACCCCAAGGGGCTGCCCTCACTTTTTCATTCAGCTGTTCGTCTGTGTGCAGTGTTAGGTGGGTAGGGGCTGAAATCCGAAGCCCTCCTTCCACCTTTGAATTGGCTTTCAGGCAAGAGTTGCTGTGGGGATATACGGTCACCTTTTGTACCTACAACCTTCTCTGGGATCTGCTCGGATCCCAGCTTCCCTTGCCAAGGCTTTCTTGCCTGTAGTGAGGGGGCAGGTCCGAGGTAGAAATGGGGAGTCAGGTCAGCAGGACGGGGAAAGGGTCAGGTCAGCACCCGAGAGGTGCATGGCCAGGCACAGGCATGTCCGCAGCGTAAGTCAGGCCAGGCCCCAGGACAAGGGGAGCAGCTCTCCAACAAAGGGCAGGAGGCCCCGCAATGAGGCCAGTCACTCTCTGTCTCCCCTGCTCTTGTGTCCAGCAGATACGCCTCCCTCTCTGCCTGCAGCCTTTCTATGCCCACCCTACTGCCCAGGACAGCACGAGAGGCCTGGCTCTGCAGCTCCTCTGGCAGCTCCTGCTGCCCCGGGGACAGAGATGCCTGCCCCGAGCTTGTGCACAGAGAAACCTCTTTCTTGTTCTCATTTTCTCTCTGTGAATGCTGCCCTCCTCTTTTTCTGGGATGTCCCTGCTCCCCAGACAGCCTTTCCCCAGAGGAATGTGTCCGTGGTGGTCTGGCCGGCTGTTCCTGCATCCTCCTCTGTGATCCCTGCAGGGCCCTGGGCTGGTGGTGCTGCTCTGCAGAGCGAGTGGGCTGTGGGGCCCTGAGGCCACAGGGTGACCCCTGACTCTGTGCTGGCCATGCTGCTCAGGGTGGGAAGCAAAACCAGCTGGACAGGGCTCACCACCACTGATACTGCTGCCACCCATCTGAGCTCATGGACTGTGCTCAGAGTGAGCCCAGGGCATTTGCAATGGCAGGAGATGTGTTTGGGCGTGCACTAGCTCCAGCCTGTGGTGTTTCACTGAGGGTGCAGGAATCACTCTCCAGTGCCTCTTCCCTTGGCGTCCTGGGTCCCCACTGCCTCTCCGGGATTGCAGAGCCCTCCTTTCCCTATCCATACCTGGGTTTAGTGCTTCACCTTCTGGTTACTCCACCATGGACTGTCCCTCATTTTGTGAGGCTCCACTCACTGCCCACCCCAAGGCACATGATGTCCCTGGAGATCCCCTGAGCTCTCCTGGTACCTAAGATTCCCCTCCAGAAGGATGGGCATCTCTCATCAGCACTGTCACCTGTGGCACAGCCCTGAGCAGGCAATTCAGAGACCATTCCCCATCTCCACTGGCACTGGTCACCAAGAGATGAGCCCTGAATCCAGCCCTTGCTCCCTAACAGATCTCTCTGTGACTCTGAACTTGTCCTATGGAGCCCACAGAGTTCCCAAGCAGAGCAGAGGCCCTTTTGTGGTGCAGTTCCTTGGGTGTATTTTTGGCTCCACATTTGAAGAAAGGCCTGAGTTCAGGCATGTCACAGGGCAGAGCTCCTTTTATTATGGAAATGTTATTCTGGAGGCCATGGCTGGCAGAAAGGTGCCCAATGCCTGGTTCTGTTGGTGCTCACAGGAATGCACCACCACCACATTACGACAGTGCTCAGGCCATATACATACCTCAGAGCACAGCAGGCCAGTGTGGAAGTGAGGAAAAGAAGCCCTGAAGAAAGCAAGTCCTGCTACTGTTGGTGGCTGTGTCTCCAGGAAGGCTGCAGCCCCCATGCAAAGGCTGCAGTGAGGAAATGTGGGTTGTGGTAGTGGGGGGGATGGTCCTGAGGAGCAGAGAGTCTGTCCCCACAGGCTGCATCCAGACTGCCCTGCTGCATCCAGACCCTCCACTCCTGCTCCACTGTGAATGATGGAGCACAGTATGGGGAAGGGACCAGCCCACGGTGACACCTGACTGCCACCCTCGCAGAAGAGGGGTGTGAGATCACACCCTGACTGTGGCCAGGGAAGCTGAGATCTCCTAATGGACACAGGACCCATTGTCTCACCCTGCCTGTACTCACCTGAGCTCCCTTGGTGTCAGTGCCAAGAAAGACACTGCAAAGGGAAACTGTGCTCATGGCACTGGGGGAAAAAAGAAGAGAAGCAGAAAGACCTGGGCAGCACATCCCCAGTAGGAAATGGCCCCGGTGGCCACAGGGAATTAGCCATGGATTTGGGGACAGTGATAGAGATGGAGCCAAGGTCGAGGAATGAGAGATTGAGAAGGAAGAATTACTTGGGGGTGTGGAGGTGGTGGTCACAGGCTACAGCTGTGATGATGAGGCCGTTGGCCAGGAGGGCAGCCAAGTAGATGCCCAGGAAGAGCCCGAAGTGCAAGAGCTGCAGCTGCCGTGTGCCTGCGAATGCCAGGAGGAGGAACTCGTTGAGGGAGCTGCTATTGGACATTTGGTCCCTCCCAGCTCAGGGAACTGTCTGAGGAAGAAGAGTCATTGACAAGTTAGGACAGACTTCTCTGCGCAAAATTTTCTAATAACCTCCCCCAAACACACACACATTAACTCTCCCCATCTGAGCATAACTGTCATTGAGCTCCATGGCTGGAGCTCTGGTCTGTGCTGGCTGAGGTTACTGTGAGGAGCCGGGGCCTTTGCCCGTGGTCTCCAGAGGAGTCAGCCCTGACCTACAGCACTGCATACATGGGAGCAGGGGTGTCTCAACTTCTATATTCACCTTTTCAATCAGATTGAATCCACTGCTCATGTAGAAGGGCTTTCAGCATCTTCACTCCCAGTTCTAAACAATGGGAGTTCATTAAGAGTTTTAATGATTTGTTTGGTTTTTTTCTTCTCTTTTCTTTTCTTTTAGGTGCCCTTGTCACACCCGAGGAGGATTCTTGGAGACAGAAATCCTCAGCACTGCTGCTGCACTCAGAGAGACCAGCTGTGGTTCCTGAGAGACAAAAGGATTCACGATAGCTTTAGAGCAGAGTGAGGAGAGCTGGTCTGACCATGTATCTTCTTACCAGCTGCCCTGTGCTCGCACCGCAGAAGTGGAGGACAATTGCACTCATGTTACCCTGAAAAGGAAACGACACCACAGAGGAATCCAGTTCCAAAGCGCAGAGCAACCAACCCAGCACCCTTTCCCTGAGCATCTGAGGGACATCTCAGCACTCCCCTTCTAACCAGGAGCACCTTGGACTCGTTCCAGTTGCCCACATGCAGCCTGCCAGCAGCATTTCCGTGGCCTCAGTATCTAGGTGGCTTTTCCATGGGGCACCTAGATAACACCAGTATGCAATGGGGGATCTGTGCCCTTCTGGAGGGCAGAGTGCAGCCCAGCTGGACACCCCAAGGAAATAGTGGAATGTCCTAAGATGGGGTGTCCTGAAGAGAGAGTTGGCTCATTCCCAGCCCCCCACACTGCACTGCCAGGACCCCCACACATTAGAGGGGGGCTTGGGCACCTCAGTGTCAAGGAGATGTCTGCATGGCAGGACCCACAGGGTGAGTGTCTGAACTGCATCGGAAACCCCCCTGCCCAGAGAGTCCAAGGGCAAGGACAAGGGCAGCATGGACAGGTGGGTACCGGAGAGCAATACCATGATATTTCTGCTGAGGGAGGGAAGCAGAGGGAGCTGTGCCATAGCTGCGGCTCTGCAGCCCAAATATCTGCAAACGTCTTCAGCCTGGGGCACAGGCAGGAGCAGGTGGACATGCACAAGCTTTCACAGTGCTGCCACATGACTGGAATAGCTGAAATGTGGTGGAATCGCTCACACCACTGGAGGGCTGTGATGGCAGGCTACAAGCTCTTCAGGGGAGATTGTCGTGGAAGATGAGGTGGGAGGATGCCCTTAGTGTGAAGGGGCAGCTCAGATGTATGGAGGTCTTGCCTGGGATGGAGCAGGGGCTGGGTGAGAGCCTGTGGGTGAGCATGACTTTCAGACCACTCAGGCTGAGGAGGTGGAGGCATCTGCTTGAATCAATGTGAGGAAGCCTGTGGATCACAGGGCCTGCTTCTTATGCAGGCAATTTCATGCCCCTGTCACAGCAGAGTGCAAGCAGTGCAGGAGGTTTCTGGAGGGTGTCAGGACATTGAGAGGGCTGACCACTATCACAACAAGGCTCTTCTTTGAAAGGTTGTGGAGATCGGGGGAGGTGCCAATGACGAGAAAAAGGAAGATGTTGTGGCCATCTTCCAAAAAGGCCACAAGGACAACCCGGGGAGCTGCACGCCATTCTGCGTCACTTGAGTGAGGAGTTGTCATGGAGCGATTCATCTTGGCTCACCTTTCTGGGCACATGGAGGAGAAGAAGGTGACTCGGAACAGTCCACATAGATTAAGTGAAGGGAAATCGTTCCTGACCAACCTGATTGCCTTCTGTGATAAAAGACCAGTCTTGTGGAGGAGCGGAGAGTAGTGGAGGTCCCTTACCATGATTTTAAGCAAGGTGTTTGACACTGTCTCCCACAATATTCTTGTATACAAGAAAGGCGTTGTGATAGGCTGGGTAGACGACCAGATGGCTAACAAGCTGGTTGGATGATCGAGCTCAGAGGGTTTTTAGGAAGGGGTCATTCTTTCCCTGGAAGCTGCTGACAAGTGGAGTATGCAGGGGTCTCTACTGCCACCTGACCTGTCTAAGAGGTTCATCAGTGACCTGGAGGAGGCAACTCTCATCACATTTGAGATGACACCTAATGGGGCAGAGCAGTCACATGCTTGAGGGCTGCCATTCAGAGGGACCTCAGCAGGGAGGAGGAATGGGCTATCAGGATCTTTGTGAAATTCAAGCAGGACAAATGCTGGGTCCTGCACATCCGATAGACCAACACCCTGAAGCGATACAGGCTGGGGAGTCCCTGGCTGGGCAGCAGCTCAGTGGAAAAGCACCTGGGAGACTTTATGGGCAGGGAGCTGAACATGAGTCAGTAGTGTTCCTTGGCAGCCATGGAGCCGACAGTATCCTGGCCTGCATGAAGCAGAACAAAGCCAGGAGATGGAGGGAAGTGATTATCCCCCTCTACTCTGCCTCGTTAGAGCACATCTAGATGCTGCATCCATTTGGGGGCCCTGTAGAAGAGCACTGCTGATCACTCTGAGTGATTTCAGTGGCAGGCCCCCAAGGTGATTGGGGACTGATGCACTTGCCCTGCGAGGAGATGCTGAGGGAACGAATTTGTTCAGCCTGCAGAAGGGAAGGCTTTTGGAGTGACTCGGAGCAGCTTCCCAACTCAAGGTTACCACCCATAGTGAACCAGTTTTTACAGGGATTCATGGCAGGAGAAAGAGAGAATGAATCAAGGTTTAATTATGAAGGACTGCTTGTCCAGAATGGGCGCTCCTCACCGTCTACAACATCAGTTCACTAAACACGACACCCGATGAGTGTGATGCATGCAGAAAGTCATGGCATGAGGGTGATTGCACTCTAACAGGCCTAAGGTCCTTTGCAGATCCAGTAAAATCGAGAAGGATTGGGAGAGCCTTAAACATCCTAGGCACACATTTGTAAGGTCAGCTTTGTCACTGTGGGAGGCTGAGGGCGCTGGGTTGGTTCAGCATGGAGAAGAGGAGGCTTTGGGCAGACCTAATAACAGCCTGCCCATCCCTACCAGGAGGTCATCAAGAAGATGGAGCCAGGCTCTTCACCGCTGTGCACCATGGGAGGATGAGGCCCAGTGGGCATGAGCTGAAAGAAGAGAGGTTCAGGCTGGGGATAAGGGCCAACGTTTTACCCATGCAAACAGTGAAGCACTGGGGCAGGTTGCCGAGAGGGTTTGTGCCATCTCCATCCTCAGAGGTTTTCAAGACCTAAGTGACTGAAGGCCTCAGCAAGCTGGTTGGAGCTGATAGCTGAGCCTGCTGTGAGAAGGAGGTAGGGCTAGAGACAACCTGAGGTCCCTTCCAGCCTGAAGCATTTGGCATTTCCTTCCACCCCAGGTTTTCTCTTGTTGAACTTAGGGAAAACATTTCGCTTACTGTCTTGTCCTGCTCTGGTCAGAGTAGTTCAGATTCAGGGCTGCTTGGCAGGTACCCCCACATAGCCCTGGGCTTTCATTTGCTTCACCTTTTATTGCATTTCCCCCTCTTTCCACATTACAAGCTCTTCTCCTTTACCACCCTGATCTCCTCCCATGCAGTCAGACCACCTCTCTTTACCCTGTCCCCATTGACCCTGCTTTTGCTGCCTTTGTCCCTTCCTTTGCCTTCTCCCAAATGGTTGCCATGCTCATTTCCACCATTGCCAGCACTTCCTTTAAAATACTACCCCCTTTACTATCTGTAGTGTCCTGCAGTTTGTCATGCTGTTATCCTGTGAGAGGCCTGGCAAGATGGCATGAGGCATCTGCACACACACATTCAGAGCTGACAGAAAGGAGCTTGAGTGGAGAGGGAGCTGGAGAAGCTTGGAGATGAGGCCAACAGAAGGCTCCTGAAGTTGTGGAAGGGGAAGCAGCAGGTGCTGCCTTGGGGGAGTGACCCTGAGGAGAAGGGCCTGGACATTAGGAGGGATGCCATATGAGCCTGTGGTGCGTGCTCACCACAGATGAGGCCAGCTGCATACGGGGCTGCATTAAGAAGTGTCTGGCCACCCAGACAAGGACAGTTACTATCCCCCCTCGACTCAGCACTGGCACGGCCACATCTGGAATCATGTGTGCCAGTGTGGGATGCCCAGTGCTGGAGGAATGGGGAGGACGTGGAGAGGGTGCAGAGGAGGTCTGCCAAGATGGGACGTGTTGCCTGCAGCACATGACCTGTAGAGGGAGGCTGAGGATCCTGGGCTACATTATGCTGGTGAAGTGGAGGCTAAGGGCAGTAGCGGCCTTTTTTCTTCCACCTCCCTCCCAGGGAGCGCCTGGGAGGTGCCATCTCATTGTCCCTAACTCAGCGTGGCACCCCCCCACCCTCACACTGCCCCCACCAAGAGGCCTGAGCAAAGTGTGAGGGAAGGGATCACCCTACCCAGGGGCTGGGTGTCACTGCCTGGCCATGTTGTATGATAAAAGACATCAAGGTTGACTTGGCATCAGAGCCACCTGCACATTTCCTTTGCCTACCTGCAATCAGGGCCTACAACTTTCTGCTCTAATCAGCCAACAGGGAGGCTCTGTGAGTAACAGCCCTCAGGGGGACCCATTAATGCTCCTAGAAGCTTTGGGACTGGCTTCTGAATTCATCTTCTTGAGAGGTTTGTTCAGTCTCCTCTCAGAATCCAACATTCATGGACTCAGCACCAAATACACCCGAGGGGCTATTAAAATGCAAAAAGCCCTAACAAGCCCTGTCTATCTTCATAACTTCCTTCAGTTCTCCTGTGGCTAATTGGAGAGGTTTCAGGAGTGTCTTTAGAAGAGGAAGATTTCAATGAGCACCTAAAAAAAAAGAGAAAGGATTTCTGCTGGTGACTTTTTCTTTACTTTTCAGCTTACAGAATAAGTGATAGCCACATTCTCCAGCTCATAGTGACTCAGAGGGTCTCCTAAGGAATCGAGATGTGTGAGAAAAGCAGTATTTTTGACAGGAGACATATACAAACAGCCTTACTCCTCACCTCCCCAGCCCTGCCATTTCTCTCATCAGCCACTGGGGACCTACCTCACTCTGGTTAAAATCAAAGCTTTCTTCCACTCAAGTCTGTAGCTGAATGTTACAGCCTCTATGCACCAATTCCCACCTGCTTTCCTTCGAGAACTAGCTGCAAATAGACACAGAAGGGTTTTTCTTTATTGGGATCCAGCAAAAGTAAAAGATGATGGAGTTGAATGAAAATCAAAATAAACTCCTAAACTGTGTTTCAAGTCCAGGCTGCCTCCAGGGAGATGCACATTCCACAAGGGATAGCCTTAGTAGAAATGTTTTAGACAGGTTGATCGGAAAGGGTACAGGAAAAACCCAGTTAAGGCATTGTCTAAAGAGACAACTAGCCTCCTGAAAGATGAGGCAAGCTTTACACTCCCCGAAGCTCAGAGCAGCACCTAGAGAGAGCAGAAGTGTCTGAAGGAATAAAGAGACAGGAGAGAAGGAAAAGTGGAAAACAAGGGAAAGTGCCTATGTCCAGATACTCTGCTGCAAAGATGACTTTAGAAATGATCAATTTAATCAGGATGTGGGGAAATATGTGAAAGCTTACTGAGATTAAGTCCTTAGCATAACAGACAAAGCGGTGGTACAGCAGCTTGAGGGGTAGATGAAAATTTCTTCTCCTGAGATTCACAACCTCCCTGACAATTTCCATTGTTTCATCATGGGAAAACATGGACATTTTTATTACAATGAGTCAGTCTCCAAATCCGATCCCCGTCGACTAATCAATTTGGCAGACAGGGTTTGTGCCTCTGGAGAAGTGGGATGAATTCAAGTATTTGTGTACAAATGACGATCACAGGCAGAATGCCCAAAGCACAAGAGTTGCCCGAGGTAAACTGGAAATCCCTTGTGAGGAGAGATGGGCAGCTTATTGCTGCTGAAGTAGTAGCAGTTGAACCAGTTTCTTCAGGGCGTCCTTGAGCTCCTTGTTCCTCATGCTGTAGATGAGAGGGTTCACTGTTGGAGGCACCACCGCATACAGAACAGACACCAACAGATCCAGAAGTGGGGAGGAGAAGGAGGGGGGCTTCAGGTAGGCAATCATGACAGTGCTCATAAACGTGGAGACCACGGCCAGGTGAGGCAGGCACATGGAGAAGGCTTTGTGCTGGCCCTGCTCAGAGGGGATCCTCAGCACAGCAGTGAAGATCTGCACATAGGACAGCACAATGAAAATGAAACACCCAAAACCTAAACAAAGAGTAACCACAAGTGCCCAAACTTCCCTGAGGTAGGAGTCTGAGCAGGAGAGCTTGAGGATGTGGGGAATTTCACAGAAGAACTGCTCCAGGACATTGCCTTGGCAGAGTGGTATGGAAAATGTGATAGCAGTGTGCAGGAGAGTATTGAGAAAACCAGTGCTCCAGGCAGCTGCTGCCATTTTGACACAAGCTCTGCTGCTCATGATGGTCCCATAGTTCAGGGGTTTGCAGATGGCCACGTAGCGGTCATAGGCCATGACAGTGAGAACAGAATACTCAGTTGCTAAGAGAAAGGTAAAATGAAAAACCTGTGCAGCACATCCCCAGTAGGAAATGGCCTTGGTGTTGCTCAGGGAATTGGCCATGGATTTGGGGACAGTGGTGGAGATGGTGCCAAGGTCGAGGAGGGAGAGGTTGAGGAGGAAGAAGTACATGGGGGTGTGGAGGCGGTGGTCGCAGGCTACGGCTGTGATGATGAGGCCATTGCCCAGGAGGGCAGCCAGGTAGATGCCCAGGAAGAGCCCGAAGTGCAAGAGCTGCAGCTGCCGCGTATCTGCAAATGCCAGGAGGAGGAACTCATTGAAGGAGCTGCTGTTGGACATTTGCTGACGCTGGGCATGGGGGCCTGTCCAAGGAGGAAAAGACAGGGACAAATTAAAGCAGTCTTCTGGGAGACAAACCCTTTGCCTTCCTCACAGAACCTCCCACTTTTCCTCTCTCCTTTACCTTTGTTCAGCTCCCCAGCTCAAACTCCGCTTTGTGCTGGCTGAGTGTACCATGCAGAGCAGGGGCCTCTGCTAACGATTTCCAGCTGCTCTGCTGGGGGGTGTAAATGGAGGAAGGGGACAAACATTTCCAGTTCTTTGGTGGGGGTACGAGGGGTTTGTGCTCCATGAGCTGAGCTAAGGAGACTCAGTCCGGTGACCCAGTGGGAATATTCTCTGTTTACCAGAAGGAGAGAGGAATATAGCACTTGGACCAACCAATAATCCCCTACAATGGAAGAAGGCTCAGGGGAGATGGGCAAGGGGGATGTGCCCATGAAGCTCAGGGGATAAGGTAGGGTGTCACTGACCACAGCTGTTGCACAGGAAGCTGACCTTATCTCATCGCAAAGGGGACCGCGACTGGAGGGTAGCCTTGGTTTTAGATAAACAGCTATGTCAGTTGAGTGGATCAAGTGACTATACCCCAGCTGAGTGCATCAGCTGGTGTCAATATTTTCCCCTAAGTCCATCAAAAGAGTGTGCATGTCTCCCTGAGTTAGCCAGACCAGCATGGGCGGGAGTGTATTCGTGGCAAAGTCCAACACAGAGTATAAAAACTGAACAAGTAACAAAAGAACCTGGAAGAGAGCAGTGGGATTGAGCTGGTTCCTTCCCTGTGACTGGGGATGCCCAGAGTTGTGACGGTGAGCACAGGATAGAGACTAGTAATGGGAATCAAACTGGTTATTGTGATTGAACTGATACTGCAATTGCTCTATTTTGCTAAGTGTAACTCACACTTGTATTGTGATTTCAGGATGTTGCTGTGTCACTCTGCTAAATCAAAAATCCTGTGTAATGTCCAATATCTTCGAAGAAATAAATTTTGATATTAAACATTACACTGTCCATGTGTGGAATAGCTAAAAAAAACTGGTCAGGGAGGATTGGACTCTGACAAGCTCTCCTGCCAGCTGTCTTGGAAAGGGAAGATCCTTGTGAGGCATTCATCTCCCCCAGCCTTGCCCTCCTGAACACAGGTGTTTGTATCTGAAGCAGCCACACCAGATCCCATTCTAGCAAGGCAGGGAAACTCTCACGTGAAGGCAGCGGGTGCCCGACCCTTTCTGGATGTCTCCGTTCCAATGCGATAGACCCTCTCCTCACACCAATTTACCATCTGCTCTTCCTCTGTAGTGCGAGTGGGGAGTGACTAGCGGATGTACGCATCCTGCAGCAGATTATATCTACCCCTTATGTGGAAAGACTGTTCAACATTTTGGCACCTATTTTCTCTCGAATATAATCTTCAGCGGAGGTGTCTGATTAGATATTGATTTAGCTTTTAGATGCCTCCATCTCACCGTGGGAGCATTCTTTGACAGGGTAGAAATCTTTGGCATTTCAACTGCTCTGAGGATGAGCATTTGTGCACCCCAGGAGGAAAAAAGGGCTCACCGTGACTTTCTACAGTCATGGGATGTGGTAGGTCCATAAGTCTTGCCCCTCATGGCCTTGCACTTGCACCTCACTCAGCTAAAGGACACTCACAGTCACAAGTTTCTCTCCAAAACAAAGCGGACTGAGCTGAGAGCCGAGGACTTCAGGATTTAGGGGAAGATCTCCACATTCTTCTCTCTCAGGCCAGACAGGGACAGAGTGTTGAAGAGCATGACAAGGTCAACTAATTTGCCAACCCTGTGGATTGCATTTCCTGGAGCCTCACAGGGTTCAGGGGGGCTGGGGACAGCTTACTCCTACGCACACTCCTCTGTTGCACAACTTGCAGGGCAGGTGTCTGAACTGCAGCTGAAACTCCCCAACCCCAGGCAGCCCAAAAGAAGACCAGGAGCAGCAAGGCCAGGAGGGCAAAGAAGGAGCAACACAGTGATGCTGCTGCAAAGGGAGGCAAGGAGAGAGAGACAGACGGACACTCAGGAAAGCTTTCATCTTCCCCAGCTGGACTTGCTACCATAAAGACAGCAACACTGCAGGGCAGTCACTCTCAGCCCCTTTGTCGGGCAGCACGAAATGGGCCCGTGGCAGGAGAGATGTGCCTCTCCTCTGCCGCAGGTCTGGCTGCAGAGGAGGTGGCTCATGGCCTGCACTCCATGGCTGTCAGGGCAGAGGATCTGCTGGGTGGGAGCAGAGACACAGGGGACTGGCTCAGAGGAAGGTGTCTGCGTTAGAGGGACTGACCTTGACTTGCCCAAATCCTTCCTCCGATGCTGATTCTCTTTGCAGTTCCCTCTCATTCCCTGCCCATCTCGCTGCCTGGAGCTCTCCCTGCTGGCAGCTCCTTCTCTATCCCAATGTCTTTTCCCTGCTGGTGCTCACAGACCCCATCCCACCCTCTGCATGCTCAGTTCTGCCCAACAGAAACCTACCGGGACAGGGCGCTGGGCAGAGGCATTGCTGTGCTCAAAGGTCCTGAGGAGCAGGTCAGAAAAACCCTGACAAGGCCACAAAGGGGATGCTGTGCTGTCTGTAGGCTGATGAGGGGTTGAAGGGGTTTGCTGAGCTTTCTCACAGACCTAGTGATCTCTGAGAGGGAAGGTTTGGCAGTCCAAATTCCTTGCCAAACAACAACAAAAAAAACTCTTTCCTTTTATCTCCCTGCCAAAATTAGGACCTAGTCTTTCTAGTTTTATCAGTAGTAAGTAGCTTTTTCTAGACGGAGAGCTCCTTCCCTTTCTCTTAGCCTTTTTTTCACCTTCCTCCTAAAAGACCCTTCACATATGTCCTGTGCATGAGCAAGAGCTGTGAGCACCCCTGACACACACAGCACCGTCTTGATGGGAGAATGAACCTGTCCTGCCAGAGGTCACTGAATCTGTCAGTCATAGGATGGGATGGGTTTAGAAGACCTCTCCAGGAAGCAGTGTTGCCCTGCAGCCAGAGACTTACCGTGTCAGGGCCTGTGAAGATTTCTCCCACCAGCGCTAAGCTGTCCTCCCACTCCACACTGCCTTTCACTTCTCTCTTGTCTCGTCTTCTGTGAGCAAGAGCAGGCAGTGCCCACAGCCCTGCTGCTCTTTGCAGAGGAGCTGATACTGCACACAGCTGTCTCTCAGCAGTGCTGCCAGGTTGCCATGAGCTCCCTCTGTCCCAGGAGCCTGGCCCTGCTCAAGAGCAGAGGCCCAGCTGAAGGAGTGAATTTCTCTGTCCCTTGTGCTCCCTCCTCCTGGGACACGTTCACTAAAGTAGATGACAATAATGAGCTAGAGTCCCTCTCTAAACCATGCAGAGACACTGAGTTCAGCATGACTATTTGTTGCATCAGAGGATGGTCATCTAGGACACATGGAAACATCCCCCTCTGGAAGACCCTATGCCCATCTCTTAACTAGGCAGGAACCTAGACGAGGCCAAGAAGGGAGGTCATTTTCCCATGGTTCAGATATTGATTTAGGTGAGTCCATCTGGGCATCTCATGCCTGTGTAGAAGTCCCCAGGATGGAGTGGGATTCAGCTCTCTCCCATGAACTCCACAAACACACAGGAGGTGGGATTCCCCTTTCTCAACCTGTAGTGAGCACAACATAGACGTCCGCGTGCCAGCTCCTTGTCTAAGCTCCCACTGTAACCAATAGAGATGGAGGGTGGGAGTCAGTTGTCGGCACACAAAAACCTGGGGACATTTGAAGAGAGAGAGGTGGTCCAAAGCATGTGTTTGCTTGCTGTGATGGAGCAAGTCTGAGACCCACATCCTTCTAGATCCTCAGCTGGGGGCCACATAGGGAATTTCCTTGGTCATCTGAAATGACACGAGATGCCTCATACTGCTAGAGCTCCAC
The DNA here is from genome assembly GCF_036417845.1 of Apteryx mantelli. Taxonomy (NCBI): domain Eukaryota; kingdom Metazoa; phylum Chordata; class Aves; order Apterygiformes; family Apterygidae; genus Apteryx; species Apteryx mantelli. The sequence goes on from NC_090001.1 coordinate 7,637,110, forward strand.
TCATGAAGCTGAGGCACAAGCAGATCCCTACACTGTAAACGGTTGATGTAATTCAGTGCAGACACTTGATTTAATGACAGAAATAGGCTGGCAGGACTATGTCAGATTCCTGGGGTTTCTAGCACAATTGCGTGTTTCTAGCAGATACCGCACGGGACCTACAGGAAAACCATGCCCTTTTGGAGTGGTTGCTGGGCAAGTGCTCCAGGGCATTTCGGGCTTCCTGCCTCTGCCCAAACACCGGAATCCCACCACTGCCTTCAGGCAAAGTCCATCCCATCTAGAGCCAAGTATGCTTCATAAATGGGAAGCACATCACACCAAGGTCTCTACTCATGTCCCTGCACTCTTATACCCTTCTAGATCTCCGTGCTCTGAACCTCTTCTCACCCCAAATGAACGGGGACTGTGTTAAGGATGTCCACAAAGTGGCTGCATTGCCGACTCTCCAGGCCCAAAGACTTTCTCAGTGGCACCTTGTCCCTTCTGGAGATCAGTTCACCTCTGTCACAGGCCCCAAGGTGCTGCAGGGTCAGCTCGGGCAGCAACCCCCTCTCCTTCTGTTCCTGCAAGGCCCAGCTCTCTTTCTGCCTGGCCTTGGCCACTGCAGGGTTTGCTCTTTTAGTGGGAACCTCGTTTCACCATTACATTGCCACCTCCTCTTTTTTGCCGGCATGTCACTACTTGGAATAAAATCCTCTGCATGCACCAGGTCCTTGGTAACAGGTTTCCCTGTGACAGATCTTCAGCTGGTGTGACAGCTGAGGTGATGAAGCCAAAAGAGATGCAAACAAAAGCAGCCTGGGGCACAGACAGGATTGCCATAACTGAGATGTGGTGGGATCAGTCCCATGACTCGAGTGCTGCGATGGTAGGGTACAAGTCCTTCAGGAGACACTGGAAGGGGAGATGAGGAGGGGGGATGCCCTTTGTGTGAAGGCAATACTCAGATGCATGTAGCTCTTCCATGGGACAGACAACGGGAGGCAGCCCTGAAGGGCAGAGGAGCTAAGGAAAGCCAGCAGGTCAATAAGAAGAGCACCCACAAAGCACATCAGTGCTCCATACTGACAGCTTGTCAAATTTGTAGGCATCTCCAGACCCTGTCTTGGCTAAACAGCGAACTCATGCCTGAGCTCCGGTGCAGTAATGCAGCATAAGGGAAGGGGAAGAAAGGAGAGGCTGAAAAGGAGGAATTCAGAAATACAGTGTTGTCCAGCGAAGTAGGGAAGTCAAAGCTCCCCTAGCAGACACACTCGCAGGGGACATCACAAGCACAAAGAAGAGCTGCTTCTGCTTCAGTAACAGTAAAAGAGTAAAGAAGGAAAATGGGGGCTCAGTGCTGCATGGGGCAGGGAATGTAGCAAGAGCAGGTGTAGACAGGTCTGAGGAGCTCAGTGCCTTCTTGGCTTCAGGCTTCACCAACAAGAGCTCCTGGGCTGTTGTGCCTAGAGTCAGGACTGCAGATGAGAAAACCAGCCTGCAGTGCCTGAGGGTTGAGAGAGGGATGACTTGCAAGAACTCAAGCAATACAGTCTATGGGATTGGATGTGTGGCATGCACAGACATTGAGAGAGCTGCCTGCTGCCACAGCAAAGCAACTCACTATCGTCAAAGGTTGTGGAGATCAGGGGAGGTGCCAATGACCAGAAAAAGGAATATGTTGTGCCCATCTTCAAAGAAGGCCACAAGAACAACTTGGGGAGCTGCTGAACAAGAGCCAGCAGTGTGTCCTGGCAGCAAAGGAGGCCACAGCATCCTGGGTTGCATGAACAGTAGCAGAGTCAGGAGATCAAGGCAAGTGATTAGCCCCTTCTGCTCAGCACTTGTCAGAGCACATCTAGAGATGGCCCCCATTTCGGGGCCCCCTGCAGAAGAATGACGTTGAACATTCAGAGTGAGTTCAGTGGCAGGCCGCCAAGGGGGTCAGGGCTGGAGAACTTGCCCTGTGAGGAAAGACTGAGGGAACAGGCCTTGTTCAGCCTGCAGAAGGAAAGGCTCTTGGGGGACTCCTAGCAGCTTCCCAACTCAAGGTTACCACCAAGAAAGAACCAGGCTCTTTACAGAGATTCAGGGCAGGAGAATGAGAGGCAACGGTTAGAAGCTGACACAAGCGCAGCTAGAATTGGATTTAAGGGAGACACATCAATGAGGATAACAAAGTATTTGAAGTGGGGTCCAGAGAGCTTTTGGACTCTCTGTTCTTGGAGGCTTTCAGCATGCTGTTGGACAAAGCCCGGAGGAACTTAGTGTGAATTCAGTGTTGATCCTGAGTAGAGCAGGAGGCTGGACTACAGACCTCCCGAGGTCCCTTCCAACCGCAATGGTTTGGTGATTCTGTCCTCTCTGGTGACAGCTACTGTGATTCTTGCACTCCTGAATTCCTTTTCCACGTGTGGGTTAGCACCACACATGGCATCCCCAGAGCCAGCCCCGCCCAGTGGTATGGGAACCTGCCCAGTGGTTGCCTCTTGGGCCTGAAAGGTTTTCAGTTCAAAGCTTAATTATGAATGGCTACCTCTCCAGAATGGGCCCTCCTCACAGCCTACAATACCTGTGCCTTACAGTGTGATGCTCCTCACTGTTGTGATCAATGGAAGGATGAGGACCAATGAGCATTAGTTGAAACAAGAGAGGTTCAGGCTGGGTATAAGGAAATTTTTTTTCATCCAGACAGGCAAATCCTGGGGCAGTGTAGTGAGAACCGCTGCAGGAGATCTGTTGAGGAGTCAGGGGAGCAGCAGAATACGCTATCACAGCCCTGGAGTGTGCTCTGTACACACTGACCAACACCGCTCAGAGCTGGACATGCCTATTCCCTTTTGTCAGCAATGTCCAGCTGCTTCACAGCCAGTAACGACTCGAGCTTTGCATAGTGGAGATAAGGAACTAGCTCTAAGGGGCCCTTCGGATACACAAAGTAAGCCCCGCCTGGGTGTCCCAGCCCTGTGTCCAGCATCCGCCCATCAGTGACCCCTCCGAGCAGTGCTCTGGGCTCCCCACACAGTTTAGAGTGCAAGTCCTTCATTAAACCTACTTTGTTTAACCCTTGACGAACCTTGAGTGTCTCTCTATACCAGTATCTGACCCTCCCTTTCCCGCCTTGCAGTCACAGGCAGGTTGCCCAGAGATGCTGTGCCATCTCCTCCCTTGCAGGTTTTCATCCCTAACACAATAAAGCCATGAGCCGCCTGGTCGGACCTGATAGCTGACCCTGCTGTGAGAAGGAGGTTGGCCTAGACACTTCCCCATGCCCCTTCCTGCCTGGATGATTCTGTATTTCCTTCCACCTCGGATCTTCCCTTCTTGATGGTGGGGAAAGCCCTCAGGTTCCGCGTGACCATGGAAGTAAGTCAGAAAGAATATGGTCAAAGCACACGCTGCTGTCTTGTTCTTTTCCAGTCACCGTTGCTCAGAGGTAGGACTGCTTGGCGGGTACCCACAAACAGCTCTCTCCATAGTCTTCATTTCACCTTCTCTTTTCTGTTTTCCTCTTTCCCCCTTCCAAGTCCTTTGCTTTTATCATACACATGCCCTCCCATACAAATAGCCCACCTCTGTTTACCCTGTCCCCCCGGCTCCAGTTTTGCTTACTTTTTACCTTCATTTGGCTTTTCCAGACCATCAGAGGAGTGACCCTGAGGAGAAGGGCCTGGACATTGGGAGGGATGCCATATGAGCCTGTGGTGCGTGCTCACCAAAAATCAGGCCAGCTTCACGCAGGGCTGCCTTAGGAAGAGCCTGGCCAGCCAGGCAAGGACAGTTATTATCCCCCTTGACTCAGCACTGGCGTGGCCACATGTGGAATAGTGTGTCCCAGTGCGGGTTGCCCAGTGCTGGAGGAATGGGGAGGACCGCGAGAGGATCCAGAGGAGGTCTGCCAAGATGGGGTTAGCGTCCTGAAGCACAAGGCCTTTACGGAGAGGCTGAGGGACCTGGCCTTCTTTAGCCTGGTGAACTGGAGGCTAAGGGCAGTACAGCAGCAGCCTGTGACTGCTTGAAGGGTGATTTCAGAGGTGATGGAGCTTTTCTGGGGAGTAGGAAATAGCATGAGAAGGGGAAAGAGCCAAAAAATGCAGCTTGATTGGTTCAAACTGAACTTCTGGAAAACTAAATGTCACTTGTGCTGTGGGTCAACAGGACACCCAAAGAGAGTCTGTGGTGAGCCCCTGGCTTTGTGTTTGAATGAAAAGTGAGTGAGGGGAAAGAGTGGGAAGATCCCAGGCTGATATCAATGTGGGGAAGCAGAGCAGGTGTCTACAGGCTTCGGGGGAACAGATGCAGGAGCTGGACAGCATAGCACAGCCTGCAGTGGAGACAGCTGAGGGCACTGCCAAGGCTGAAAGCCTCCATCAGAACTGAGGCCTTTATCCTCTTGCCTATGGCTAGTGCCTCTGCCACCAAGGCCTACAAGAAGATGCCGTTTCCTTAGGGCACTGGGGCCTAGTTGCCTCCTCATCTCTGCAGACCCAGGAGGTGTTGTATCATTGTCCTGCCCTCGGCCTTGCACACCCCCACCCTCACACTGCCCCCACAAAGAGCCCTGAGCAAAGCATCATCCTGCCCAGGCACTTGTGGGGGCTTGGCCATTCTGCTTAATAAAACACATCCAGGTTTTCCTGGCATCAGAGCCACCTGCACATTTCCTTTGCCTACCTGCAACCAGTGCCTCCAACTTTCTGCTCTCATCAGCCCCTGGGCAGGGTTTGTCAGTAATGGCCCTCAGGGGGACCCATCAAAGCTTCAGGAAACTTTGGGATTTGCTTCTGAATTCAACTTCTTGAGAGGTTTCTTCAGTCTCCTCTCAGAATCTGAGGTTCAGGAGCTCAGTACCAAATAGGCCCGAGGGGTCATCAAAATGCAAAAAGCCCTAACAAGCCATGTCCATCCCCATAATTTCCTTCAGTCCTTCAGTTCTCGTGTGGCTAATTGGGGAGGTTTCAGGAGTGTATTTGAAAGATGAATTGTTCAAAGAGCACCTAAATAAAAGAGAAAGGATTTCTGCTTGTAACATTTTCTTTACTTTTCAGCTTACAGAATAAGTGATAGCCACATTCTCCAACTCATAGTGAGGGTCTTCTAATGAAGCCCAGACATGCAGGAAAACCAGCACCCTTGAGGTCAGACAGCAATCCTCCCCATCTCCCCAACCCTGTCATTTCTCTCATCAGCCACCTGGGGCAGACATCTAACCTTTCTCCACAGACGTCTACAGGTAGATTTTACAGCTCCTGTGCACCAATTCCCACCTGCTTTCCTTCAAGAGCTAGCTGCAAATAGACACAGAAGGGTTTGTCTCTGATGTGATCAAACAAAAATAAAACATGACACAGCTTAATAAAAGATGAAATACCTTCTTTAACTGGGTGTTAAATCCAAGCTGCCTCCAGTGAGGGCCACAGTCTACAAGGAATAACCTGCCTTGAAAAGCTCTTGACAAAGAGATAGGAAAGGATAGAAAGAAACACCATGAAGGAGCTGGCTAAAGAGACAATAGGTCTAGGGAAAGACGAGGCAAGCTTTACACTCCCTGAAGCTGAGAGCAGCACCTAGAGAGAGGAGAGGTCTCTAAAGGAACAAAGAGAAAGGGCAGGAGGGAAACTGGAACACAAGGGGAAGTGCCTGTGTCCACATAGTCCGATGCAAAGAGGACATGTGGAGACATGTGAAAGATGCGTGGGATTATATACACAGCATACCAGACAGAACAGTGCTAATGTAAGTTCAGGGGGAGACCAGTAGTTCTTCTCCTGAGCTTCATACCCTTCCTGGAAATTTCCATTATGTCATCATGGGAAAAAAAAGACATTTTATTAAAATTCTTCAATCATTTCAGCTGATGAAAAGGCGCTCATATATATGTATGTTTTTTAATGTTGAAAATAGTTCTTTGCCTTTTGAGGCAGAGCTCAGGCACCTAACCATAAGCATCCAGTGGCACCTGGAGAGGCCTTGGTGTCTCCGAGGTACCTGCTTGGGCCTGGAAGCTCTCACAGAGGACCTGCGGGAGACCGGAGCCCCTCAGCGCTGCAGAGGGAGACTGGGCAGAGGGGACCAAGGCACCTACAGTGGCATCAGGCCTCTGTGACTGTGTCACTGCATCCCACCCAATTCAGAAAATCACTTTCCTTTTCAAAAAAAAACACCCAAAAAAACAAAAACAACAAACAAGCAAAAAAAACCAAACTCCCAAAAGACCGGTATACTAAAACCAAACCAAACAAGAAAGTTGCTAAGAACACACAGAATGTTAAAGGCTAAAAAGTGCAACACAACATTTCTTTGCTTTAGATCATTTTCTGAATTTCTGTCGTGTTCTCTTTTTTCATTGACATTTTATAAACATTTCTTTTATAATCAGGCCTACACCATTAAAAATGGTATTTTCATGCCTCACAGAGAGTGAGGGGCCCAGTGCCCCCTAAAACACTTCCTGCCCAGGGCAGTCCACACCACTCCTCACTCTCTGCACAGAGCGAGGCACGCTCTGATGTGTCCAGTTCTCTCAACTGGTAGAGGGAAGCAGAGTGACCAGCTTCACTGACATGTTCTAGTCTTCAGTGGCCAAATCTGCACCAAACTCAACACACCTATGTTACAGCGATGTCTTAAAGGAGTCCCTAAACACCTAGCCACACTCCCTTTTCATTCCCTGCACAGTCAATGAAGTGCAACTCCATTTTAGGCGACCACCGGGATGAGACTGATCTCACCGATGCCAGGTGCACCTGCAGTGCAGATGTCTGTGTCTAATCCAGTTGTCTGGATGTCCCTTTGTAGCAAAGAGAGAGAAATAAGGTGTCTCACTGAGAGATCTTGAGCTAGTTCTCCTGGTGACCAGCTAATGCTCTAGGAAGGTTCCTGTAGGACCTGGCTCACAGAATCACAAAATCACAGAATGGCTGAGGTTGGAAAGGACCTCGGGAGATCATTCTGTGATTCTGTGATCCTCTTGACACCCTCTCTTAAGATACTTGTACACATTAATAAGATCCCCCCTCAGTCTTCTCACAATCACAGAATCACAGAATCGCTGAGGTTGGAAGGGACCTCTGGAGATCATCTAGTCCAACCCCCCTGCTCAAGCAGGGTCACCTAGAGCACCTTGCACAGGATCGTGTCCAGGCGGGTTTTGAATATCTCCAGAGAAGGAGACTACAGAACCTCTCTGGGCAACATGTTCCAGTGCTCTGTCACCCTCACAGGGAAGAAGTTTTTCCTCATGTTCAGATGGAAGCGTCTGTGTTTCAGTTTGTGCCCGTTGCCTCGCGTCCTGTTGCTGGGCACCACTAAAAAGAGTCTGGTCCCATCCACTCAACACCCTCCCTTCAGATACTTGTACACATTAATAAGATCTCCTCTCAGCCTTCTCTTCTCCAGGCTAAACAGGCCCAGCTCTCTCAGTCTTTCCTCATAAGAGAGATGCTCCAGTCCCCTCATCATCTTAGGAGCCCTTCGCTGGACTTGCTCCAGTAGTGCCACATCCCTCTTGTACTGGGGAGCCCAGAACTGAACGCAGTACTGCATATGTGGCCTCAGCAGGGCTGAGGAGAGGGGGAGAATCACCTCCCTCAACCTGCTGGCAACACTCTTCCTCATGCACCCCAGGATACCATTGGCCTTCTTGAAAACAAGGGCACATTGCTGCCTCATGCTTAACTTGGTGTCCACCAGCACTCCCAGGTGCTTCTCCACAGAGCTGCTTTCCAGCAGGTCACCTGCAGCCTGTACTGCTGCATGGGGTTATTCCTCCCCAGGTGCAGGACCCTGCACTTGCTTTTTTGAAATTCATGAAGTTCCTCTCCGCCCACCTCTCCAGCCTGTCCAGGTCTCTCTGAATGGCAGCACAGCCCTCTGGGGTATCCGCCACACATCCCAGTTTGGTCTCATCAGCAAACTTGCTGAGGGTGCACTGTGTCCCTTCATCCAGGTCATTGATGAAGAAGTTGAACAAGACTGGACCCAGTCCTGACCCCTGGGGGACACCGCTAGCTACAGGCCTCCAACTAGACTCTGCACCGCTGATCACAACCCTCAGAGCTCTGCCATACAGCCAGTTCTCAACCCACCTCACTGTCCACTCATCTAGCCCACACTTCCTGAGCTTCCCTATGAGGATGTTATGGGAGGCAGTGTCAAAAGCCTTGCTGAAGTCAAGGGAGACAGCCCTGCATGAAGCTGGCCTGATTTTTGGTGAGCACGCACCACAGGCTCATATGGCATCCATCGTAATGTCCAGGCCCTTGTCTCAGGGTCACTCCTCTGATGGTCTAGAAAAGTCAAATGAAGGCAAAAAGTAAGCAAAACTGGAGCCGGGGGGACAGGGTAAACAGAGGTGGGCTATTTGTATGGGAGGGCATGTGTATGATAAAAGCAAAGGACTTGGAAGGGGGAAAGAGGAAAACAGAAAAGAGAAGGTGAAATGAAGACTATGGAGAGAGCTGTTTGTGGGTACCCGCCAAGCAGTCCTACCTCTGAGCAACGGTGACTGGAAAAGAACAAGACAGCAGCGTGTGCTTTGACCATATTCTTTCTGACTTACTTCCATGGTCACGCGGAACCTGAGGGCTTTCCCTACCATCAAGAGGGGAAGATGCGAGGTGGAAGGAAATGCAAAATCATCCAGGCAGGAGGGCAGGGCAGTCTGGACGCAGCCTGTGGGGGACAGACCCTCTGCTCCTCAGGACCATCCCCCCACTACCACAGCCCACATTTCCTCACTGCAGCCTTTGCATGGGGGCTGCAGCCTTCCTGGAGACACCTCTGCCAATGGTAGCAGGACTTTCTTTCTTCAGGGCTTCATTCCTCACTTCCACAATGGCCTGCTGTGCTCTGAAGCGTGTATAGAGCAGGGGAGACAGAGAGTGACTGGCCTCATTGCAGGGCTTCCTCCCCTTTGCTGGAGAGCTGCTCCCCTTGTCCTGGGGCCTTGCCTCAGTTACGCTGTGGACATGCCTGTGCCTGGCCCTGCACCTCTCGGGTGCTGACCTGACCCTGTGCCCGTCCTGCTGACCCGACTCTCCATCTCTGCCTCAGACCTGCCCCTCAAGAAAAGACCTGCCCCTGCAAGAAAGCCTTGGCAAGGGAAGCTGGGATCTGAGCAGATCCCAGAGAAGGTTGCAGGTACAAAAGGTGACTGTATATCCCAACAGCAACTCTTGCCTGAAAGTCAATTCAAAGGTGTAAGGAGGGCTTCCGATTTCAGCTCCTACCCATGTAACACTGCCCACGGACTATTAGCTGAATGAAAAAGTGAGGGCAGCCGCTTGGGGTCTGATTTGATGATGCATAGTTACGAGAGCAAGTGTTTCTGTATCCCAGCTCAAGTGTTTAAGCACCATTTGCATCTGGGTTCCTGCTACAAAGAGGATGCTGTTGGGAGCAGCAAGAACCCTTGACAAGCCCCACGCTCCCTCATCCTCCTCTACCTCTGAGCTGGTGTCCTGCTGCGTGGCTGTGGCTGGATCCCAAACATGAGGAGAGGTGGGGATGGCCAGGGATCTCCTGCCTGCAGAGCTGGTCCCCAAAGTGCCAGGAGAGGGGCCAAGGGCTGGGATTGAGCGGGCAGCAGGCCAGACAGGGGCAGTGGTGGGCAGGAATGCAGCAGGGGCCTCATGGAGGGGGCACAGCCAGTGCTGCTGCAGCACAGCGGCTGTTGCCTTTGCCTCCCTTGCAAAAGGTTCTGCAGGGCTGCCAGGCAGGAGGAGGCTGTTCCCCCGTCCCCGTGCTGCCCTCCCATCAGCATGGGATGTGCGAGGAAGGGCTTGGCCTGCCATGTCCTTGGGGCCAGCTCCCCAGGGCTGCCACAGCTTGGCCTGAGGCAGCTCCAGCTTCTCAGCCTCTGCTCCAGCATGGCTGGCACAGGGATGAGAGCTCCTCAGGCAGAGCAGAGCGAGCCTGGCTGGGGCAGCATCAGGTATAAGATGCAAAGGTCCCTGGCTCAGTGCTGGGATTTGGAGAAATACCTCATGTATCCCAAGAGGCTCCATCTGCCTCTTCCACCCTGCCCTGTGCTCCCCTCCAGCTGGACAAAGTGGAGGTCAGCATTGCCTGGGCACTCTCCTCCCCATGGGGAGCAGAGGGAGGGCCTTCACCAGCCCCACACTGCCTTTTCCACCCCCAGCCTTTGCACTAGCACATTTGCCCACTTGCCTTCACCACTGGAAGCCCATGAAAATCCCGACGCTCCTGCGCTCGAGCTGGCATCCAGCCTGAACCTGGAGCCTGGCTGGCCACAAAGGCACCACCTGTCCAGTGCACTGCCAGGGTGGCTTGGGAGAGGGCAGCTCCCCTCTGCCTCGCTGGGGCTGGGCATGAGGTCGGGACTGGGCACAGCTTTTCCCCAGGGATCTCCCTGAGGAGCCATTACGGGTGATCTTCCACCTCTGCCCTGGCAGCAGCACCACCACTCAGGGTGCCGGGGGGAAATGAACAGAGGGTGGAAGGGGGACAGGCTGCCCAGGGGGAGCATTGAGACCTTGTCCATGCACACAGGGATGGAGTGAGGAAAGCCAAAACTCAGCTGGAGATGGAACCAGGGACCTCGCACATGGAAAGGGCTGGAGCATTATTCAATGATTATGAAATGATCCCCCAGAGTCTGGGGGATCCAAGCACCCGGCCCCTGCCCAGTCCGGGTGGACACCCCACAGCTGTTAGCAGACAGCTGTGCTCCCAGATCTGCTGGGGTCCGCTGCAGAAGAGCGACCATGCAAGGCTGGCCTTTTCCCCTCCATCGGGATGTGGAGACCTGCAGGAGGACGGAGCTGGCCATGCACCACCCCACAGCTGGGGTGAGCAGCCAGCAGTGGAAAGGGGCCATGTGAGGGGCTGGTCCGGGATGATGGCTGTGGGGCAGCTTCCCCAGTGTGTCCATGCAACACAAGGATCACCCTGGGCTCTTCTCTTCTGCACCCTCCATGTCCTGGTGCCTTTCCCAGGAGACCTCCATTTGCCTGCAAGTACACTGGTGGGTGCTGCCACACTGCTGTTCACACACAGTAGCTGCCTGCTGGCGTTTTGCCTCTCTCAGGCACTTTCCAGCCCATCTCAGCCCCTCCCCAGCTCTCCCCACCTCCCCTGCCCTCTCCCCAGCCCACCCAGCAGAGAAGCCCAGGCTGAGGGTGGGGAGGGACACTCCCTTCCCTGTGCCTGCTGGGTCCCCACTGCTTCGCCTGAGATTTCTGAGCTCTCATTCAGTGCATTCTTCCGTTTAGCCCTTTACCTTTGGGCGACTCCACTTGGTTTTGGGAGTCTCCACTCACTGCCCATCCCAGGCACATGCTCTCCCAGGAGATCCCCTGTGCTCTCGCGGTGGCTCCATATTCCCTTCCAGAAGCATGGACATCTCTCACCAGCCCTGTAATATGGCAGACAGTCCCCGGGAGACACCACTTGACCACTCACCTGCTCCAGGGACACTGGGCACCCACAAGTTACAGCTGACTCCAGCCCTCCTGCCCAAACACATCACCCTATGAGCTCATGCCCCTTAGCCCATGGAAAAGCCAAGCACAGCAAAGGGCCTTTTCGGGTGCAACTCCCTGAGCGCATTCTTGGCTCCAGCTTGGGAAGAAGAGCCCAACCTTCAGGCACTGTCCTCAGGAAATCCGCTTTTATTACAGACATGCTGCAAGGGAGGCCAGCCCTGACACAGTGCTACACAGAATTACGGAAGGCTTCCAGGTCAGACAGACAGGGTTTGTGCTGCTGGAGAAGTGGGATGAATTCAAGCACATACAAACAGAATTATCACAGATAGAATGACCAAAGCACAAGACTTGCCCGAGGTAAATTGGAAATCCCTTGTGAGGAGAGATGGGCAGTTCATTGCTGCTGTAGTACCAGTTGAACCAGTTTCTTCAGTGCATTTTTGAGCTCCTTGTTCCTCATGCTGTAGATGAGGGGGTTCACTGTTGGAGGCACCATTGCGTACAGGACAGTCACCACCAGATCCAGAAGTGGGGAGGAGAGGGAGGGCGGCTTCAGGTAGGCAAACGTGACAGTGGTGATGAACAGGGAGACCACAGCCAGGTGAGGGAGGCACATGGAGAAGGCTTTGTGCCGGCCCTGCTCAGAGGGGATCCTCAGCACAGCTGTGAAGATCTGCACATAGGACAGCACAATGAAAACGAAACATCCAAAAGCTAAGGAAATACTAACCACAAGCACCCCAAGTTCCCTGAGGTAGGCATCTGAGCAGGAGAGCTTGAGGATCTGGGGAATTTCACAGAAGAACTGCTCCACAACATTGCCTTGGCAGAGTGGTATGGAAAATGTGTTAGCAGTGTGCAGGAGAGCATAGAGAAAACCAGTGGCCCAGGCAGCTGCTGCCATTTTGACACAAGCTGTGCTGCTCATGATGGTCCCATAGTTCAGGGGTTTGCAGATGGCCACGTAGCGGTCATAGGCCATGACAGTGAGAACAAAATACTCAGTTGGCAAGAAAAAGGCAAACAGAAAGACCTGGGCAGCACATTCCCAGTAGGAAATGGTCCTGGTGTTCCACAGGGAATTGGCCATGGATTTGGGGACAGTGACAGAGATGGAGCCAAGGTCGAGGACGGAGAGGTTGAGGAGGAGGAAGTACATGGGGGTGTGGAGGCGGTGGTCGCAGGCTATGGCTGTGACGATGAGGCCGTTGCCCAGGAGGGCAGCCAGGTAGATGCCCAGGAAGAGCCCGAAGTGCAAGAGCTGCAGCTCCTGTGTTTCCGCAAATGCCAGGAGGAGGAACTCATTGAAGGAGCTGGTGTTGGACATTTACTTACTCTGAGCTTTGGGGCCTGTCCAAGGAGGAAATAACAGCGACAAGTTAGAGCTCTGAGGCAAACCCATCCCATTACTCATAGAAACCCCCATGTCTTCTCTGTCCTTTACATTCAGGTTTAGCTCCCTGTCTGGAGCTCTGCTTTGCGCTGGCTGAGTGTCGTGTAGAGCAGGGGCCTCTGCCCATGGTCTCTAGAGGAGTCAGTTCTGCCCTGCTGGGGGGTGTATATGGAGGTGTCAAAGAGTCCCAGGTATTTGGTGGGATTCCTACGGATGGATACCATGAACTGAATGGATGGGTCTTGGTACAGTGACCCAGTGGGAATTTTCTCTGTTTACCATAATGAGAGATGAATATAGCACTCATGGCAGCTGTCTCTGAAAGAGAAGACCCTTGTGAGGGATTCCTCTCCCGCACCCTTGAGCACCTCTTGAACAGAGGTGTCTGTATCTGGCTCACAGGACCAGACCAAGGACTCTCAGCACAAAATGCTAGAGGGAAGCTGTGCTCTTCTGGAAGGCAGCTTGCAGCTTGGCAGGACACCCCAGGGAAACTGTCAAGGGTCCTAAAGATGGGCTCTCCTTAAGACTTAAGAGGGAGACAGCTCATTAAGATTCTAAAGGGAGAGACAGATCCAAAGGTCTGTGAGAAACCTCAGCAGGTCCCTTCATCCCCACCTCAGCCTACAGACAGCACCAGCATCACCTTTACGGCCTCAAGAGGGTTTTTCAGACCTGCTCCTTAGGACCTGTGAGCACAGAGATAGCCCTGGCCAGTGCCCTGTCCCGGAAGCTCCAGGCAGCAGAGATGGGCAGGGACTGAGAGGCAATTGCTAACAGAAACAGCATGGGAGGATGGATTTGAGCAAGTCAGGGACAGCGGTGCAATGCTGATGCCTTCCCCAGGGTGCTCAGGTCTGCCCTGCACAAACCTCCCAGCAGCAGCGCACTGTCCAGGGACATTCCCCTGCGTGCAGGTGAGAAGGAGCAGGTCAGATGAACCCTCAAGAGGTGACCATCCAAGGGGAGTTTGCTGCTGTCTATAGACTAAGGGGTTACTGAAGGGTCTTTCAGAAGTTCCTGGCAGAACTATTGATTGCTCTTTGAAACTGTTAATGAATCTCAGTCCCTTGTCCCAACCTGACAGCTCCATTTCCATTTTCCCCATGCCAGCTCGAAGGAAACTTAAAGCACCAACTCAGAAAATAGCCTTTTCTTTCAGGAAACACCTGTCTTGGCCTTCCTTTTGCAAAGTCCCCTCAGAAATGTCCTGTGCCTGAACCAGAGCTGTGAGCAGCCCTGATCCACACAGCACCCTCTCAAAAGAATGAACTCTTCTACCAGCGGTCACTCCTGCCACCCAAAGCTTCTCCCCACAACGCCATGGGGAGCTCTCTGGGTAGTGTTGACCTGTGCAGGCAGCAGAGTCACTGCCCTGGGCAAACAGCACCCTGGGGTGAAGGGACACTGCTCCGGAAAAGAACCCTGGGCAGATCTGTTTACACACACAGGCTTTGCACCCCTGCAGCAGTCCCTGGGAGACGATAGTGGGATGCCCTGTGCCTGTGACGGAGGGGCTGGAATCCCTGCTCTGAAGCACCTCCTTCTCCTCCGCACTGGAGAAGCCAGAGGTACGATCCTTAAAAATCATGGGATGGGATGGGTTTAGAAGACCCCTCCAGCAACAGCAGTAGCATTGCCCTGCAGCCAGAGACTTACTGTGTCAAGGGGCTGTGAAGATTCCTCCCACCATGAGCACTCAGCTGTCCTCCCACTCCACACTGCCTTTCACTTCTCTCTTTCTTGTCTCATCGCATCTCAGCAACAGCAGGCAGTGCCCGGAGCCCTGCTGCTCTTGACAGGGGAGCTGCTCCTGGACACAGCTGTCTCTCAGCAGTGCTGCCAGGTTGCCAGGAGCTCCCTCCATCCCAGGAGCCTGCCTCTCTGCTCAGGAGCAGAGGCCCAGCTGAAGGCATCAATCCCTTGTGCTCCCTCCTCCTGGGAAAGGTTCACTGACAGATTAAAATAATCACCAACAGTCCCTCTATGAACAGTGAAGGTCGACTGATTCCAGCATTATAATTTTTTTCTCATCAGAGGATGGTTATCATGTGAAGGAGGTGGAAATGTCCCACTCTAGAAGACCCGCTTCCCATCTCTTAACTAGGCAGGAGCCTAGACGAGGCCAAGAAGGGAGGTCATTTACCCATGGTTCAGGTATTGATTCAGATGAGTCAATGTGGGCATCACATGACAGTTTAGGAGCCCCTGGGCTGCGGTGGGATTCAGCTCTCTCTCAGGAACTCCACAAACACACAGGAGGTGGGATTCCCCATGCCCAACCTGAAGTGTGCACAACAGAGATGTCTGTATGCGAGCTCCTTGTCTAAGCTCCCATTATAATAACTGGAGACGAAAGGTTGAAGGCAGTTCCTGGCAAAACCTGGTGATGTTTGCAGAGATAGAGGTGGCCCAAGGCACGTGTCAGTGTTTGCTTGCGCTGATGGAGCAAGTGTGAGACCTACATCCTTCGAGATCCTAAGCTGGGTGCCAGGTGGGGAATTTCCCAGGCCATCTGAAATGACACTACAACTAGAGCTGCACTCATTATGAAGCTGAGACACATGCATGACGCTACAGTGCAAACTGCTACTGTAATTCAGTTCAGACACTTGTTATAATGACAGAGAAATAGGCTGGCAGGGCCATGCCAGATTCCTGGGGTTTCTAGCACAAGGGCTCGTTCAGAATCACAGAATCACAGAATGGTTGAGGCTGGAGGGGAGCTCTGCAGATCATCTAGTCCACCCTCCCTGCTCAAGCAGGGTCACCTACAGCACATTTTCCAGGGATGCGAGGAGGAAGGCTAAGGCCCGTTTGGAATTAAATCTGGCAAGAGATGTGAAGAACAACAAGGGCTTCTTCAAATACATCAGTAGCAAAAGGAAGACTAGGGAAAATGTGGACCCTTTGCTGAATGGGGTGGGTGCCCTGGTGATGAAGGATGCAGAGAAGGCAGAGTTACTGAATGCCGCCTTTGCTTCAGTCTTCACTGCTCAGGCCAGCCCTCAGGAATCCCAGACCCTGGAGGCAAGAGAGAAAGTCTGGAGAAAGGAAGACTTTCCCTTGGTGGAGGAGGAGTGGGTTAGAGATCATTTAAGCAAACTTGACACCCACAAATCCACGGGCCCTGATGGGATGCACCCACGAGTGCTGAGGGAGCTGGCACATGTTATTGCTAGGCCACTCTGCATCCTCTTTGAAAGGTCATGGAGGAAAGGAGAGGTGCCTGAGGACTGGAAGAAAGCCAATGTCACCCCAGTCTTCCAAAAGGGCAAGAAGGGGGACCCGGGAAACTACAGGCCAGTCATCCTCACCTGCATTCCTGGAAAGGTGATGGAGCAACTCATCCTGGAGGCCATCTCCAAGCATGTGGAGGACAAGAAGGTGATCAGGAGTAGTCAGCATGGTTTCACCAAGGGGAAATCATGCTGAACCAATCTGATAGCCTTCTCTGATGGAATGACTGGCTGGGTCGATGAGGGGAGAGCAGTGGATGTTGTCTCCCTTGACTTCAGCAAGGCTTTCGACACTGTCTCCCATAACATCCTCATAGTGAAGCTCAGGAAGTGTGGGTTAGATGAGTGGAGAGTGAGGTGGATTGAGAACTGGCTGAATGGCAGAGCTCCGAGGGTTGTGATCAGCAGCGCAGAGTCTAGTTGGAGGCCTGTGATAGCAGTGTCCCCCAGGGGTCAGTACTGGGTCCAGTCTTTTTCAACTTCATCAATGACCTGCATAAAGGCACAGAGTGCACCCTCAGCAAGTTTGCTGATGATACAGAACTGGGAGGAGTGGCTGATACGCCAGAGGGCTGTGCTGCCATTCGGAGAGACCTGGAGAGGCTGGAGAGGTGGGCGGAGAGGAACCTCATGAAGTTCAACAAAGCAAGTGCAGGTCCAGGGGAGGAATAACCCCATGCACCAGTACAGGCTGCAGGTGACCTGCTGGAAAGCAGCTCTGAAGGGCCTGGGAGTGCTGGTGGACACCAGGTTGACCATGAGCCAGCAATGTGCCCTTGTGGCCAAGAAGGCCGATGGTATCCTGGGGTGCATGAGGAAGAGTGTTGCCAGCAGGTCGAGGGAGGGGATCCTCCCCCTCTCCTCAGCCCTGCTGAGGCCACATATGCAGTACTGCGTCCAGTTCTGGGCTCCCCAGTACAAGAGGGATGTGGCACTACTGGAGCAAGTCCAGTGAAGGGCTACAAAGATGATGAGGGGACTGGAGCATCTCTCTTATGAAGAAAGGCTGAGAGAGCTTGGCCTGTTTAGCCTGGAAAAGAGAAGACTGAGAGGAGATCTTATCAATGTATACAAATATCTCAAAGGAGGGTGTCGAGAGGATGGGGCCAGACTGTCTTCCGTGGTGCCCAGGGATGGGAGAATAGGCAATGGGCACAAACTGAAACACAGACACTTCCATCTGAACATGAGGAAAAACTTCTTGACTGTGATGGTGACAGAGCACTGGAACAGGTTGCCCAGAGAAGCTGTGAAGTCTCCTTCTCTGGAGATATTCAAAAGCCGCCTGGACGCGATCCTGCACAATGTCCTCTAGGTGACGCTGCTTGAGCAGGGGGGTTAGACTAGATGATCTCCTGATGCCCCTTCCAACCATTCTGTGATTCTGTGAAAACCCTGTGGCAGTCAAGTCCAAGTTAACTGCTGTCCTTTCCAGGTAAAGGCAAAGAGTTCTGCACTATCTTCAGCTATCGGTATACTGAAAAAGGCTGCCGTTCGGTCAGTCACAGTGAAACACGCTGCCCAGTGGGGTATTTGCAACAATACAGTCGAAGGGTCAGGAACCACTGGGTGAGGAGCAATTACGTATTGATTAATAGCTCTCACATCTTCTACAAATCGATACTCCGGGTCACCATCGGAATCACACCTATTCTTTTTAACTGCTAAAATTGGGGGATTATACGGAGATTCACAGCTTCGTAGAATACCTGATTTTAGATAATAGTCTCTCTGTCTTGGGATACTCCTTTCTGCCTTCTGTGGAATAACAGGACCTAACCTAACGCTAACCTTGCTCCCCACACTAATGGCAGGGTCCTCTCAATCCTGCTTGCCTGTCTCGTACATTCGGACTCCACCTTTCTCCCCCAAGTCTTCCTCGGCCTCAACCCCAGTTCCCTGCAATTACATCTCTCAGGACTGCCACCAGCATACTGACCTCCTCTTTTCTCTGTCGCTGCTTCTCCTTAGCTTTTTTCTCCTCTCTTCCATTATATGCAAAGCTAGCCAAGCGCACTATTTCATCCCTGGATTTTCCTGGCCAATCAGGAACATGCAAAGAGAATTTTTTTTTTATATCTGGAGATGTTTGGTCTACATAAGTAGAAACCACTAGGAGTCTGTTAGCCTCTGCCTCTGGGTCGATCCCTCCCCCGAACACTCTAATTTGCTTAAACAATCTGCACAGAAATGCCGAGGGGTGGTCGTCAATTTGTTGTTGACACTCCCGGATCTTAGACCAATTTGCAGTTCTCTGTCTGGCCAAACGTATGGCTTCCTCTATACCCTGTTTAGCTAATTGTAACTGCTGATAAACTGCTTCTATGTTATGATCCCATCTGGTATCCGCAGCTGGCCCCGCTGTTTGGGCAGCCACCACACCTCCCTTTTTAGCCGAACGACGATTCGCTTCTAGAATCACGTGTTTCTTGCTGGGAGTGAACAGGGCTTCAAGAAGCATCTGCACATCCCCCCAAGTGGGGTTATGTGTGCAAAATATTTCCCTTACTACTTGCAAAACGTTTTCCAGATCCTCCCTAAGCCTGGCAGTTTGTGGACTCCATGCAACCAAATCTTGGGGCACCCAGGGTTGGTAAACTCGTGTTGTAGCTAGTTGAGGTACCCTGTCCTGATGTGGCGGAGCCGCTTCTGGCACAGGAATGACTGGCAAAGGGGCTTGAAAGGCGGAGGTGGAAGGCAAGGGGCAGTATAGAGAAGTTGAAGCAGAGGGGAGCACATAGGGTGGAGGGGTTTCCACAAGCATTTTAGCAGCTGCACTACCTGCAGTATTCTGGGAAGAAACTTTCCTCTCGTTCTAAGACATCTCCTTTTTTTTAGTGAACACCCAGTTATCCCATACATATCAATAATGCATTTGTCCCAGGAATCTGTCTTCTAGGCGATGCTGTAAAAAGGTCAGTTCTTGTTGGTTCAAAGTCCCCTGCGGTGGCCACCATTCAGCTGGGCTGCCCTCCTCGGGAAGGAGGGGCCGGTGTTCCTGGCACAAGGTCACTAGCTTCTTTTTTCCTAACCCTACGGTACTGTCAGTCTTTCTCCAGTTTTTCAGTGCCTCGGCTAAGGGCGTCCCCTTCTCTACGCCGGGTACGTTTCCCATGTGTATCGGAGTCTTACGGTGGAAGCTGGAAGTTTGGAGATAAGAGGATCCAATGGTGGTTGCCTAGAGTCCCATCTGGGGTGCTGAACTGTTAGGGAAATTGTTCAATCCAGTGTCCCTAACAGGGTTTGACTCTAGGTTTCCGCTTTATACAAAATACACAAAATAATTCTTTACAAGATGATATTCTTAGTATTACAGCTCAAGCTGGGAACCTCCTCCGAGGGTCCCCGAACGGAAAATTCCCTGGGTATTTATAGCCCTATGGCTTAAGTTCTTTGTCCATTCTCCGATTTCTTGCACCAATGATTGATTGCTCAACAAGTAGTAGCTTCTTCAGTCCTGGTTGGTTTCCCTGTTGTCTCCAGGCGGAGTCATGGTACTCACTAAGCTTTGCTGAAGCTCTTTTGTTACTTCCTTATCTCCTTGTTCCCTGCCTGTTTCAACTGCCTCAAACAATTTAGGGAAAAGTTCAGTGATGTGCGGCCTTAGGCTTCAGTAGATGTAGCTCCAAGTGCTAAGCAAATGCTGTTATATGCAACAATCAGGCCCTGAGGCACAAGTGACCTTACAAGCACAAAGAGCAGCCATGGGCCTAGTCCTGCCCTATTAGGGCCTCAGAGCAGTCACCCATGCCACAGAGAGCAGCCACATGACCAGCACTGGCCTATGAGGGCCTCAGGAGGAAACGATCTTCCAACAGCAAACAGCAGCCATTTGCCTAGCAATGGCCTATCAGGCACTGAGCCACAAGTGACCTCACAAGTACAAAAGTAGGAAAGTGCTTGATGCTGTCGAATCAGGTACTGAAGCAAAAGTCACCTCACAAGTACAAAAAGGAGCAATGGGGCTGCTGGTGGACGAGCAGATCCTGAGGCCAAAGGACTCCACAAACACAAACAGCAGCAATCTGCATCGAGCTGGACTGTCAGGTGCTGAGGCTGAAGTGACCTCACAGGCCGCCATGAAGCCATATAGCTGCTCCTGGCCTGTTAGCGACTGAGGCACAATTGACCTAAACAAGCACAAACAGCAGCAATGGGCCTGCTCCCTGTTTCTGGGGCACTGAGACACAAGCACCTCACCATCATCACCAAAGCTATGGGCATGCTGTTGGCCTACCAGCTTCAGAGGCAAAACTCACCTCACAAGCGCAAATGGCATCGACGTGCCTGCTGCTGCCCTAGCTGGGACCGAGTCACAAGGGATCTGAAAAATGCAAACCTTCACAGAGGACAAGCTCACCTGGGCCACTCGCATGACCCTTGATTACGCTGTTATCCCTCCGTACAGAACAGTCTTCTGCAAACAGCTTTCATCTCCTGGCAAGGCTCTCTCCAGCTCATGCGACAGCTCCACTCTGTCACCCTGGGCACAAATCACAAAAGGGAGCAATTGGTCTCACTTTTCCTTTAGTACCATCAAGTCCGAGCTGGGAGCCTTTGCACTGCAGCACCTACACAATGACAGCAGGATGCCACTTCCACTCCTAGTGCCCAGGTACAGAGATCAGCTGAGGGAGCAGCTGCACTGGAAAGCGTTTCTGATGCTGTCAGATCAACTCAGCGCTGCAGCAGGCATCAACCTGACACCAGACCTCTGCTCTGCCACCTAGTCTACAAACACACTGTCTCTGCCCCACACAGCTGCCTCTTCTGCTCCATACAACCAGGTGCCAGCAAGAAGAGATGGATGCAGGATACTCGCCACTTGCACACTCCACAGCCACTGCTCTGCTCACTGCCTTCCCTTGGCTCCTCAGCCCAGACACACAGGGAAGCTCTTGTGGAAACACCAGAAGGTGGCCAAGGCACTCTGGGCTCACAAGGCCTCTGCAAATGAGCAGCACAAGATCAGGCAGGGACAGAGGTGGCTCCTTGGGCGATGCTTTTGTTTTCAGAGGGAAGGATCCTGCTTTCTTTGGGCACTGCAGGCTGCTGCTTTCCACCCCCATCCCCTCAGCAACCTCCAGATAGGCATGGGGGGATGGGCATTTTCTTTAGTAAAACGGAAGTTACAGATACAATGGAGAAACAGTTGAGAGTCTGAAGACCTCCTGAGCCCAAAGGAACCTCCTTCCTTCCCTTTAGTTACTAGCAAAAGTAGCCCCAGGGAAGGGAAAAGCGTGCAGAGGCTTTGAAATGAGGCCCAAGCAATGAGACAGCCCCAGACTGCAGGTCTCCTCAAATGCCAGCTGTCCTGGCTGCGCAGGCTCTGCAGCAGCAGTCCGGGCT
This sequence comes from Apteryx mantelli, assembly GCF_036417845.1. NCBI lineage: Eukaryota > Metazoa > Chordata > Aves > Apterygiformes > Apterygidae > Apteryx > Apteryx mantelli. Next base: position 7,658,523 of record NC_090001.1, read on the forward strand.
CCACAGCTGGCTCCACAGAGCACTGAGGGCTGGGTGCCATGGGCAACCTGGCCCTGGGCACATCTTCACCCCTCGCAGAGCCAGGAGCCCAAGAGCTCTGAGACTTCCTCAGGTCAAGCTACGGACGCTTTGGAGCACTCACACAAAGACACCCAAGACATGCTGGCACTTATTATAAGGGTCTTGGACTCATCCTGTATGGCACCACAACCTTCTAGGAAAAAGAGGGGGTACAATAGCATTTGCTGAGGGGCTGGCAGTAACAGCAGTTGTGGGAGGAGTAATCTGCAGCACAGCAGAGGTACCAGGAGGTGAACCCACAGACCAAGTCATCCACTGATGCCAGGTGCATTTATGGAAGCCTTCGCATCTGTATGAAGCCTCATCTCATCCATTTGCAGCTGCTTTCACAGAGGGCTCACAATGTTGGCAAAGACATTGACAGCTACAGGGACACAGCCTGGCATCCTGCCTCCATCCTCAGGGGCTCTAGGACTGCACTGGGAAGCTCCATGAGTGCAGCAAGCTAGAAAGAAAGAAAAAATCGGAGTTTTACTGTCAGTTCTGCTGGCCTTACACAGTCTCAACAGTCAGGGGCAAATGTCTCCCCTCTGTGCTGAGCTGTATTGGTGAGAGCACAGCCAGCAGGGCCACCAAGACATTCTACCCCTCTTTTTGGCACAGGTGACACCATGTCTGTATACCAGGTCCCATTTGGGCTCTCCAATTCTGCACAGGCACTAACACACTGCAGGGAGTCCAGCACAGGGACACCAAGATGGTCAGGGGCTGGAGCGTGGGGCATATAAGAAGAGGCTGGGAGAGCTCAGTTGGTTCAGCCTGGACAGGAGAAGGCCAAGGAGGATCTTCCTGCTGTGCACAGCTCCCTTATGGAGGGCACAGGGAAGACGGAGCCGGATTTTCTTGGAGGTGCACACTAGCAGCATGAGAGGCAACAGGGACAAATTGGATAATGGGAAATTCTTCTTAGATGTTAAGAAGAAACCTTTTTGTCTGTGAAGGTGGCTGGACTGTGGCCCAGGGATCCAGAGACGTTCTCAGATCTCCATCCTTGGAGACAATCAAAACTTCACTGGAAAAGGCCCCAAGATACCTCATCTCCTGGGGCCTGCCTTGAGCAGGGTGTTGGATTCCTACCTCCAGACGTCTCCCCCATTGCAACCTCAAGGAATCTGATATTCTGAGACTCTTGCCAAAGGCACCTGTGGCTTTGGAGATGTCGCCTCCACCACTGACCAAGGACAGGTGTCTCAGAGCCACCCATAGCCCTCAGAGGCCTGACTTCCTGTGAGGTGGCATCTCCCCTGTTGGCAAGGCTCTGCGTAGGCACAAAGTGGAGAAATGGCTCTGACTGCTTTCATTAACTACCTGTCTCTCTGATGGATCACAATGGATTAAGGTCTGAGATGGGAAGATGCAATGAGGGTCCAGCTTCCACAGAAAGCCTTTAAGGAGGGAGAAGATACTGGGACTTTCTCCAGGGGAGTCCGTAAAATCCCAAAGACTCACGGAAGCATCAAGACCTTCAGAAACTGGAAGCCTGGACCTCAGCTGACAGAAACCACCAAACTGCAAGCAGCCCTGCCTCGCACCACGCTGCTCCAAGGAGGCAACACGGTCACCAACAGTCCTCACCCAGGTCTCCCAGAAGGACACTGTGATGGTGGGCTGGTCTCTGGGAGCAGAGCACTGCTCTCTCCAGACACCTCCTCCACGCTGAGCAGCAAAACACTGGGGCCAGCACCTGGCTCCACCACAGGGCATCTTGCCCTGCAACACACTGCTATCTTGGCACCTCACAGAGGGTTGGCAGCCAACACATGCCTCTGCATCAGCGACACACAGGGCACAGCACCACACAGGGCAGCAGGCAGGGCACCCCCAAGCACTCCAACACACAGAAAGCCCAACTCTCCAGCCCTTCCATTCCCTTCTAGGCCTCCAAGGCCTTGCAACACGCACTTCCTCTGAACAGCCATTCACAGCCCGGGGCCTGCTCACTTCCCGCCTCCAGGAAGCAGAGAGCAAGTGCTCTCACAGCGGCTCATCAGGCCAGCTCTTGCCTCTCGCTTGTGCCTCAACTCCTCTGAACAAGAAATCTCTTGGAAAATGTGGCCCATACCTTTTTGGGGGGGTGACATTCCTTCTGCCTCCTCCAACAGCCTTTGCACCCATTCTCCAATGGCTGCATGTGTGGACAGAAAACCAGAGACTTCTAACGTGTTACAGTTCCAAATGTGTCATAAAAGCAGGTGGACACCTCAAAGACAGACACAGCATTCAGACCTTGCAGGAAAATCTCACAAGCTCCCTGCTGTTTTGGCAGGGGCACTTCTTAAAGCACACACAGCCTGGGAATAAGAGATTACTAACACCACTGCTCACACCAGCACTACATTCATTTAGCAGCCTCAAAAGTCTACTTGGACTGCCTAGCTGACTGGGAGGAGGCTGCAAGCTTCTGCTTAACAAAAAGTGGAGAGTCAAACTCCATCTCCATGTTCACCACAGAACATCATCCACATTTGAAATGTAGCAGTACTAACTCATGATGATGGAGTGGAATCAAATTTGTGCTAGATGATGTGGAACACCTATTTCTGCTTGATTAATGAGTTGCATTTCTGTACTGCTGTAGAGCTCTGCAGGGGTCAATCCCTCCTCTGAGCACACGCAACAAACCCAGAGGTGACCTCACCACCAACATCCAAGCCATGTGTCTTCTCCTCACCTATCAGCTGCTCAAATAGAGATAACCTCACAAGTGCATACCCCCACCACAGGCCTAACTGCCTGCTGCTGGCCTAGCAGGCACTCAGAAAGATGTGACCTCACAGTCACCTTCACAGCCATGGCTCTGTCACTGGCCTAGAAGCCTCTAACACAGAAATTACCTCACTATAAGTTCCCCAGCCATGAGACAAATCCTGGCTTATCAGCTGCACAGGCAGAAATGATCTCAAAAACACAAATCCCAGCCATGGACCTGCTGCTGCTGCCCTATCAACCACTCAGGTAGAAATGACCTCACAATCACCTCTCCAGCCACATCTTGGCTGCTACCCAATCAGTTCAGCAGTCAGAAGGGACCTCACAAGCAACAGCCAAGCCTTCTTCCTCCACCTGCACTATCAGGTACTCAGGCAGAAGTGACCTCATCATCAACAGCTGAGCCATGTGCCTCCTGCTGGCCTATCAGCTACTTGCAAAGAACTGATTGGACACTGGTGATTTTCTGGCAAAGCTCTCACAGACAGTGGTGACCTCACTGCCCACACCATGACCATGGGGCTGTTGCCGCCTGCAGCTCCATCTGCCCTGCCCCAAGGCTGAGCAGCTCATTAACGGCCTCCTTGATTCACCTCGTGGCTTCACAATGAAGCTTCAGAATGAGCAAAACACACCTCAGGTACCAGTTACGACCACAAATCAAGATTACCTTTTGCCTAGCTAGTCTGTACACATAGCCCATATAACTTAGGAATTGGGAAAAGGCCTGCAAGTAGTTCTTGGCAACATTTTCTAACAGGAGGGTTGCATGGGAGCAGCGATCAGGAACTTGAAGACAGCAGGGCCTCGAGTCCCAGGCACAGGGAGAAGCCTTCCTGCAACTCAGAACACAAGTTCCTTTCTCAATGCTGAACAATCCCAGCAAATCCTCTACACATCCAAGCATTCTACTGTTTTATGCCCTGAGAATTGGAGACGCGGAAGGACTCAGGCCAGGGCATCTCGGCTGGTGAAACCAGCACAGCCACAATTCAGCAACTCTTCACCCTGACCTAGGAGGATGGAAATAACACTGGCAAGTGGGAGGACTGGCTGTTCAAGCACTTTCAAGGCCCTTGACAAGCAAAACAGCTCACACTTACAGAGCTGCTCTGGAAACACCCTTCACGCTGCTGCCAGGCTCACAGGTCTCAGCGAGAAGCAAGAGGCCTGGAGCAAAAACACTGTCTAAGGCACAGCATGACATGTGGGAACAGCCTCTCTCAGAGACACTCATAAATACCATTTTCAGAACAGAAGAGATCACTGGGAAGAGCACCTTGCGAGGACACCAGCAGCCTGCTCAAACTCTGCCCAGCAGCTCCCAAACGCAGCTCCGAGCAGCACCTGGGGCTGCGCTGGCAGCAGCAGCTCAGGGAAACGCTTTAACAGGGATCCAGACCCACCACAGGGCCAAAGGTTCCTGCACCCAAACCCCATCGAGCCGCCCCGGCCCAGCTGCTCGGGGCAGGCCGCCACGTCTGGCTGCAGGGCAGCTCCCCACTCTGGCCCACGTCGCTCTGTCCCCTGCTCACGGCCCCACCAGCCCCTGCTGCAGCTCCTGCAGCAAAGCAGCCCCGTCGCCAGCACCGCTGCCCCCGCCCCAGCAGGAGGGCACCATCACAGTGGACTGCAATTGGCTGTCAGAGCCATCAGTGAAATCGATGCCCGCCCTCCTCTTCCTGCCAGCCAATAGGAGGGCTGCACTGGGGCGATGTCATGGCAACGTTGGGCCCTCCTGCCCTGGCGGCCTGCTCTGCCCCCTCCCCCGCAGTCGGGTGCCATGTTGTGGGTGGAAGCGCAGGGTGTGGCAGGGCCTGGAGGCAGCAGAGCACTGTGTGGCCAGGCAGTGCGGGGCTCCGTGGCGCGGCCGCTGCCCTGCCGGGGCTGGGCTCTGTGGCAGGGTCCCCACAGGGCTGCTGGCTGCCCTGCGCCCTCGGGGCTGTGGAGGGCTGTAGGGGGGGGGCAACGCTGGGGCCTGTGATGGTGGCACCAGCCTCTGGGACACAGGACCCCTTTCCTCTCAGAGCCAGACCCCAAAGGGGGACCCACTCCCAGGAAAACATAGCCATGGATGGCCCACCCCTCCCCCACCACATGAGGGCATGGAGCTGACCCCACAGAAGCCTTGGGGCTCAGGGCAGCCCCAGTGCCAGGACCCAGGAGTCCTGGCTGCCACATTGTCCATTGAGCCAGAGGGGACCCTCAGGCAGGACTCTCGCGGCAGCCCCCAGCCCTGTGCAGCCACCACCCCAGCCCACGATCCCCAGCAGTTTTTGCAGTTAACAGTCTCTGTGCGACACCTTGGCAAGGAGCTCCTGAAGACCTTACCCTCAGTGGAGAGCCGCAGGAGCATTGGGAAGAAGGAATTGTGGTCCAGGCTGATGATGTCCATCCAGCAGTCCTCCATCTCGTTTGCCCCCTTGCCCTCGGCTTGCATCTCCAGCCACGGAGGAAGGATTCTTTTCCCGTTTCATCACCCCAAACTCCTTTCTAATGTGCTCCTGCTCTTTTGCCCTTTGGTGAGGGGCCACAAGGCGGCCCCACTGCCTCCTGTCCCCACTCATTTTCCATGGACCCACTACGAATGGCAGCTGTGGGTATCGCATTTGCAGTGCCCAGCAGTGCCTGGGCCTCACAGGGAAGTGAGGGCCCCCACCCATGGCACCGAGAAGACCTGCCTGTGATGCAGCACATCCCACTGTGACCTCAGCTCGTGTCATGTGGGGGCTTGGTAGGTCACTGCCATGGAGATGGCAGAGGCAGAGAGCAGAGAGATTTCCCCTCATGTCCTGGAAAGCAGTCACCTCCCTGCACCCCAGGTATTTTCCAGATTTTTCTGATAACACCTTGAGGACCATCTCCAGATATTGCCAAAGGCAGTGAAATATCTAAAATGGGGAACTAGAGAAGTCACTTCTGTGCCCCTGCACTGGCAGGTTGCTGCACTAGGCTGATCTATGCAGGAATCTGGGGTGGTTTGTGGGTTGGTTTTGGGCTTGGCATTTTTCAAAACCAGGATCAAAGTCATGTGGGTTGAAACAACACAAAGCGTGGCCATGCGTTGAGATGCTTTTGTGAGCCTCAAGACTGGTTTCTCCGGTGGGTCCCTCTTTTTGGAGAAGCAGGATGTAGGAGAACATGGGAGAGGAGAGCGCCTTCCTCCTTTGGGCACCAAAGCAGGCTCTTTGCTTGTAAAAGTCCTCAGCAAGGTTTCTCAGTCTGCGGTGCTTAAGATAGAGATGATGTGCCATAAAAGAGCAAACGTGCTGTGACGCTGTACTCCTTTCCCCCCCGCCCCACTGATGTGCTCTCTCCCCCTCAACCTGACCTCCCTGTAAACAGCATGTATGCAGGGGCTAATTGAGCATGTGCCAACTAAGGCCTGTCTAGCATGCAAATATGACTATGAGTCAATCATCTCCCCCCCACCCCCATAACCAGGGGGCAGCCCAGAGACCATTGAGCTCTCCTGAATGGCAGCGGGCTGCACTGCAGAACCTCCTCTTGAGCAGGGATGCCTCTCAAGGTTCCTCCTCGAGGTTGAGAGCATCCTTACCCGCGACAAATCCTCGGTAAGTGATTAATAGCATGCTGAAACACTGCAAAACGTCACGAAACTTTGCTGAGTTATATTTCTGGTTAATTGTGCACATAATCCTTTAGACATCAACCGTTGACCAAATCTGAGACTAGGATTGGATCCAGCTGCACCTAGACTCCTCTGTGAGGGAGTTTGGAAGGCAAGGGGGTCCTTTCTGAACCTCGTGATTCAATGGGAGGGTCTCCATTGCATGTGCATCTGACCCTGTCCTTCATGCAGTAAATAACTGAGTGAACCTTGCCAATCGAACCTCATTAAATCATTCTTATTTACAATTGAACTTTGTTAAGTCGCTATTTTACCACAATAAACATAGTGCTGCTTCCCTCTTACAATTGAAGTGCATGACTCCTTTGTGACACCTTCACATCCACTGCAAGTGTCTATACTAGAGGAGCTTTGGCTTCCCAAACAGCAAACCTACTTAGCTTGACAATAATACACTGTTTAGTCCATGTGTTGTGCTGAGATGTCTACTGGTTTTACTGAGTATTGGTATGGACCATCTTTGCACTTGGTGGGTGCTGTTCACAGAATCACAGAATCACAGAATCACAGAATCACAGAATCACAGAATGGTTGAGGTTGGAAGGGACCTCTGGAGATCATCTAGTCCAATCCCCCTGCTCAAGCAGCGTCACCTAGAGCACGTTGCAAAGGATCACGTCCAGGCGGGTTTTGAATATCTCCAGAGAAGGAGACTACAGAACCTCTCTGGGCAACCTGTTCCAGTGCTCTGTCACCCTCACAGGGAAGAAGTTTTTCCTCATGTTCAGATGGAACTGTCTGTGTTTCAGTTTCTGCCCGTCACCTCGCGTCCTGTCACTGGGCACCACTGAAAAGAGTCTGGTCCCATCCTCTTGACACCCTCCCTTCAGATACTTGTACACATTGATAAGATCCCCTTGCAGTCTCCTCTTCTCCAGGCTAAACAGGCCCAGCTCTCTCAGTCTTTCCTCATAAGAGAGATGCTCCAGTCCCCTAATCATCTTTGTAGCCATCTGCTGAACTTGCTCCAGTAGTGCCACATCCCTCTTGTACTGGGGAGCCCAGAACTGGACACAGTACTGCTGATGTGGCCTCAGCAGGGCTGAGGAGAGGGGGAGGATCCCCTCCCTCAACCTGCTGGCAACACTCTTCCTGATGCACCCCAGGATATGGTTCTTAATGGCCTGCTGGCTTTCCTGAGCTCCTGTGTCCTTCAGAGCTCACTCCTGTGGGATCCCCCAGCAGTCCTCAAAGAGGCCAAAGTCTGCTCCTCTGAAGTCCCGAGTCTGTACTCTGCTGCTGCCCTTCCTCCCTGCCTTCAGGATGTGGCACTCCACTCTTTCATGGTCCCTGCAGCCAGCGTTTCCACTGATGATCACCTCCCTGATCAGTTCTTCCTTGTTTGCGAGTACCAGCTGCAGGAGAGCGTTGCCCTTCTTAGCCCATCTGGCAGCTGTGCTAAGAAGGTGTCCGTGACACCATGCAGAAACCTCCTGGGCTGCTTTCACCCCGCTCTTTGCCCTTCCACTGCATGCCAGGGGGATTAAAGTCCCTGAAAAGCCCCTGAAAAATTTCTTGAGCCTGCACAGCCTGCCATGCAGCCATGCTGTGGACATCATTAGCACAGTCCCTGTTCATATCATGTGGGAGTGGGAAGAGGTTCCGGGAGAGGAGAGCTGGAAGGTGTTAAACGTGCAGGGACATGAGTAGAGCCCTTGGTGTGATGTGCAGTTCTCTGCTGCACACTTGGATGTAGAGGGGATGGACTTCACCTAAAGACAGAAGTGGGATTCAGTTGTTTGGACACAGGCAGGTTCCATGCGGTATGTGCTGGAGACATATGGTTGTGCTTGACACCCCAGGTATCTCTGAACCTAGTGCTGCACTGAATGACATGAACTGCTTGCAGTGTAGGGATCTGCTTGTGCCTCAGCCTCCTAATGTGTGGAGCTCTAGCAGTATTAGGCATCTTGTGATTTCCGATGGCCAAGGAGATTCTCCACCTGGCCACCACCTAATGCTCTAGAAGGATGTGGGTCTCACGGTTGCTCCGTCAGAGCCAGCAGACACTGGCATAGCACCATCTCTCTCGCTTCAGATGTCACCACGTGTTTGTGTGTGGGCAGCTGGCTACTCCCCTCCCTCTCCAGTGATTATCATGGGAGCTTAGAGAGGGAGCTCACATGCCGGCATCTTTGTTGTGCACACTCCAGGTTGTGAAAGGGGAATCGCACCTCCTGTGTGTTTGTGGAGTGCACAGAAGGGCTCTGAATCCCACTCCATCCCAGGGACTTCTACACCAGCATGAGAAGCACAGATTGACGTGTCTGAATCAATACCTGAGCCATGGATAATTGAAATCCCTTGCCCCTTTCCTAGGTGTCCTGCCTAGTTAAGAGATGGGAATAGGGTCTTCCAGAGTGGGACATTTCCATGTCTCCTAGATAACCATCCTGTGATGAGACAAACTGCAATGCTGGAATGGGTCTCTCTCCATTCTTTAGAAAAGGCCCATAGGTGACTATTTCAGTCTACTTCAGTGAACATGTCCCAGGAGGAGGAAGCACAAGGGACAGAGAAATTCACACCTTCAGCTGGACCACTGTTGATGAGCAGAGGCAGGCTCCTGGGACAGAGAGAGCTCCTGGCAATGTGGCAGCACTGCTGGGAGACAACTCTTTGCAGGAGCAGCTCCCCTGTCAAGAGCAGCAGGGCTGTGGGCACTGCCTGCTCTTGCTGACATCCATGAGAGAAGGCAGAGAGAAGTGAAAGGGAGTGTGGAGTGGGAGGCCAGAGGAGAGCTCCTTGTGGGAGGAATCTTCACAGCCCTTTGCACGGTAAGCCTCTGGCTGCAGGGCAATGCTACTGCTGTTGCTGGAGGGGTCTTCTAAACCCAGCCCATAACGGAGAGTTTTCATAAGGCTTGCTCTCCTGGCTTCTCCAGAGTGCAGGAGGGGATTCCCTGCCACAGCATGCCAGGGACAGGGTGTCCTGCTGCCTTCTGCCAGGGAGAGCTGCATGGGTGTGAAGCCAGGGTGTGCCACAGGTCTAGCCAGGGCTGCCATTCAGAGCAGTGTTCCTGCACCCCAGGGTGCTGTGTGCCCCGGGCAGTGAGTCTGCTGCCTGCGAGGGTCAGCACTCAGCCTGCCCAGCAAACTCCCCACAGTGCTGCAGGGAGAAGCTCTGGGTGGGAGGAGAGAGCCCGTCAGGGCAGGCTGAGTGTGCTGTGGAGAGGGTGGTGCGTGGGTGAGGGCTGCTCACAGCTCCAGCTCACCCTGAGGACATTTCTGGAGGGCACTTTTCAAAAGGAAGGTCAAGGCAGGGGCTACTTGAAAGGCAAGGAGCTTTCCTTCTAGGCTGTGTGCTTTGAGTTCCCTAATTTGGGGAGGGGGAAAACAGGAAAGAGTTTTGTGCTTTGGGAAGGAACTGAGACTCTCAAACCTTCCCTCTCAGAGATCACTAGGTCTGTGCGAAAGCTCAGCAAACCCCTTCAACCCCTCATCAGCCTACAGACAGCACCAGCATCCCCTTTATAGCCTTATCAGGGATTTTCTGACCTGCTCCTCAGGACCTTTGAGCACAGCAATGCCTCTGCCCAGCGCCCTGTCCCGGTAGGTTTCTGTCAGGCAGAACTGAGCATGCAGAGGGTGGGATGGGGTCTGTGAGCACCGTCAGGGAAAAGACATTGGGATAGAGAAGGAGCTGCAAGCAGGGGGAGCTCCAGGCAGTGAGATGGGCAGGGACTGAGAGGGAACTGCGAAGAGAATCAGCATGGGAGGAAGGATTTGGGCAAGTCATGGTCAGTCCCTCTGATGCAGACACCTTCCTCTGAGCCAGTCCCCTGTGTCTCTGCTCCCACCCAGCAGATCCTCTGCCCTGACAGCCATGGAGTGCAGGCCGTGAGCCACCTCCTCTGCAGCGAGACCTGTGGCAGGGGAAAGGGGCATCTCTCTTGCCACAGGCCCATTTTGTGCTGCCCTGCAAAGGGGCTGAGAGTGACTGCCCAGCAATGTTGCCATCTGTGAGGCAGCATGCCCAACTGGGGAAGGTGAAGCCTTTCCTGAGTGCCCATCTGCCTCTGTCTCCTTGCCCCCCTTTGCAGCAGCATCACTGTGTTGCTCCTTCTTTGCCCTCCTGTCCATGCTGTCCTTGTTCTTCTGTTGGGCTCCCTGGGGTTGGGGAGTTTCAGCTGCAGTTCAGACATCTGACCTGAGAATTGTGGAAGAGAGGAGTCTGCTTGGGAGTGAGGCATCCCCAGCCCCTTTCTCACCCGTGCAGCTACAGGAAGTGCATTCTGTGGGGTTGGGAAATGAGCTGACTCTCCCTGAAGGAGAGACCATCTTCTGTCCTAGCAGAACCATTAACCATTTCCTTGTCATATCCTGCCAGGCTTTGATTTGCCCTCCAGAAGGTCACTGCTGCCTCAAAGCGTCTCTGGGATGTCTAGGAGACCCCTGAAGAAGCTGCAGAGATGTGAAGAGTATGGAAATGGTGGTGGGATGCTGTATAGGGGCAGCTGAAAAGAGCCCTGTGTGTCCTTGGCTAGAAGGGGAGTGTGGAGACCTCCCTCTGGTGCTCTGAGAAAGGGGGAGAAGGTTGGAGATCTGCACCTTGAAACTGGACTCCTCTGCTCTCAGCAGTGGCTGGTTTCTTTTTAGGGCAACAGATGAGTGTGATTATCCTCCTGCTCAAGGAGGTGTGAGAAAAGGACAGCTGGCAACAAGGCTGATAGACAGACAAGCTCTGCTCACTCTGCATGAAGTGACAGTGAATCGGTTTTTCTCAGGATTCACAGTGGGAATGCTGAGAATATCTGCCTTTGAGGAACACTCCCCAGGTGTGACTGGGACATCTCAAAGTAAATAAGCATTATTAAAACATCCCTAACACTCTGTTCCTCAACCCTCCTTCTTTAGAACTGGTGGTGTGGATGCTGAAAAGCCCTTCCACATGACGAGTGGATTTCACCTGAGAGAAACTGTGAATGTCAGAGCTGGTCACCCCCATTCCCATGTATGCCACTACTGTACAGCAGGAATGACTCCTCTGGAGCCCATGGGCAGAGACCGCTGCTCCTCACAGCACACTCAGGCAGTGGAAAGTGGAGCTGAAGGAAGGGAGCTGCACACAGATCCTCTCAGTAAAGGGAAGGCAGTGCAGGGGTTGTATGAGAACCGGAAGATGTGGGTGTTTTTTACTTGAAAAGTCTCTCCTAACTTCTTAATGTCTTTTCTTCTTTGGACAGTCCCACATGCTTGGAGGGAGAAAAAAGGTTCAACAGCAGCTCCTTCAATGAGTTCCTCCTCCTACCTGTTGCAGACACACAGGAGCTGCAGCTCTTGCACTTCTCACTGTTTCTGAGCATCTACCTGGCTGCCCTCCTGGGTAATGGCCTCATCATCACAGCCATAGCCTGCGACCACCACCTCCACAAGGCCATGTACTTCTTCCTCCTCAATCTCTCCCTCCTCGACCTTGGCACCATCTCCACCACTGTCCCCAAATCCATGGCCAATTCCCTGAGCAATACCAGGGCCATTTCCTACTGGGGATGTGCTGCACAGGTGTTTCATTTTTACTTTCTCATCTCAACTGAGTATTCACTCAGCAAGTTTGCTGATGATACAAAACTGGGAGGAGTGGCCGATACGCCAGAGGGCTGTGCTGCCATTCAGAGAGACTTGGACAGGCTGGAGAGGTGGGCAGAGAGGAACCTCATGAAATTCAAAAAAGCAAGTGCAGGGTCCTGCACCTGGGGAGGAATAACCCCATGCAGCAGTACAGGTTGGGGGTTGACCTGCTGGAAAGCAGCTCTGCTGAGAAGGACCTGGGAGTGCTGGTGGACACCAAGTTAAGTATGAGGCAGCAATGTGCCCTTGTGGCCAAGAAGGCCAATGGTATCCTGGGCTGCATCAGAAAGAGTGTTGCCAGCAGGTCGAGGGAAGTGATTCTCCCCCTCTACTCAGCCCTGGTGAGGCCACATCTGGAGTACTGCGTCCAGTTCTGGGCTCCCCAGTACAAGAGGGATGTGGCACTACTGGAGCAAGTGCAGCGAAGGGCCACAAAGATGATTAGGGGACTGGAGCATCTCTCTTATGAGGAAAGGCTGAGAGAGCTTGGCCTGTTTAGCTTGGAGAAGAGAAGGCTGAGAGGAGATCTTATCAATGTGTATAAGTATCTGAAGGGAGGGTGTCGAGAGGATGGGGCCAGACTCTTTTCAGTGGTGCCGAGCGACAGGACGCGAGGCAATGGGCACAAACTGAAACACAGACACTTCCATCTTAACATGAGGAAAAACTTTTTCACTGTGAGGGTGACAGAGCACTGGAACAGGTTGCCCAGAGAGGTGGTGGAGTCTCCTTCTCTGGAGATATTCAAAACACGCCTGGATGCAATCCTGTGCAATGTGCTCTAGGTGACCCTGGTGGAGCAGGGGGGTTGGACTAGATGATCTCCAGAGGTCCCTTCCAACCTCAGTGATTCTGTGATTCTGTGATTCTGTGATTCTGTTCTCACTGTCATGGCCTATGACCGCTACGTGGCCATCTGCAAACCCCTGAACTATGGGACCATCATGAGCAGCACAGCTTGTGTCAAAATGGCAGCAGCTGCCTGGAGCACTGGTTTTCTCTATGCTCTCCTGCACACTGCTAACACATTTTCCATACCACTCTGCCAAGGCAATGTAGTGGACCAGTTCTTCTGTGAAATTCCCCAGATCCTCAAGCTCTCCTGCTCAGACACCTACCTCAGGGAACTTGGGGCACTTGTGGTTAGTCTTTGTTTAGCTTTGGATGTTTCGTTTTCATTGTGCTGTCCTATGTGCAGATCTTCACTGCTGTGCTGAGGATCGCCTCTGAGCAGGGCCGGCACAGAGCCTTTTCCATGTGCCTCCCTCACCTGGCTGTGGTCTCCCTGTTTATCAGCACTGGCTTGTTTGCCTACCTGAAGCCCCCCTCCATCTCCTCCCCTCTTCTGGATCTGGTGGTGTCTGTTCTCTATGCAGTGGTGCCTCCAGCAGTGAACCCCCTCATCTACAACATGAGGAGCAAGGAGCTCAAAGATGCCCTGAGGAAAGTGATTTCATGGACATTTTTCAGCAGTGATAAAATTGCCATTGCTCTCCACAATTGAATCCCAGTGTATCCCAACCAGGACTGAGCTTTGTTTGTTGACTTTACTGTAGTTATTATTACTATTATTTGTTGTCATTTTGCTTGGCTTCATCACAGTTTTAATGAGACTGCTCTGTCTCAGCTAGTGCCTGTATAAAATTGTGCCTAGCGCTGGGTCAGAGCTGACTCCTTCACAGTCTCTTTGTCATCAAGTAAAAGTTCTACGCAGTGCAGTGCCTGAAGGCTGGGCTCTTCTTCCAAAGCCGGTGTCAAGAATAAGCCCAAGGAATTACACCCCACAAGGGCCTGTTGTGCAGGGTTGTCCATGGGTTTAGAAGCAGAAAGGTCATAATCATGTTATGATCTCTTAGAGACCAAGGCCTGGATTTAGGATTCACTCATTGGTGTCCAGTGGCAGTGGAGATGTCAAATTGTCACTGATGTACATACCCGGGGCTGTCCCACATGTTAAGGTACAGTGTCAGATGCCCATCCTTCTGGAGGGGAATCTGGAGGTGCCAGGAGAGCACAGGGGATCTCCTGGGACAGCATGTGCCTGGTATGGGCAGTGAGTGGAGTCTCACAAAGCGAGACATCCTCCAAGGTGGAGTCCCCTAAAAGTAAAATGCTAAACAAGGGATCCACAGGCAAAGGAGGACTCTGCAATCCCAGCAGAGGCCATGGAGACCCAGCTGGCAGGGGAAAGGGGGACTGGAGAGCAATTCATGTCGTTGTCAATGAAATACCCTGTGCTGGCTCTAGAGGTGTGCCTGGACACAACTAGTAGCTTTGGAAATGCTCCATAGTCCCTCCAAGCACCTTTCACATCTGCAGACCCCTGGAGGGATTGGAGGCCGTGATCCCCGTTTGGTTGGATCTGCTTCCCACCCTCACCAGTATGGCCAGTGCAGTCACGCCATGGCCCTGTGGCCCCACAGCCCACTCACTCTGCAGAGCAGCAGTGCCAGCTCGGGGCCCTGTGGGAGAACAGGGGAGGGGGTGTGGGAACAGCCAGCGAGATCAGAGGAGCGATTGGGAGACATCAGAAGGAAGTGGAACTGGCCTTGAAAGTGTCTTGGAGAGAAGAATGCTGACATTTAATGCAAGACAATGGTCAGAGTGTGGGTGCACTAAAGAGAGCTCATGGTGCAGAGCCAGAAGTCCTTTCTGCCCTGACCCCTGACATGGCCTGGGAAGTGGCTGAGGAGGGATGAATGCTCCCCACCTTCCCACTCACAGTGCCATCATCACTCCTGATGGGTGGCACCAAAAGGAAGGCTGGGACCCTGTGTCAGAGCTTGTGTTGAAAGAAGGAGGACCTAGGAGTCATCTGAGTTTCCTGCTGTCCTCAGGCCCTGTCCCCAGCACATGTTCTTGCAGCAATCTTCCCCACCCTGCATGCTAGCCATTACCCCAAAAGTCACCCCCAGACAGGGCTCCACACCCAGCTGGAGGACTGGTCATCCAGCTGTGACCCCTGGGAGGACGAGCCCTCTCCTGAGTCGTCTGCGGGCCTAACAGGGAGTATGCAGAGGACATCCTGGGCCTGTAGATCATCCTCATGCCCATGGGGGCTCTCAAGCAGAGTGTCTCATGCAAAGATCCAGCCCAGCTTGTTGCTGCATGAACAGAGAGGAGAAACTGCCCCAGGAAACTCCTACCACACCCAGGCACTTGTACCAGCCATTTCCAGTACTGGCTTTCCCCACAGTCCTGATGAGGGGTGATCTTTGAGTGTGACCAGCTCCATCTTCCTGCTGGGCTCAGCTCCTGTACGGGGGGTGAAGGCCAGCCCTGTCTGGCCTCTCTCCAGGCCCAGACCATAGCAGACCCTGGAGCATGGCTGTTTACTTACCCCGGGAGAGACAGGGCTGGGGCTGGGCAGGGGCTGGGGACTGGTGGGAGGCTGCAAAGCAGGAGGGCTGTGGGCTGCATTCAGCCCCTTCAACTACTGAGGTGTCCCCAGATGGTGCTTTGCATCCTGGGTCTTAAGGGCTGAGAACTCTTCAGAGCCAGAGTGGATCTGAGTCCCACCACCTTGGCTCATGGGTTACAGGTCATCAGCAGGCCTGTAGCGGCTGCAGGGAGGGAATTGCTGCACGGGGCATGAGCAGATCCACCTCTGCCCTCCCCCTCTACTCAACCCTCTACTGCCTTCTCCTGCTGTATCATCTCAAATGCTTCTGGCAGGGGCATATGTTGGTTTCTGAACATTTATCTGACCCTGCTTTGAGCAGCAGGTTGCACTGCGGGCCTCCTGTGGTCCCTTCAGCCTGCATTATCCTAAAAGCCTATGAGCTCAGGCCCCATTTCAAGCACAGAGCAAAGGTTTCTGGGACGTGAGTCATCTGTGCTTTATGTGACCATGGGAAAGAAGGCTGGTGAACACCTCCTCCTCCTCGACTGTAAGGGGAGCCTGGGAGGGACTGCCTCACTCATATCTACATTACACCGGAAATTCTTTGCATCCACCTTTAACTGCATGAAAGGCCATGGCCTGGATCCCCTCAGAGGTGAGAGGAGAAATGGGAGCTTTTCTTCAGTATGATTTCTCTGCATCTGCAGTTTGTGCCTCTAGGTAGATGGGGCCATCGTGCCCTTTCTTTCTTAGCTGAAGCTCAGACTGGATGGCGATGTGAATGTGGAGGTTGGCTGCCACTGCAGTGATCTTGAGATGGTGGAGAGGTGGGGGGAAGAGCAGAGTCACTGCCCTTGGACTGCAGGAAAGAGGATTTCCTCGTGTTCAGGATCTGCTTGTCAGGATCCCACGGGTGACTGCTGTGGAGGGCAGAGGGGCCATGGAGCCCTCTTGGCTCTTCAGGGACAATGTCCTCAAGGCACAGGAAGCCTGCAGTCTGCAGGAAAGTCCAGCAGGGCCTGGCATGAGGCTGGCATGGCTGAGCAGACACTCTGTGACTTAGGACTTGAAAAACAGGAAGAAAGTGCCCAGAGGGTTGAAAGGGGAACAGGCTACCCAGGGAGAAGACACAGGCATTGGCTGTGAGGGAAGGGATGGAGTTAGGCAAGCCAAAGCTCAGCTGCAGCTGGAGCTGGAACTCTCAAGAGATGGGGAGGGCAACCAGAAGGACTTCTGTAAGGACGTTGGCAGCACAAGGAAGGCAGCCAAGAAAAAAGTGCTCTCACTGCTGAGTGGGGCAGGGGTTGTAGTGACAAAGACACGGAAAAGACTGAGGAACTCATTGCCTCTTTTACCTTGTCTTTTCCTGCTATCATCCACTGCCAGGCCTCCCTGGCCCCCAAGGCCTTTGGCAGCATCTGTGATAACGAGGCATCACCCATAGTAGACGAAGATGCAGCTGGGGAGGACTTGTGCCCAGTGGGTGCTCACAAGTCCATGGGACCAGGTGGGAAGCATCCCAGGGTGCTGGGGCAGCTGGCTGGAGTCATTGCAATGCTGCTGTTGATCATCTTTGAAATGTCAGGGTGACCAAGGAGGTTCCTGATGCCTGGGAAAAGGCAGACATCACACCAATGTTCAAGAAGGGCAAGAGGGAGGATCCCGGGAATGACAAGCTGGTCAGCTTTAGCTCAGTCTTTGGGAAGGCAATGGAGCAAATCCTCCTGGAAACCATTTCTAAGGATTTCCAAGCACATGAAGGACAAGAATTGGAAGAGGCAACTTTCAGAAGAAAGTGTCTCCATTCAGACTGTTCATAGGAAATGCATTGTGATGAGTAACTGTACATATAGAGAGAGAGACATACACATACACTTACACACACACACACTCATATATGTATATATATTTATACACACACACACACACACACACACTCACGAAGAGAAAGGAACTACTGCATGCACAAGGCACTGCCAATAAACAATAAAGAAAAAACATCGAAAGAAAGAATTGATACAATTTTTTTGATGTTCTGTGCATGAAGATTTTTTTCAGTTATTACATAGGGTTATTTTTTGAGTAAGTTTCATCTCATGATGAAAATTTGACTTTCAGGCCTTTATTCATTTGTTACCCATAAAGGCTATTGCTGCCTGAGATGCCCTGGGATCGCTGTGTTCCCAGGCAGTGCTGGGAAATGTGACCCAGGACCTCTGGGATCCTTTCTGGAGCATTAGCTGGTCACCAGGAGAAGTCTCTCAAGAACTCTTAGGGAGACACCTCATTTCTCTCCCTTGCCCAGAAAGGGAAGTCCAGGCAGCTGGAGTAGACAGAGACCTCTGCACTGAAGGTGTCTGGCATCAGGTGAGATCAGTCTCATCCATGTAAAATGTGTAGGGGCTCCTTTAAGACATCACTGTAACATAGATTTGCTGAGATTTGTGCAAATTTGGCCATCCAAAAATGGAGCATTTCACTGAAGCTGGTTACTCTGTTTTCCACTATCTTTTGAGAGACCTCAATTTCTCTGTGTGTCACGCTCTGCGCAAGTAGGAGTGGCATGGACAGCCCTTGGCAGGGAGTGTTTTGCAGGGTTCTGGGCTCCATGTGAGGCACAGCAATATCTTTTTTAATGGTGTGGGCCTGATTATACAAGTAGCATTTAGAAAATGTCAATAAAAAAATGCAACAGGAAGAAATTAAGTAAATGATCTAAAGCAATTTTTTTTACACTTATCAGCTTTTAGCATTCCTTGGTTTCTTATCATCCTTCTTGCTTTGTTTTTAGTATACTGGTCTTTTTCTTTTTCTTTTTTTTTTTGAAAAAGCAATGTTCAGAATTGGGGTGGGATGCAATCACAAGGTAACAGACATCTGGTGCCATTGTAGGTGCCCTGGTACCCTCTGCCCAGCCTCCCTCTGCAGCTCCGAGGGGCTCCAGTCTCCCGCAGGTCAACTATGAGAGCTTCCAGACCCAGGCGGGTACCTCAGATACATCAGGGCCTCTCCAAGTGCCACTGGATGCTTGTGATTAGACACCTGAGCTCTGCCTCAGTAGGTGAAGAACTGTTTTCAACATCTGAAAAAAAAAAAAAAGTGCCCCTTTTCCTCAGCTGAAATGATTGACTAATTTGAATAAAAATGTCAATGTTTTCCCATGATGACATAATGGAAATTTCCGCGAAGGTTATTAGTCTCTGGAGAAGAGCTATTGATCTGCCCCTGAACTTGTGTCACCACTGCTTGGTCTATTGTGCTGTGTATAAAGTGTCAGTAATCTTTTGCATATTTGTACACGCCCTGACTAAATTGGTCATTTCTAAAGTCATCTTTGCATCAGATCCAGGTCTCCCTGAATGGCAGCACAGCGCTCTGGGGTATCAGCCACTCCTCCCAGTTTGGTCTCATCAGCAAACTTGCTGAGGGTGCACTCTGTCCCTTCATCCAGGTCACTGAGGAAGAAGTTGAACAAGACTGGACCCCAGTACCTGGGGGACACCGCTAGCTCCAGGCCTCCAACTAGACTCTGCACTGCTGATCACAACCCTCTGCCATTCAGCCACTTCTCAATCCACCTCACTGTCCACTCATCTAGCCCACACTTCCTGAGCTTCCCTGAGGATGTTATGGGAGACAGTGCTGAAAACCTCGCTGAGTTTTTATTAAACTTCATCATGTTTTAGTTTTGTTTGATCCCAATTAAGAAAAACCCTTCTGTGTCTATTTGCAGCTAATTCTCAAAGGAAAGCAGGTGGGAACTGGTGCACAGGAGCTGTAACATGCAGCTACAGACTCAAGTGGAAAAAGGTCCGATTTTAACAAGAGTGATGTAGGTCCCCAGTAGCTGATGAGCAAAATGGCAGGGTTCAGACAATGGGGAGGAAGGATGATCATTCATGCCTCCTATGAAAAATACTGTCTTTCTTAGACATCAAGATTCATTAGGAGACCCTCTGAATCAATATGAATTAGAGAATGTGCCTCTCTCTTATTCTGGAAGCTAAAAACTAAAACATAAAAGGCAGAAATCCTTTCTTTTTTTCAGGTGCACATTGAAATCTTCTTCTTTTAAATACACTCCCAAGACCCCTCCAGTTAGCCACACAAGAATTGAAGAACTGAAAAAAGCCATGTGGAGTGACATTGGCTTCTTAGGGCTTTTTGCATTTTAATAGCCCCTCGGGTGTATTTGGTGCTGAGTCCATGAACCTCAGATACTGAGAGCAGGCTGAACAAACGTCTCAAGAAGATGAATTCAGAAGCAAACCCCAAAGCTACTTGGAGCATTAAGGGGTCCCCCTGAGGGCCATTACTCACAAAGCCTCCCCAGGGGCTGATGAGAACAGAAAGTTGTAGGCCCTGATTGCAGGTAGGCAAAGGAAATGTGCAGGTGGCTCTGATGCCAAGTCAACCTTGATGTGTTTCATCATACAACATGGCCAGGCAGTGACACCCAGCCCCTGGGTAGGGTGATCCCTTGCCTCACACTTTGCTCAGGCCTCTTGGTGGGGGCAGTGTGAGGGTGGGGGTGTGCCACACTGAGTTAGGGACAACAAGATGGCACCTCCCAGACCCCCCTCCTGTGCGCAGGAGGAGGAAACAAGGCCCTGGTGCTGCAAGGAAATGGTGTCTTCTGGTAGGCCTAAGTGACAGATACAGCAGACCTAGCAAAGGGGACAAAGACCTCAGTTCTGCCAGAAGCGTTCAGCCCTGGCAGTGCCCCTGGCCATCTGCACCCCAGGCTGTCCTACACTCTCCCATGCCTGCGCCTGTTCCACTGCAGCCTGTAGACACCCAGCATGCTTCCCCACCTTGCTATCACCCAGGAATCTGCCCACCTTTACTGGTGGCTCTCCACCCTCCCTTGCTTTTCCTTGAAACACAAAGCCAGGGGCTTACCACAGACTCCCTCTGGCTGACCTGTTGCACCACAGCACTACCCTTCAAGGGACATTTCTTCTTCCAATGTCCATTCTGAACCTCTCAAGCTGAAGTTTGTGGCTCTTTCCTCTTCTCATGTTTTTTCCCCCTACCAAGAAAAGCACCAGCATCTCTGACACCACCCTTCATGCAGTCACAGGCTGCTCCTGTACTGCCCTTAGCCTCCACTTCACCAGGATAATGTAGCCCAGGTCCCTCAGCCTCCCTCTACATGTCATGTGCTGCAGGCAACAAGCACCAGCTTGGCAGACCTCCTCTGGACCCTCTCCATGTCCTCCCCATTCCTCCACCACTGGGCATCCCACACTGGCACACATGATTCCAGATGTGGCCACGCCAGTGCTGAGTTAATGGGGGATAGTAACTGTCCTTGTCTGGGTGGCCAGACACTTCCTAATGCAGCCCCGTATGCAGCTGGCTTCATCTGTGGTGAGCACGCACCACAGGCTCATATGGCATCCCTCGTAATGTCCAGGCCCTTCTCCTCAGGGTCACTCCCCCAAGGCAGCACCTGCTGCTTCCCCTTCCACAACTTCAGGAGCCTTCTGTTGGCCTCATCTCCAAGCTTCTGCAGCTCCCTCTCCACTCAAGCTCCTTTCTGTCAGCTCTGAATGTGTGCATGCAGATGCCTCATGCCATCTTGCCAGGCCTCTCACAGGATAACAGCATGACGAACTGCAGGACACTACAGATAATAAAGGGGGTAGTATTTTAAAGGAAGTGGTGGCAATGGTGGAAATGAGCATGGCAACCATCTCGGAGAAGGCAAAGGAAGAGACAAAGGCAGCAAAAGCAGGGTCAATGGGGACAGGGTAAAGAGAGGTGGTCTGACTGCATGGGAGGAGATCAGGGTGGTAAAGGAGAAGATCTTGTAAGGTGGAAAAGAGGGGAAAATGCAATAAAAGGAGAAGCAGATGAAAGCCCAGGGCTATGTGGGGGTACCTGCCAAGCAGCCCTGAATCTGAGCTTCTCTGACCAGAGCAGCACAAGACAGTAAGAGGAATGTTTTCCCTAAGTTCAACAAGAGAAGACCTGGGGTGGAAGGAAATGCCAAATGCTTCAGGCTGGAAGGGACCTCAGGTTATCTCTAGCCCAACCTCCTTCTCACAGCAGGCTCAGCTATCAGCTCCAACCAGCTTGCTGAGGCCTTCAGTCACTTAGGTCTTGAAAACCTCTGAGGATGGAGATGGCACAAACCCTCTGGGCAACCTGCCCCAGTGCTTCACTGTTTGCATGGGTAAAACGTTGGCCCTTATCCCCAGCCTGAACCTCTCTTCTTTCAGCTCATGCCCACTGGGCCTCATCCTCCCATGGTGCACAGCGGTGAAGAGCCTGGCTCCATCTTCTTGATGACCTCCTGGTAGGGATGGGCAGGCTGTTATTCGGTCTGCTCCAAGCGTCCTCTTCTCCACGCTGAACCAACCCAGCTCCCTCAGCCTCCCACAGGGACAAAGCTGACCTTACAAATGTGTGCCTAGGATGTTGAAGGCCCTCCCAATCCTTCTGGATTTTACTGGATCTGCAAAGGACCTGGGGCCTGTTAGAGTGCAATCACCCTCATGCCATGACTTTCTGCATGCATCACACTCATTGGGAGTCGTGTTGTAGTGAAGTGGTGTTGTAGACGGTGAGGAGGGCCCATTCTGGACAAGCAGTCCTTCATCATTAAGTCTTGATTCACTCTCTCATTCTCCTGCCATGAATCCCTGTAAAATCCTGGTTCACTATGGGTGGCTACCTTGAGTTGGGAAGCTGCTCCGAGTCACTCCAAAAGCCTTCCCTTCTGCAGGCTGAACAAACTCATTCCCTCAGCCTCTCCTCACAGGACAAATGCTCCAGCCCCCAATCATCTTGGGGGCCTGCAAGTGAAATCACTCAGAGTGATCAGCAGTGCTCTTCTACAGGGCCCCCAAATGGATGCAGTATCTAGATGTGCTCTAACGAGGCAGAGTAGAGGGGGATAATCACTTCCCTCCATCTCCTGGCTTTGTTCTGGTTCATGCAGGCCAGGATGCTGTGGCCTCCGTGGTTGCCAAGGAACGCTGCTGACTCACATTCAGCTCCCTGCCCACAAAGTCTCCCAGGTGCTTTCTGCTGAGCTGCTGCCCAGACAGGGACTCCCCAGCCTGTATTGCTTCAGGGTGTTGGTCTATGCGAGGTGCAGGACCTGGCATTTGCCTGCTTGAATTTCACAAAGATCCTGATAGCCCATTCCTCCTCCCTGCTGAGGTCCCTCCCAATGGCAGCCCTCAAGCATGTGACTGCTCTGCCCCATTAGGTGTCATCTCAAATGTGATGAGAGTTGCCTCCTCCAGGTCACTGATGAACCTCTTAGACAGGTCAGGTGGCAGCAGAGACCCCTGCATACTCCACTTGTCAGCAGCTTCCAGGGAAAGAACGACCCCTTCCTGAAAACCCTCTGAGCTCAATCATCCAACCAGCTTGTTAGCCATCTGGCTGACTACCCAGCCTATCACAACGCCTTTCTTGTATACAAGAATATTGTGGGAGACAGTGTCAAACACCTTGCTTAAAATCATGGTAAGGAATCTCCACTACTCTCCGCTCCTCCACAAGACAGGTCTTTTATCACAGAAGGCAATCAGGTTGGTCAGGAACGATTTCCCTTCACTTAATCTATGTGGACTGTTCCGAGTCACCTTCTTCTCCTTCATGTGCCCAGAAAGGTGATCCAAGATGAATCGCTCCATGACACACTCCACACTCAAGTGAGGCAGAATGGCCTGCAGCTCCCCGCGTTGTCCTTGTGGCCTTTTTGGCAGATGGGCACAACATCTTCCTTTTTCTCGTCATTGGCACCTCCCCCAATCTCCTCACATTGAGGCTTCCTCACATTGATTCAAGGAGATGCCTCCACCTCCTCAGTCTGAGTGGTCTGAAACTCATGCTCACCCACAAGCTCTCACCCAGCCCCTGGTCCATCCCAGGCAAGACCTCCATACGTCTGAGCTGCCCCTTCACACTAAGGGCATCTTCCCACCTCATCTTCCACGACAATCTCCCCTGAAGAGCTTGTAGCCTGCCATCACAGCCCTCCAGTGGTGTGAGTGATTCCACCACATTTCAGCTATTCCAGCCATGTGGCAGCATTGTGAAAGCTTGTGCATCTCCACCTGCTCCTGCCTGTGCCCCAGGCTGAAGACATTTGCAGATGTTTGGGCTGCAGAGCCTCAGCTATGGCACAGCTCCCTCTGCTTCCCTCCCTCAACAGAAATATCATGGTATTGCTCTCCGGTACCCACCTGTCCATGCTGCCCTTGTCCTTGCCCTTGGACTCTCTGGGCAGGGGAGTTTCCGATGCAGTTCAGACACTCACCCTGTGGGTCCTGCCATGCCAACGTCTCCTTGACCCCGAGGTGCCCAAGCCCCCCTCTAACCTGTGGTGTTCTGGGCAATGCAGTGTTGTGGGCTGGGAATGAGCCAACTCTCTCTTCAGGACACCCCATCTTAGGACATTCCACTATTTCCTTGGGGTGTCCAGCTGGGCTGCACTCTGCCCTCCAGAAGGGCACAGATCCCCCATTGCATACTGGTGTTATCTAGGTGCCCCAGGGAGAAGCCACCTGGTTACTGAGGCCATGGAAATGCTGCTGGTGGGCTGCATGTGGGCAACTGGAATGAGTCCAAGGTGCTCCTGGTTAGAAGGGGAGTGCTGAGATGTCCCTCAGATGCTCAGGGAAAGGGTGCTGAGTTTGTTAATCTGCACATTGAGACTGGCTTCCTCTGCCCTTACTGGTGTCATTTCTTTTTAGGGTAACATGAGTGCAATTGTCCTCCACCTCTGAGGTGCGAGCACAGGGCAGCTGGGAACAAGACACATGGGCAGACCAGCTCTCCTCACTCTGCACTAAAGCTACACTGAATCCTTTTGTCTCTCAGGAACCACTCTGAGTGCAGTAGCAGTGCTGAGGATTTCTGTCTCCAAGAGTCCTCCTCGGGTGTGACGAGGGCACCTAAAATAAAATAAAAGAAAACAAAACAAAAAAAAAATCCTTGAAACTCTTAATGAACTGCCATTGTTTAGAACTGGGAGTGAAGATGCTGAAAGCCCTTCTACATGAGCAGTGGATTAAATCTGATTCAAAAGGTGAATATAGAAGTTGAGTCACCCCTGCTCCCATGTATGCAGTGCTGTAGGTCAGGGCTGACTCCTCTGAGCCCACGGGCAGAGGCCCCTGCTCCTCACAGCAACCTCAGCCAGCACAGACCAGAGCTCCAGCCATGGACCTCAATGACAGTCATGCTGAGATGGCGAGAGGTAATGTGTGTGTGTTTGGGGGAGGTTATGCGAAAATTTTCCGCAGAGAAGTCTGTCCTAACTTGTCAATGACTCTTCTTCCTCAGACAGTTCCCTCTGCCGGGAGGGACCAAACGTCCAATAGCAGCTCCCTCAATGAGTTCCTCCTCCTGGCATTTGCAGATATGCGGCAGCTGCAGCTCTTGCACTTCTGGCTCTTCCTGGGCATCTACCTGGATGCCCTCCTGGGCAATGGCCTCATCATCACAGCCGTAGCCTGCGACCACCACCTCCACACTCCCATGTACTTCTTCCTCCTCAACCTCTCCCTCCTCGACCTTGACTCCATCTCTGTCACTGTCCCCAAATCCATGCCCAATTCCTCTGGAACACCAGGGACATTTCCTACTGGGAATGTGCTGCACAGGTCTTTCAGCTTCTCTTCTTTTTCACAGCAGAGTATTCTCTTCTCACTGTCATGGCCTATGACCGCTATGTGGCCATCTGCAAACCCCTGCACTATGGGACCGTCATGAGCAGCAGTGCTTGTGTCAAAATGGCAGCAGCTGCCTGGGCCAGTGGTTTTCTCTATGCTCTCCTGCACACTGCTAACACATTTTCCATACCTCTCTGCCAAGGCAATGTCCTGGAGCAGTTCTTCTGTGAAATCCCCCAGATCCTCAAGCTTTCCTGCTCTGACGCCTACCTCAGGGAAGTCGGGGTGCTTGTGGTTAGTATTTGTTTATCTTTGGGATGTTTTGTTTTTATTGTGCTGTCCTATGTGCAGATCTTCACAGTTGTGCTGAGGATCCCCTCTGAGCAGGGCCAGCACAAAGCCTTCTCCATGTGCATCCCTCACCTGGCCGTGGTCTCTCTGTTTATCAGCACTGCAATGTTTGCGTACCTGAAGCCCCCCTCCCTCTCCTCCCCTCTTCTGGATCTGGTGGTGGCTGTTCTGCACGCAGTGGTGCCTCCAACACTGAACCCCCTCATCTACAGCATGAGGAAGAAGGAGCTCAAGGATGTGCTAGTGAAAATGATTCAATGGTTAAAAGGTGCGTCTCATGTGCGTCTACTTCTCATTCCCAGGGTATTTGGCATCAAGCGTGTGTGTTGTTCATTTCTTTCTTTCTCACTTATCTCATTCATGCCAATTGACCTCAGGAATCTCTCATTTGAATCTGAGCCAGAGCTTGTGTTGAACCAGGAAGGCAGGTGTCCCACTTCATCAGCAGAGATGGGGGAACCTCAGAGCCTGCTAGTCTGAGCTCCCTCAGATGCCCCCAGTGCAATGAGCAGAGTTTCCCTTTGCAGTGTCTTTCTTGGCACTGACACCAAGGGAGCTCAGGTGAGTACAGGCTGGGTGAGACCATGTCCATTAGGAGAGCTCA
Organism: Apteryx mantelli; assembly: GCF_036417845.1. Classification (NCBI taxonomy): domain Eukaryota; kingdom Metazoa; phylum Chordata; class Aves; order Apterygiformes; family Apterygidae; genus Apteryx; species Apteryx mantelli. Next base: position 7,684,471 of record NC_090001.1, read on the forward strand.
TATTCCCTGGCCACAGTTAGGGTGTGATCTCACACCCCCCCTTCTGTGAGGGTGGCAGCCAGGTGTCACCATGGGCTGGTCCCTTCCCCATACCGTGCTCCATCGTTCACAGTCAGGAGGGTCTAGATGCAGCAGGGCAGTCTGGATGCAGCCTGTGGGGACAGACTCTCTGCTCCTCAGGACCATCCCCACCACCACCACAGCCCACATTTCCTCACTGCAGCCTTTGCATGGGGGCTGCAGCCTTCCTGGAGACACAGCCACCAACAGTAGCAGGACTTTCTTTCTTCAGGGCTTCTTTTCCTCACTTCCACACTGGCCTGCTGTGCTCTGAAGTGTGTATATGGCCTAAGCACTGTTGTAATGTGGTGGTGCATTCCTGTGAGCACCAAGAGAACCAGGCATTGGGCACCTTTCTGCCAGCCCTGGCCTCCAGAATAACATTTCCATAATAAAAGGAGCTCTGCCCTGTGACGTGCCTGAACTCAGGCCTTTCTTCAAAGGTGGAGCCAAAAATATGCCCAAGGAACTGCACCACAAAAGGGCCTCTGCTCTGCTTTTGAACTCTGGGGGTTCGACAGGACGAGTTCAGAGTGCCAGAGCGATCTGTTAGGGAGCAAGGGCTGGATCCAGGGCTCATCTCTTGGTGACCAGTGCCAGTGGAGACGGGGAATGGTCTCTGATTTGCCTGCTCAGGGCTGTGCCACAGGTGACAGTGCTGATGAGAGATGCCCATGCTTCTGGAGGGGAATCTTAGGTACCAGGAGAGCTCAGGGGATCTCCAGGGACATCATGTGCCTTGGGGTGGGCAGTGAGTGGAGCCTCACAAAATGAGGGACAGTCCATAGTGGAATAACCAGAAGGTGAAGCACTAAACCCAGGTATGGATAGGGAAAGGAGGGCTCTGCAATCCCGGAGAGGCAGTGGGGACCCAGGAGGCCCAGGGAAGGGGCACTGGAGAGTGATTCCTGCACCCTCAGTGAAACACCACAAGCTGGAGCTAGTGCACACCCAAACACATCTCCTGCCATTGCAAACGCCCTGGGCTCACTCTGAGCACAGGCCATGAGCTCGGATGGGTGGCGGCAGTATCAGTTGTGGTGAGCCCTGTCCATCTGGTTTTGCTTCCCACCCTGACCAGCACGGCCAGCGCAGAGTCAGGAGTCACCCTGTGGCCTCAGTGCCCCACAGCCCACTCACTCTGCAGAGCAGCACCACCAGCCCAGGGCCCTGCAGGGAGCACAGGGGAGGATACAGGAACGGCTGGCCAGACCAGCACGGAAACATTCCTCTGGGGAAAGGCTGTCTGGGGAGCAGGGACATCCCAGGAAAAGAGGAGGGCAGCATTCACAGAGAGAAAATGAGAACAAGAAACAGGTTTCTCTCTGCACGAGCTCAGGGCAGGCAGCTCTGTTGCTGGGGCAGCAGGATCTGCCAGAGGAGCTGCAGGGCCAGGGCTCTCGTGCTGTGCTGGGCAGCAGTGTGGGCATGGAGTGTCTGCAGGCAGAGAGGGAGGGGGGATCTGCTGGACACAAGAGCAGGGGAGACAGAGAGTGACTGGTGTCATTGCGGGGCCTCCTCCCCTTTCCTGGAGAGCTGCTCCCCTTTTCCTGGGACCTACCCTGAGTTACGCTGTGGACATGCCTGTGCCTGGCCCTGCACCTCTTGGGTGCTGACCTGACCCTGTGCTCGTCCTGCTGACCCGACTCCCCATCTCTGCCTCAGACCTCCCCCTCAAGAAAAGACCTGCCCCTGCAAGAAAGCCTTGGCAAGGGAAGCTGGGATCTGAGCAGATCCCAGAGAAGGTTGTAGATACAAAAGGTGACCGCATATCCCCACAGCAACTCTTGCCTGAAAGCCAATTCAAAGGTGTAAGGAGGGATTCAGAGTTCAGCCCCTACCCATGAAACACTGCCCACAGACAGTTATCTGAATGAAAAAGTGAGGGCAGCCCCTTGGGGTCTGATTTGATGATGCACAGTTACAAGAGCAAGTGCTTCTGTATCCCAGCTCAAGTGTTTAAGCACCATTTGCCTCTGGGTTCCTGCTACAAAGAGGCTGTTGCTGGGAGCAGCAAGAGCCCTTGTCCTGTCCCGCTCTCCCTCGTCTTCTCTGCCTCTGAGCGGGCATCTTGTTGCATGGCTGGTGCTGGATCCCCGATGTGGGGAGAGGTGGAGATGGCCAGGGAGCTCCTACCTGCAGAACTGGTCCCCAAAGTGCCAGGAGAGGGGTCAGGGGCTGGGAGCAAGGGGGCAGCAGGCCGGGCAGGGGCAGGGGTGGGCAGGGATGCGGCAGGGGCCTCATGAAGTGGGCACAGCCAGTGCTGCTGCAGCGCAGTGGCTGTCGCCTTTGCCTCCCTCCCAAAAGTTCCCACATGGCCCCCGGGAAGAAGCAGGCTGTTTCCCCGTCCCCATGCTGCCCTCCCAGCAGGATGGGACACGTAAGGAGATACTTGGACTGCCCTCTGCTCAGGGCCAGCTCCCTGGGGCTGGCACAGCTTGGCCTGAGGCACCTCCAGCTCCTCAGACTCTGCTCCGGCATGGCTGGCACAGGGATAAGAGCTCCTCGGGCACGGCAGAGTGAGCCTGGCTGGGGCAGCATCAGGGGTAAGATGCAAAGGTCCCTGGCTCACTGCTGGGCTTTGGAAAACTCCCTCTGGCATCCCGAGAGGCTCCATCTGCCTCTTCCACCCTGCCCTGTGCTTCCCTCCCGCTGGACAAAGTGAAGCTCAGCATTGCCTGGGGACTCTCCTCCCCATGGGGAGCAGAGGGAGGGCCTTCACCAGCCCCACACTGCCTTTTCCACCCCCAGCCTTTGCACTTGCATGTGCCCACTTGCCTTCACCACTGGAAGCCCATGAAAATCCCAGCACTCCTACGCTCGAGCTGGCATCCAGCCTGAGCCTGGAGCCTGGCTGCCCACAAAGGCATCACCTCTCCAGTGCACTGCCAGGGTGGCTTGGGAGAGGGTAGCTCCCCTCTGCCTCATTGGGGCTGGGGAAAGGCCAGGGCTGGGCTCAGCTTTTCCCTGGGGATCTCCCTGAGGAGCTGCCGCAGGTGATCTTGCACCTCTGCCCTGGCAGCAGCACCCATGCTCAGGGTGTTAGGATGGAGGGCACAGAGGGTGGAAGGGGGACGGGCTGCCCAGGGGAAGCATTGAGACCTTGTCCATGCACACAGGGATGGAGTGAGGAAAGCCAAAACTCAGCTGGAGATGGAACCAGAGACTTTGTGCATGGAAAGGGCTGGAGTATTATTCAATGATTATGAAATGATCCCCCAGAGTCTGGGGGATCCAAGCACCCGGCCCCTGCCCAGTCTGGGCTGGGCCCCCCACGGCTGTTAGCAGACAGCCGTGCTCCCAGATCTGCTGGGGTCTGGTGCAGAAGAGTGACCATGCAAGGCTGGCCTTTTCCCCTCCATCGGGATGTGGAGACCTGCAGGAGGACGGAGCTGGCCATGCACCACCCCACAGCTGGGGTGAGCAGCCAGCAGTGGAAAGGGGCCATGTGAGGGGCTGGTCCAGGACGATGGTCATGGGGCAGCTTCCCCAGTGTGTCCATGCAACACAAGGATCACCCTGGGCTCTTCTCTTCTGCACCCTCCATGTCCTGGTGCCTTTCCCAGGAGACCTCCATTTGCCTGCAAGCATAAAGCTGTGTGCTCCCACACTGCTGTTCACACACAGGAGCTGCCTGCTGGCGTTTTGCCTCTCCCAGGCACTTTCCAGCCCATCTCAGCCCCTCCCCAGCTCTCCAAACCTCCCCTGCCCTCTCCCCAGACCACCCAGCAGAGCAGCCTAGGCTGAAGGTGGTGATGGACACTCCCTTCCCTGTGCCTGCTGGGTCCCCACTGCTTCTCCTGAGATTTCTGAGCTCTCATTCAGTGCATTCTTCCGTTTAGCCCTTTACCTTTGGGCGACTCCACTTGGTTTTGGGAGTCTCCACTCACTGCCCATCCCAGGCACATGCTGTCCCAGGAGATCCCCTGTGCTCTCGGGGTGGCTCCATATTCCCTTCCAGAAGCATGGACATCTCTCACCAGCCCTGTAATATGGCAGACAGTCCCCAGCAGACACCACTTGACCACTCACCTGCTCCAGGGACACTGGGCACCCACAAGTTACAGCTGACTCCAGCCCTCCTGCCCAAACACATCACCCTATGAGCTCATGCCCCTTAGCCCATGGAAAAGCCAAGCACAGCAAAGGGCCTTTTCGGGTGCAACTCCCTGAGCGCATTCTTGGCTCCAGCTTGGGAAGGAGAGCCCAACCTTCGGGCAACTGTCCAGAGGAAATCTCCTTTTATTGCAGACATGCTGACTGGGAGGCCTGCCTGGACACAGTGCTATGCAGATTTCAAGAAGGCTTCTAGGTCAGACAGATGGGCTCTGTGCTGCTGGAGAAGTGGGATGAATTCAAGCATTTACAAACAGAATTATCACAGATAGAATGTCCAAAGCACAAGAGTTGCCCGAGGTAAATTGGAAATCCCTTGTGAGGAGAGATGGGCAGCTTATTGCTGCTGAAGTTATAGCAGTTGAACCAGTTTCTTTAGTGAATCCTGGAGCTCCTTCTTCCTCATGCTGTAGATGAGAGGGTTCACTGTTGGAGGGACCACCGAGTACAGAACAGCCACCACCAGATCCAAAGCTGGGGAGGAGAAGGAGGGGGGCTTCAGGTAGGCAAACATTGCAGTGCTGATAAACAGGGAGACCATGGCCAGGTGAGGGAGGCACATGGAGAAGGCTTTGTGCTGGCCCTGCTCAGAGGGGATCCTCAGCACAACTGTGAAGATCTGCACATAGGACAGCACAATAAAAACAAAACATCCCAAAGATAAACAAATACTAACCACAAGCACCCCGACTTCCCTGAGGTAGGCGTCAGAGCAGGAAAGCTTGAGGATCTGGGGAATTTCACAGAAGAACTGCTCCAGGACATTGCCTTGGCAGAGAGGTATGGAAAATGTGTTAGCAGTGTGCAGGAGAGCATAGAGAAAACCACTGGCCCAGGCAGCTGCTGCCATTTTGACACAAGCACTGCTGCTCATGACGGTCCCATAGTGCAGGGGTTTGCAGATGGCCACGTAGCGGTCATAGGCCATGACAGTGAGAACAAAATACTCAGTTGGCAAGAAAAAGGCAAACAGAAAGACCTGGGCAGCACATTCCCAGTAGGAAATGGCCCTGGTGCTGCTCAGGGAATTGGCCATGGATTTGGGGACAGTGGTGGAGATGGTGCCAAGGTCAAGGAGGGAGAGGTTGAGGAGGAAGAAGTACATGGGGGTGTGGAGGCGGTGGTCACAGGCTACAGCTGTGATGATGAGGCCATTGCCCAGGAGGGCAGCCAGGTAGATGCCCAGGAAGAGCCAGAAGTGCAAGAGCTGCAGCTGCCGCGTATCTGCAAATGCCTGGAGGAGGAACTCGTTGAGGGAGCTGCTGTTGTACATTTACTTCCTCTGGCCTTTGGAGTCTGTCCAAGGAGGAAATAACAGTGACAAGTTAGAGCAGGCTTCTCTAAGGCAAACCGTTCCCATTTCTCATAGAAACCCCCTTGTCTTCTCTGTCCTTTACATTCAGGTTTAGCTCCCTGTCTGGAGCTCTGGTTTGTGCTGGCTGAGTGTCATGTAGAGCAGGGGCCTCTGCCCATGGTCTCTAGAGGAGTCATTTCTGCCCTGCTGGGGGGTGTAAATGGAGGTGTCAAAGAGTCCCAGGTATTTGGTGGGATTCCTGCGGATGGACACCGTGAGCTGAACGGATGGGTCTTGGTACAATGACCCAGTGGGAATTTTCTCTATTTTCCATAATGAGAGATGAATATAGCACTCATGGCAGCTGTCTCTGAAAGAGAAGACCCTTGCGAGGGATTCCTCTCCCCACCCTTGAGCACCTCTTGCACAGAGGTGTCTGTATCTGAATCAGTGACACCAGCTGCCACTCCAGCAAGGAAAAGAAACACTGAGGTGAAGGCAGGCGCTGACCTGCTCCTTTCCAGATGTCTCCGTTCCAATGAGATAGACCCTCTCCTCACACCAATTCACCATCTGTGCTCTTTCTCCAGGAACCGTAATGGGAGTGGGAAGTGGCTAGCTCTGATGCACACGTCCGGCAGCAGATTACATCTACCCCTTATGTGGAAAGACTGTCCAACATGTTGACACCTATTTTCTCCAGAAAATAATCTTCAGCGGGGAGTCTGAGTACATATATTGATTTCATTTTCAGATGCCTCCATCGCACCATGGGAGCATTCTTTGACTGGGGAGAAATCCTTGCCATTTCAGTTGCTCTCAGCATGAGCACTTGCAAGAGGAAAAAAGGGCTTGCTGTGACTTTGCACAGAGTCACGGGATGTGGTCTGTCAATGAATCTTGCCCCTCACTGCCCTGCAGTTGCACCTCACTCAGCTAAAGGACACTCACACTCACAAGTTCATCTCAGAAAGAAACCGCACTGAGCTGAGAGCAGAGGAGTACAGTTTTAAAAGGAAGATTTCCAAATTCGTCTCTCTCAGGCCAGATATGGAGAGAGTGATGAAGAGTGTGAGAAGGCTTCTGACTCACAGGACCAGACCAAGGACTCTCAGATAGCACAAAATGCTAGAGGGAAGCTGTACTCTTCTGGAAGGCAGCTTGCAGCTTGGCAGGACACCCCAGGGAAACTGTCAAGGGTCCTAAAGATGGGCTCTCCTTAAGACTTAAGAGGGAGACAGCTCATTAAGATTCTAAAGGGAGAGACAGATCCAAAGGTCTGTGAGAAACCTCAGCAGGTCCCTTCATCCCCACCTCAGCCTACAGACAGCACCAGCATCACCTTTACGGCCTCAAGAGGGTTTTTCAGACCTGCTCCTTAGGACCTGTGAGCACAGAGATAGCCCTGGCCAGTGCCCTGTCCCGGAAGCTCCAGGCAGCAGAGATGGGCAGGGACTGAGAGGGGATTGCTAACAGAAACAGCATGGGAGGATGGATTTGAGCAAGTCAGGGACAGTGGTGCAGTGCCAACGCCTTCCCCAGGGTGCTCAGGTCTGCCCTGCACAAACCTCCCAGCAGCAGCGCACTGTCCAGGGGCATTCCTCTGCGTGCAGGTGAGAAGGAGCAGGTCAGATGAACCCTCAAGAGGTGACCATCCAAGGGGAGTTTGCTGCTGTCTATAGACTAAGGGGTTGCTGAAGGGTCTTTCAGAAGTTCCTAGCAGAACTATTGATTGCTCTTTGAAACTGTTAATGAATCTCAGTCCCTTGTCCCAACCTGACAGCTCCATTTCCATTTTCCCCATGCCAGCTAGAAGGAAACTTAAAGCACCAACTCAGAAAATAGCCTTTCTTTCAGGAAACACCTGTCTTGGCCTTCCTTTTGCAAAGCCCCCTCAGAAATGGCCTGTGTCTGAGCTAGAGCTGTGAGCAGCCCTGATCCACACAGCACCCTCTCAAAAGAATGAACTCTTCTACCAGCGGTCACTCCTTCCACCCAGAGCTTCTCCCCACAATGCCATGGGGAGCTCTCTGGGCAGTGCTGACCTGTGCAGGCAGCAGAGTCACTGCCCCGGGCACACAGCACCCTGGGGTGAAGGGACACTGTTCTGGAAAAGAACCCTGGGCAGATCTGTGTGCACACGTAGGCTTCGCACCCCTGCAGCAGTCCCTGGGAGAGGATAGTGGATGCCCCGTGCCTGTGATGGAGTTGCTAGGAATCCCTACTCTGAAGCACCTCCTTCTCCTCTACACTGGAGAAGCCAGAGGTACGATCCTTAAAATCCATGGGATGGGATGGGTTTAGAAGACCCCTCCAGCAACAGCAGTAGCATTGCCCTGCAGCCAGAGACTTACTGTGTCAAGGGGCTGTGAAGATTCCTCCCACCATGAGCACTCAGCTGTCCTCCCACTCCACACTGCCTTTCACTTCTCTCTTTCTTGTCTCATCGCATCTCAGCAACAGCAGGCAGTGCCCGGAGCCCTGCTGCTCTTGACAGGGGAGCTGCTCCTGGACACAGCTGTCTCTCAGCAGTGCTGCCAGGTTGCCAGGAGCTCCCTCCATCCCAGGAGCCTGCCTCTCTGCTCAGGAGCAGAGGCCCAGCTGAAGGCATCAATCCCTTGTGCTCCCTCCACCTGGGAAAGGTTCACTGACATAGATGAAAATAATCACCAACAGTCCCTTTCTGAACAGTGAAGGGCGACTGATTCCAGCATTACAATTTTTTCTCATCAGAGGATGGTTATCTGCAGGAGGTGGAAATGTCCCACTCTAGAAGACCCCCTTCCCATCTCTTAACTAGGCAGGAGCCTAGACGACGCCAAGAAGGGAGGTCATTTACCCATGGTTCAGGTTTTGATTCAGATGAGTCAATCTGGGCATCACATGACAGTTTAGAAGCCCCTGGGCTGCAGTGGAATTCAGCGCTCTCCCATGAACTACACAAACACACAGGAGGTGGGATTCCCCGTGCCCAACCTGAAGTGTGCACAACAGAGATGTCTGTATGCGAGCTCCTTGTCTAAGCTCCCATTATAATCACTGGAGATGAAAGGTTGAAGGCAGTTCCTGGCAAAAACTGGTGATGTTTGCAGAGATAGAGGTGGCCCAAGGCACGTGTCAGTGTTTGCTTGCGCTGATGGAGCAAGTGTGAGACCTACATCCTTCGAGATCCTAAGCTGGGGGCCAGGTGGGGAATTTCCCAGGCCATCTGAAATGACACTGTACCTAGAGCTTCAGTCATTATGAAGCTGAGACACATGAAGAACCCGACAGTGCAAACCGCTTCTGTAGTTCAGTTCAGACACTTGTTATAATGACAGAGAAATAGGCTGGCAGGGCCATGCCAGATTCCTGGGGTTTCTAGCAGAAGGGCTCGTTCAGAATCACAGAATCACAGAATGGTTGAGGTTGGAAGGGACCTCTGGAGATCATCTAGTCCACCCACCCTGCTCAAGCAGGGTCACCTAGAGCACATTGCCCAGCACCCTGTCTAGGCAGCTTTTGAATATCTCCAAGGATGGACACTCCACAACCTGTCTGGGCAACCTGTTCCAGTGCTCTGTCACCCTCACAGTAAACAAGTTTTTCCTCATGTTCAGATGGAACTGTCTGTGTTTCAGTTTGTGCCCGTTGCCTCGTGTCCTGTCACTGGGCACCACTGAAAAGAGTCTGGCCCCATCCTCTTGACAGCCTCCCTTCAGATATTTGTACACATTGATAAGATCCCCTCTCAGCCTTCTCTTCTCCAGGCTGAAAAGGCTCAGTTCCCTCAGCCTTGCCTCATATGAGAGATGCTCCAGTCCCTTCATCATCTTTGTAGCCCTCCGCTGGACTCACTCCAGGAGCTCCATGTCTCTCTTCTATTGGGGAGCCCAGAACTGGACACAGTACTGCAGGTGTGGCCTCAACAGGGCTGAGGAGAGGGGGACTATCCCCTCCCTTGACCTGCTGGCAACACTCTTCCTCATGCACTCCAGGATACCATTGGCCTTCTTGGCCACAAGGACACATTGCTGGCTCAACTTGTCCACCAGCACTCCCAGGTCCTTCTCTGCAGAGCTGCTTTCCAGCAGGTCAGCCCCCAGCCTGTACTGGAGCATGAGGTTTCTCTCCGCCCACCTCTCCAGCCTGTCCAGGTCTCTCTGAACGGCAGCACAGCCCTCTGGGGTATCAGCCACTCCTCCCAGTTTCGTATCATCAGAAAACTTGCTGAGGGTGCACTCTCTGCCTTCATCCAGGTTATGTTTCCAGCAGATACTGCATGGGACCTACAGAAAAGCCATGCCCTTTTGGAGTGGTTGCTGGAGAAGTGCCCCAGGGGGCCTCGGGTTTCCTACCTGTGCCCAAACAACGCAATCCCACCTCTGCCTTTAGGCAAAGTCCATACTGTCTGCATGCAAGTGTGCTGCATAAACAGGAAGCACATCACACCAAGGTCTCCACTCATGGCCCTACACTCTTGAAATCTCCCAGCTCTCCTTCCCCTGAACCTCTTCTCACCCACAGATGATACAGGGACTGTGTTAAGGAAGTCCACAAGGTGCCTGGATCACAGGCTGTGCAGGCCCAGGGATGTTCTCTGGGGCACCTTCTCCTTCCTGGGGATCCATTCACATCTGCCACTGGCCTCAGGGTGCTGCCGGGTCGGCTCGAGCACCAAACCCCTCTCCTGTTCCTGCACAGCCCTGCTCTGCTTCTCCCTGGCCTTGGCCACTGCAGGTTTGCTCTTTCAGTGGGAACCCTGTTTCACCATTACGTTGCCATCTGCTCTCTACGCCAGCATGTCTCTGCTCTGAAGTGGGGCCATTGCCTATTTGGTGTCCTTGGCTCTTGGTAGCAGGTTTCCCTACGACCAATCTGTTCTCTGGGCTACAGCTGAGGCTCTGCCGCCCAAATATACACATGCAGGCAGCAGCATGCAGCCTGGGGCCCAGACAGGAGGCAATGGAGATGCACAAGCAGTCACAAGGCTGCAACATCTTTGGAATAACCGAGATGTGATGGGATCACTTGCACAACTGGAAGGCTGTGATGGCAGGGTACAGGCTCTTCAGGGGAGCCTGGGAAGGAAGATGAGAAGGTGGGATGCCCTTTGTGTGAAGGGGCAGCTTGGATGTATGGGGCTCTTCCAAGGGATGGACAAAGGGCTGGGTGAGCGCTTGTGGGAGGGCATCAGAGCGAGAGTGACATCGTGATGGGAGTTTCAGAGAATACAGTCAGGGTGAGGAGGTGGACATAGTCTTCTTTAAGCCACCTGAGGAAGCTTGTGGCTCACAGGGCCTGCTTCTTGTGGAGGGACTCTAATCTACCTGGCATGCAGTGGAAGGGCAAACAGCAGGGTGGGAGCAGTCCAGGAGGTTTCTGGAGGGTGTCAGGGCAGCTTCTTAGCTCAGCTCCCTGGTGCTGAGCTGTATTTCTGACAGCACAGCCAGCAGGGCCACCAAGATGTTCTACCCGTCTTTTTGGCCCTGGTGACACCATGTCTGTACAACGGGTCCCTTTTGGGCTCTCTGGTTCTGCATAGGCACTAGCACACCAATAGGGTCTGAGGCTGGAGCGTGGGGCATATAAGGAGAGGCTGGGAGAGCTCGGTTTGTTCAGCCTAGACAGGAGAAGGCCAAGGGGGATCTTCATGCTGTGCACAGCTCCCTTATGGAGGGCACAGAGAAGACGCAGCCGGATTTTCTTGGAGGTGCACACTAACAGCATGAGAGGCTCTCTGATGGATTGGGATAGATTAGGGTCTGGAATGGGAAGGTGCTATGAGGGTCCAGATTCAACAAAAAGTCTTTAATGAGTGAGAAGATAACTTTCTCCAGCGGTGTCAGGAAAATCCCAAAGACTCAGGGAAGCATCAAGACCTTCCGAAACTGCAAGCCTGGACCTCAGCTGACAGAAACCACCAAACTGTGAGCATCCCTGCCTCACACCAGGATGCTCCAAGGAGGGAACATGGTCACCAACAGTCCTCAGTCAGGTCTCCCAGAAGGACACAGTGATGGCAGGCTGGTCTCTGGGAGCAGAGCACTGCTCTCTCCAGACACCTCCTCCCATGCTGAGCAGCAAAACGCTGGCACCACCACCCAGGTCCACCACAGGGCACCTCACATTGTACCACGCCTCTAACCCCACACCTCACAGAGGGTTCACAGCCAACATGCGTCTCTGCATCAGCGACACACAGTGCACAGCACCACACAGGGCAGCAGGCAGGGCACCTCCAAGCACCCCAACACACAGAAAGCCCAGCTCTCCAGCCCTTCCATTCCCTTCTAGGCCTCCAAGGCCTTGCAACAGGCTCTGCCTCTGAACAGCCACTCACAGCCCAGGGCCTGCTCACTTCCCACCTCCAGGAAGCAGAGAGCAAGTGCTCTCACAGTGGCTCATCAGGCCAGCTCTTGCCTCTCACTTGTGCCTCAACTTCTCTGAACAAGAAATCCCTTGGAAAATGTGGCCCATACCTTTTTTTGGGGGGTGACATTCCTTCTGCCTCCTTCAACAGCCTTTGCACCCATTCTCCAGTGACTGCATACGTGGACAGAAAAGCAGAGACCTCAAACGTGTTACAGTCCCAAATGTGTCATAAAAGCAGGTGCACACCTGAAAGACAGACACAGCATTCAGACCTGGCAGGAAAATCTCACAAGCTCCCTGCTCTTTTGACAGGGGCAATTTCTAAAGCACACACACCTTGGGAAGAAGAGATTACTAACACCACTGCTCACACCAGCACTAGATTCATTTAGCAGCCTCAGAAGTCTACTTGGACTCCCTAGCTGACCGGGAGGAGGCTGCAAGCTTCTGCTTAGAAGAAGTGGAAAGTCCAACTCCATGTCCATGTTCCCCACAGAACATCATCCACATTTGAAATGTAGCAGTAATAACTCATGATGACGGAGTGGAATCAAATTTGTGCCAGATGATGCGGAACATCGACTTCTGCCTGATTAATGAGTTGCATTTCTGTATTGCTGTAGAGCTCTGCAGGGGTCAATCCCTCCTCTGAGAACACGCAACAAACCCAGAAGTGACCTCACCACCAACATCCAAGCCATGTGTCTTCTCCGGACCTATCAGCTGCTCAGAGAGAGGTGACCTCAGAGGTGCATACCCCCACCACAGGCCTAACTGCCTGCTGCTGGCCTAGCAGGCACTCAGAAAGACATGAACTCACAGTCACCTTCACAGCCATGTCGGTCACTGGCCTAGAAGCCTCTAAGACAGAAATTACCTCACTACAAGTTTCCCAGCCACAAGACAAATCCTGCCTTATCAGCTGCACAGGCAGAAATGATCTCAACAACACAGATCCCAGCCATGGACCTGCTGCTGCTGCCCTATCAACTGCTGAGGTAGAAATGTCCTCACAATCACCTCTCCAGCCACATGGCTCCTGCTACCCAATCAGGTCAGCAGTCAGAAGGGACCTCACAAGCAACAGCCAAGCCTTCTTCCTCCACCTGCACTATCAGGAACTCAGGCAGAAGTCACCTCATCATCAACAGCTGAGCCATGTGCCTCCTGCTGGCCTATCAGCTCCTTGCAAAGAACTGATTTGACACTGGTGATTTTCTGGCATAGCTCTCACAGACAGTGGTGACCTCGCTGCCCACACCCTGACCATGGGGCTGTTGCCTCCTGCAGCTCCCCCTGCTCTTCCCCAAGGCTGAGCCAGCTCCTGAATGGCCTCCCTCATTCACCTCATGGCTTCACAATGAAGCTTCAGAGGGAGCAAAACACCCCTCAGGTACCAGTTACGACCCCAAAACAACATTACCTTTTCCCTAGGTAGTTGCTACACGTAGCCCATAAAACTTAGGAACTGGGAAAAGGCCTGCAAGTAATTCTTGCCAACATTTTCTAATGGGAGGGTTGCATGGGAGCAGCAATCAGGAACCTGAAGACAGCAGGGCCTCAAGTCCCAGGCAGAGGGAGAAGCCTTCCCACAACTCAGAAGTCAAGTTCCTTTCTCAATGCTGAACAATCCCAGCAAATCCTCTACACATCCAGGACAACAAGCATTCTCCTGTTCTATGCCCTGAGAATTGGAGACACGCGGAAGGACTCAGGCCAGGGCATCTTGGCTGGTGAAACCAGCAGAGCCAGAATTCAGCAACTCTTCATCCTGACCTAGGAGGATGGAAAGAACAACAGCAAGTGGGAGGACTGGCTGTTCAAGCACTTTCAAGGCCCTTCACAAGCAAAACAGCTCCCACTTACAGAGCTGCTCTGGAAACACCCTTCACGCTGCTGCCAGGCTCACAGGTCTCGGGGAGAAGCAAGAGGCCTGGAGCAAAAACACCGACTAAGGCACGGCATGACATGCGGGGACAGCCTCTCTCAGAGACACTCGGAAATTCCGTTTTCAGAACAGAAGAGACCACCTGGAAGGGCACCTCGCAAGGACACCAGCAGCCTGCTCACTCTCTGCCCAGCAGCTCCCAAACACAGCTCCGAGCAGCACCTGGGGCTGCGCTGGCAGCAGCAGCTCAGGGAAATGCTTTAACAGGGATCCAGACCCACCACAGGGCCAAAGCTTCCTGCCCCCAAACCCCACCGAGCCGCCCCGGCCCAGCTGCTCGGGGCAGGCCGCCACGTCTGGCTGCAGGGCAGCTCCCCACTCTGGCCCACGTCGCTCTGGCCCCTGCTCACAGCCCCACCAGCCCCTGCTGCAGCTCCTGCAGCAAAGCAGCCCCGGCGCCAGCACCACTGCCCCCGACCCAGCGGGAGGGCACCCACCGCCAGTTGAACGCACCTGCAGCCCCCACCAAACCCACTCGCACCCGCTTTCTCTCCCGCTCACTTCTCGCCTGCTTTGCTCCCACTCCTCCTTCACTTCCCTCCTTGGTGTCTTTTTCCCTTCCCATGTTGGATGGTAATTGGCTGTCAGAGCCATCAGTGAAATCGCTGCCCGCCTTCCTCCTCCTGCCAGCCAATAGGAGGTCTGCACTGGGGCGGTGCCATGGCAACATTGGGCCCTCCTGTCCTGGTGGCCCACTCTGCCCCCTCCCCCCACAATCGGGCACCATGTTGTGGGCGGCAGTGCGGGGCCAGGGCACGGCGGGGCCTGGGGGCAGCGTGGCGCTGTGTGGCTGAGCAATGCAGGGCCCCATGGCGCGGCTGCTGCCCCGGCGGTGCTGGGTTCTGCAGCAGGGGCCCTGCGGGTCTGCTGGCTGCCCTGCGCCCTGGAGGCCATGGGGGCGTGGGGGGGCAGTTCTGGGGCCTGTGCTGGTGGCACCAGCCTCGGGGTCACAGGACCCCTTTCCTTTCAGAGCCAGAAGCCAAAGGAGGACCCACTCCCAGGGAAACCTGGCCATGGATTGCCCACCCCATCCCTCCACCCACAAGGACATGGAGCTGGCCCCACAGAAGCCTTGTGGCTCAGGGAGCCCCAACGCCAGGACCCAGGAGTCCTGGCTGCCACATTGTCCATTGGAGCCAGAGGGACCCTCAGGCAGGACTCTCTTGGCAGCCCCCAGCCCTGTGCAGCCACCACCACAGCCCAGGATCCACAGCAGTTTTTGCAGTTAACGGGCTCTGTGCGACACCTTGGCAAGGAGCTCCCAAAGACCTTACCCTCAGTGGAGAGCTGCAGGAGCGTTGGGAAGAAGGAGCTGTGGTCCAGGCTGATGGTGTCCATCCAGCAGTCCTCCATGTCGCTTATCCCCTTGCCCTCAGCTTGCCTCTCCAGCAATGGAGGAAGGATTCTCTTCCCATTTCATCACCCCAAACTCCTTCCCAATGTGCTCCTGCTCCTCTGCCCTTTGGCGAGGGGCCCTCAATGCGGCCCCACTGCCTCCTGTCCCCTCTCCTTGCCATGGACCCACTACGAAGGGCAGCTGTGGGTATCGCATGAGCAGTGCCCAGCAGTGCCTGGGCCTCACAGGGAAGTGAGGGCCCCCACCCATGGCACCGAGAAGACCTGCCTGTGATGCAGCACATCCCACTGTGACCTCAGCTCATGTCATGTGGGAGCTCGGTAGGTCACTGCCATGGAGATGGCAGAGCCGGGAGAGAGCAGAGAGATTTCCCCTCATGTCCTGGAAAGCAGTCACCTCCCTCCACCCCAGGTATTTTTCTATATATTTTTCTGATAACTCCTTGAGGAACATCTCCAGATGTTGCCAAAGGCAGTGAAATTCCTAAAATGGGGAACTAGAGAAGTCACTTCTGCATCCCTGCACTGGCAGATGGCTGCACTAGGCAGATCTTTGCAGGCATCTGGGGCTTGGGGATTGGTTTTGGGCTTGGCATTTTTCAAAACCAGGATCAAAGTCATGTGGGTTGAAACAACACAAAGCGTGGCCACGCGTTGAGATGCTTTGGTGAGCCTCAAGACTGGTTTCTCCTGTGGGTCCCTCTTTTTGGAGAAGCAGGATGTAGGAGAACATGGGAGAGGAGAGCCTTCCTCCTTTGGGCACCAAAGCAGGCTCTTTGCTTGTAAAAGTCCTCAGCAAGGTTTCTCAGTCTGCGGTGCTTAAGATAGAGATGATGTGCCATGAAAGTGCAAACTTGCTGTGACGGTGGGCTCCTTTCCCCCCACCACTGATGTGCTCTCTCCCCCTCAACCTGACCTCCCTGTAAACAGCATGTATGCAGGGGCTAATTGAGCATGCGCCAACTAAGGCCTGTCTAGCATACAAATATGACTATGAGTCAATCATCTCCCCCTGACCCCCATAACTAGGGGGCAGCCCAGAGCCCATTGAGCTCTCCTGCACAGCAGCAGGCTGCACTGCAGAACCTCATCTTGAGCAGGGACGCCCCTCAAGGTTCCTTCTCAGGGTTGAGAGATTCCTTATCCACAACAAATCCTCAGTAAGTGATTAATAGCATGCTGAAACACTTCAAAACTTCACAAAACTTTGCTGAGTTATATCTCTGATTAATTGTGCACATAATCCTTTAGACATAAACCGTTGACCCAGTCTGAGACTAGGACTGGATCCAGCTGCAGGTAGGCTCCTCTCCGAGGGAGTTTGGAAAGCGAGGGGGTCCTTTCTGAACCTCCTGACTCAACGGGAGGGTCTCCGTTACATGTGTATCCGACCCTGTCCTTCATGCAATAAATAACTGAGTGAACCTTGCCAATCAAACCTCATTAAATCATTCTTATTTACGATTGAACTTTGTTCAGTCGCTATTTTACCACAATAAACATAGTGCTGCTTCCCTCTTGCGAGTGAAGCGCATCACTCCTTTGCGACACCTTGATGTCCCCTGCAAGTGTCTATACTAGGGGAGCTTTGGCTTCCTGAACAGCAACCCTACTTTGCTTGACAATAATACACTGTTTAGTCCAGCTGTTGTGCTGAAATGTCTACTGGTTTTACTGAGTAATGGTATGGACCATCTTTGCGCTTGGTGGCTGCTGTTCGCAGAATCACAGAATCAGAGAATGGTTGAGGTTGGAAGGGACCTCTGGAGATCATTTAAGTCCAACTGCCCTGCTCAAGCGTGGTCACCTAGAGCACCTTGCACAGCATTGCGTCCAGGCGTGTTTTGAATATCTCCAGAGAAGGAGACTCCACAACCTCTCTGGGCAAGCTGTTCCAGTGCTCTGTCACCCTCACAGGGAAGAAGTTTTTCCTCATGTTCAGATGGAACTGTCTGTGTTTCAGTTTGTGCCTGTTGCCTCGCGTCCTGTTGCTGGGCACCACTGAAAAGAGTCTGGCCCCATCCTCTTGACACCCTCCCTTCAGTTATTTGCATACCTTTATAAGATCCCCTCTCAGTCTTCTCTTCTCCAGGCTAAACAGGCCCAGCTCTCTCAGCCTTTCTTCATAGGGCAGACGCTCCAGTCCCCTCATCATCTTTGTAGCCCTCTGCTGGACTCTTTCCAGTAGTGCCATGTCTCTCTTGTACTGGGGAGCCCAGAACTGGACACAGTACTGCTGATGTGGCCTCAGCAGGGCTGAGGAGAGGGGGAGGATCCCCTCCCTTGATCTGCTGGCAACACTCTTCCTGATGCACCCCAGGATATGGTTCTTAATGACCAGCTGTCTTTCCTGAGCTCCTGTACCCTTCAGAGCTCACGCCCATGGGATCCCCCAGCAGTCCTCAAAGAGGCCAAAGTCTGCTCCTCTGAAGTCCCGAGTCTGTACTCTGCTGCTGTCCTTCCTCCCTGCCTTCAGGATGTGGCACTCCACTTTTTCATGGTCCCTGCAGCCAGCGTTTCCACTGATGATCACCTCCCTGATCAGTTCTTCCTTGTTTGCGAGTACCAGCTGCAGGAGAGCGTTGCCCTTCTTAGCCCATCTGGCAGCTGTGCTAAGAAGGTGTCCGTGACACCCTGCAGAAACCTCCTGCACTGCTTTCACCCTGCGCTTTGCCCTTCCACTGCATGCCAGGGGGATTGAAGTCCCTCCATAAGCAGCAGGCCCTGTGTGCCACAGGCTTCCTCAGCTTGCTTAAAGGAGCCTGCGTCCACTTCCTCGCCCTGATCGGTTGAACTGTAACTCCCATCGCAAGGTCACCCTTACTCCCATGCTCACTCACCTTTTCCCATCCAGCACCTTGTCCTTCCCTTGGAAGAGCTCCACAAATCCCAGGTGCCCCTTTACACAGAGGCCATCGCCCCCATCATCTATCTGCCCTAAAAGTCCCTGCTGAAGAGCTTGCAGCATGCCATCAGAGCACTCCAGTCTGGTGAAACATATGTAATGGTGAAAGGAGGTTCCCACTAAGAGAGCAAGCCCTGCAGTTTCCAAAGCCAGGGAGAAAAAGAGCTGGGCTGTGCAGGAATGTCAGGAGAGGGGTTTGCTGCCTGAGCTGCCTCTGCAGCACCTTGGCACCTTTGATGGAGGTAAATCGATGTCCAAGAAGGAGAAGGTGCCCCTGAGAAAGTTCTTGGGCCTGCACAGCCTGCCATGCAGCCATGCTGTGGACATCATTAGCACAGTCCCTGTTCATATGATGTGGGAGTGGGAAGAGGCTCAGGGAGAGGAGAGCTAGAAGGTGTTAAGCGTGCAGGGACATGAGTAGAGCCCTTGGTGTGATGTGCAGCTCTATGCTGCACACTTGGATGTAGAGGGCATGGACTTCACCTAAAGACAGAAGTGGGATTCAGTTGTTTGGACACAGGCAGGTTCCATGCGGTATCTGCTGGAGACATATGGTTGTGCTTGACACCCCAGGCATCACGGAATCTAGTGCGTGCACTGAATGACATGAACTGCTTGCAGTGTAGGGATCTGCTTGTGCCTCAGCCTCCGAATGTGTGGAGCTCTGGCAGTATTAGGCATCTCGTGTCATTTCAGGTGGCCAAGGAGATTCTCCACCTGGCCACCACCTAATGCTCTAGAAGGATGTGGGTCTCATGGTTGCTGCATCAGAGCCAGCAGACACTGGCATATGCCTTGGACCACCTCTCTCGCTTCAGATGTCACCACGTATTTGTGTGTGGGCAGCTGGCTACTCCCCTGTCTCTCCAGTGATTATCATGGGAGCTTAGAGAGGGAGCTCGCATGCCGGCATCTTTGTTGTGCACACTCCAGGTTGTGAAAGAGGAATCCCACCTCCTGTGTGTTTGTGGAATGCACAGAAGGGCTCTGAATCCCACTCCATCCCAGGGGCTTAAAGAAGAAGCACAGATTGACGCTTTTGAATCAACGCGTCTGAATCAATACCTGAGCCATGGATCATTGAAATCCCTTCTTGCCCCTTTCCTAGGTGTCCTGCCTAGTTAAGAGATGGGAATAGGGTCTTCCAGAGTGGGACATTTCCATGTGATCTAGATGACCATCCTCTGATGAGACAAATTGCAATGCTGGAATGGGTCTCTCTCCACTCTTTAGAAAAGGCCCAGAGGTGATTATTTTAGTCTACTTCAGTGACCGTGTCCCAGGAGGAGGAAGCACAAGGGAGAGAGAAGTTCACGTCTTCAGCTGGACCACTGTTGCTGAGCAGAGGCAGGCTCCTGGGACGGAGAGAGCTCCTGGCAACGTGGCAGCACTGCTGGGAGACAACTCTTTGCAGGAGCAGCTCCCCTGTCAAGAGCAGCAGGTCTGTGGGCAGTGCCTGCTCTTGCTGACATCCATGAGAGAAGGCAGAGAGAAGTGAAAGGGAGTGTGGAGTGGGAGGCCAGAGGAGAGCTCCTTGTGGGAGGAATCTTCACAGCCCTTTGCACGGTAAGCCTCTGGCTGCAGGGCAATGCTACTGCTGTTGCTGGAGGGGTCTTCTAAAGCCAGCCCATAACGGAGAGTTTTCTTAAGGCTTGCTCTCCTGGCTTCTCCAGAGTGCAGGAGGGGATTCCCTGCCTCACCATCCCAGGGACAGGGTGTCCTGCTGCCTTCTGCCAGGGAGAGCTGCATGGGAGTGAAGCCAGGGTGTGCCAGAGGTCTAGCCAGGGCTGTCATTCAGAGCAGTGTTCCTGCACCCCAGGGTGCTGTGTGCCCCGGGCAGTGGCTCTGCTGCCTGCGAGGGTCAGCACTCAGCCTGCCCAGAAAACTCCCCACAGCGCTGCGGGGAGAAGCTCTGGGTGGGAGGAGAGAGCCCAGCAGGGCAGGTTGAGTGTGCTGTGGAGAGGGTGGTGCGTGGGTCAGGGCTGCTCACAGCTCCAGCTCACCCTGAGGACATTTCTGGAGGACACTTTTCAAAAGGAAGGTCAAGGCAGGGGATACTTGAAAGGGAAGGAGCTTTCCTTCTAGGCTGTGTGCTTTGAGTTCCCTAATTTGGGGAGGGGGAAAAGCAGGAAAGAGTTTTGTGCTTTGGGAAGGAACTGAGACTCCCAAACCTTCCCTCTCAGAGATCACTAGGTCTGTGAGAAAGCTCAGCAAACCCCTTCAACCCCACCTCAGCCTACAGACAGCACCAGCATCACCTTCATGGCCTTGTCAGGGATTTTCTGACCTGCTCCTCAGGACCTTTGAGCACAGCAATGCCTCTGCCCAGCGCCCGGTCCCGGTAGGTTTCTGTTGGGCAGAACTGAGCATGCAGAGGGTGGGATGGGGTCTGTGAGCACCAGCAGGGAAAAGACATTGGGATAGAGAAGGAGCTGCCAGCAGGGAGAGCTCCAGGCAGCCAGATGGGCAGGGACTGAGAGGGAACTGCAAAAAGAATTTCCGTGGCAGGAAGGATTTGGGCAAGTGATGGTCAGTCCCTCTGACGCAGACACCTTCCTCTGAGCCAGTCCTCTGTGTCTCTGCTGAAGAGCAGATGGTATATTGGTGTGAGGAGAGGGTCTATCGCATTGGAATGGAGACATCCAGAAAGGGTCGGGCACCCGCTGCCTTCACATGAGAGTTTGCCTGCCTTGCTAGAATGGGAGCTGGTGTGGCTGCTTCAGAAACAAACACCTGTGTTCAGGAGGGCAAGGCTGGGGGAGATGAATGCCTCACAAGGACCTTCCCTTTCCAAGGCAGCTGGCAGGAGAGCTTGTCAGAGTCCAATCCTCCCTCACCAGGTTCTTTTAGCTATTCCGCACATGGATGGTGTAATTTTTAATATCAACATTTACTTCTTTGAAGATATTGGACACTACAGAGGACTTTTGATTTAGCAGAGTGACACAGCAATATGCTGAAATCACAATACAAGTGTGAGTTACACTTAGCAAAATAGAGCAATTGCAGTATCAGTTCAATCACAATACCAGTGTGATCCCCATTACTGGTCTCTACACTGTGATCACCGGCACAACTCTGGGCATCCCCAGTTGCCGGGAAGGAAGACATGCAATGAAACCAGCTCAGTCACACTGCTCTCTTCCAGGTTCTTTTGTTAGTCGTTCTGTTTTTATACTCCATGTTGGGCTGAGCCACGAATACACTCCCCCCCATGCTGGTCTGGCTAACTCAGGGAGACATTCACACTCTTTTGATGAACTTAGGGGAGAACATTGACACCAGCTGATCCACTCAGTTGGGGTGTAGTCACTTGATCCACTCAACTGACATAGCTGTTTATCTAAAACCAAGGTTACCCTCCAGTCATGGTCCCCTTTGCGTTGAGATAAGGTCAGCTTCCTGTGCAGCAGCTGTGGTCAGTGACAGCCTACCTTATCCCCTGAGCTTCATGGGCACATGCCCCTTGCCCATCTCCCCTGAGCCTTCTTCCATTGTAGGGGTTTGTTGGTTGGTCCAAGTGCTATATTCCTCTCTCCTTCTGGTAAACAGAGTCTATTCCCACTGGGTCACCGGACTGAGTGTCCTTAGCTCAGCTCATGGAGCCCAACCCCTCCTATCCCCACCAAAGAACTGGAAATGGTTGTCACCTTCCTCCATTTACACCCCCCAGCAGAGCAGCACTGACTCCTCTGGAAATCGTTAGCAGAGGCCCCTGCTCTGCATGGCACACTCAGGCAGCACAAAGCGGAGCTCGAGACGGGGAGCTGAACGAAGGTAAAGGAGAGAGGAAAAGTGGGAGGTTCTGTGAGGAAGGCAAAGGGTTTGTCTCGCAGAAGACTGCTCTAATTTGTCCCTGTCTTTTCCTCCTTGGACAGGCCTCCATGCCCAGCGTCAGCAAATGTCCAACAGCAGCTCCCTCAATGAGTTCCTCCTCCTGGCATTTGCAGATACGCGGCAGCTGCAGCTCTTGCACTTCGGGCTCTTCCTGGGCATCTACCTGGCTGCCCTCCTGGGCAATGGCCTCATCATCACAGCCGTAGCCTGCGACCACCGCCTCCACACCCCCATGTACTTCTTCCTCCTCAACCTCTCCCTCCTCGACCTTGGCACCATCTCCACCACTGTCCCCAAATCCATGGCCAATTCCCTGAGCCGCACCAGGGCCATTTCCTACTGGGGATGTGCTGCACAGGTTTTTCATTTTTACTTTCTCATCACAGCTGAGTATTGTGTTCTCACTGTCATGGCCTATGACCGCTACGTGGCCATCTGCAGACCCCTGCACTATGGCACCATCATGGGCAGCAGAGCTTGTGTCAAAATGGCAGCAGCTGCCTGGAGCAGTGGTTTTCTCTATGGTCTCCTGCACACTTGCTAACACATTTTCCATACCTCTCTGCCAAGGCAATGTCCTGGAGCAGTTCTTCTGTGAAATTCCCCAGCTCCTCAAGCTCTCCTGCTCAGATGCCTACCTCAGGGAGCTTGGGCTTGTTGTGGTTAGTCTTTGTTTAGCCTTTGGTTGTTTTGTTTTCATTGTGCTGTCCTACGTGTGGATCTTCACTGCTGTGCTGAGGATCGCCTCTGAGCAGGGCCGGCACAAAGCCTTCTCCATGTGCCTCCCTCACCTGACCGTGGTCTCCCTGTTTATCAGCACTGCAATGTTTGCCTACCTGAAGCCCCCCTCCTTCTCCTCCCCACTTCTGGATTTGGTGGTGGCTTTTCTCTATTCAGTGGTGCCTCCAGCAGTGAACCCTCTCATCTACAGCATGAGGAACAAGGAGCTCCAGGACACACTGAAGAAACTGGTTCAACTGCTACTACTTCAGCAGCAATAAGCTGCCCATCTCTCCTCACAAGGGATTTCCAATTTACCTGGGCAACTCTTGTGCTTTGGGCATTCTGTCTGTGATAACTATGTTTGCAAATGGCTGAATTCATCCCACTTCTCCAGCAGCACAGAGCCCATCTGTCTGAGCTAGAAGTCTACCGTAAATCTGCACAGCACTGTGTCCAGGCAGGCCTCCCTGCCAGCATGTCTGTAATAAACGGGGATTTCCTGAGAACAGTGCCTGAAGGTTGGGCTCTTCTTCCCAAGCTGGAGCCAAGAATGTGCTCAGGGAGTTGCACCCGAAAAGGCCCTTTGCAGTGCTTGGGTTTTCCTTGGGCTAAGGGGCATGAGCTCCTAGGGTGATGTGTTTGGGCAGGAGGGCTGGAGTCAGCTGTAACTTGTGGGTGCCCAGTGTCCCTGGAGCAGGTGAGTGGTCAAGTGGTGTCTCCCGGGGACTGTCTGCCATATTACAGGGCTGGTGAGAGATGTCCATGCTTCTGGAAGGGAATATGGAGCCACCCCGAGAGCACAGGGGATCTCCTGGGACAGCATGTGCCTGGGATGGGCAGTGAGTGGAGACTCCCAAAACCAAGTGGAGTCGCCCAAAGGTAAAGGGCTAAACGGAAGAATGCACTGAATGAGAGCTCAGAAATCTCAGGAGAAGCAGTGGGGACCCAGCAGGCACAGGGAAGGGAGTGTTCCTTGCCACCCTCAGCCTAGGCTGCTCTGCTGGGTGGTCTGGGGAGAGGGCAGGGGAGGTGTGGAGAGCTGGGGAGGGACTGAGATGGACTGGAAAGGGCCTGGGAGAGGCAAAACGCCAGCAGGCAGCTCCTGTGTGTGAACAGGCAGTGTGGGAGCACCCACCAGTGTGCTTGCAGGCAAATGGCGGTCTCCTGGGAAAGGCATCAGGACATGGAGGGTGCAGAAGAGAAGAGCCCAGGGTGTTCCCTGTGTTGCATGGACACACTGGGGAAGTTGCCCCACGGCCATCGTCCTGGACCAGCCCCTCACATGGCCCCTTCCCACTGCTGGCTGCTCGCCCCAGCTGTGGGGTGGTGCATGGCCAGCTCCGTCCTCCTGCAGGTCTCCATATCCCGACGGAGGGGAAAAGGCCAGCCTTGCATGGTCACTCTTCTGCACCAGACCCCAGCAGATCTGGGAGCACGGCTGTCTGCTAACAGCTGTGGGGGCCCCAGCCAGGACTGGTCAGGGGCCGGGTGCTTGGATCCCCCAGACTCTGGGGAATTATTTCATAATCATTGAATAATACTCCAGCCCTTTCCATGTGCAAGGTCTCTGTTTCCATCTCCAGCTGAGTTTTGGCTTTCCTCACTCCATCCCTGTGTACACGGACAAGGTCTCAATGGTCCTCCTGGGCAGCCTGTCCCCCTTCCACATTCTGTGCTCTTTCCCCTGGCACCCTGAGAGCTGGTGCTGCTGCCAGGGCGGAGGTGAAAGATCACCCGTAGCGGCTCCACAGGGAGCTCCTCGGGAAAATACTGTGCCCAGCCCAGACTCATGCCCAGGCCCAGCGAGGCAGAGGGGAGCTGCCCTCTCCCAAGCCACCCTGGCAGTGCACTGCACAGGTGATACCTTTGTGGCCAGCCAGGCTCCAGGTTCAGGCTGGATGCCAGCTCGAGGGCAGGAGCACTGGGATTTTCATGGGCTTCCAGTGGTGAAGGCAAGTGGGCATAGGCAAGTGCAAAGGCTTGTGATTGGAATAGTCAGTGTGGGGCTGGTGAAGGTCCTCCCTCTGCTCCCCATGGGGAGGACAGTCCCCAGGCAGTGCTGAGCTCCACTTTGGCCACCAGGAGGGGAGCACAGGGCAGGGTGGAAGGGGCAGATGGAGCCCCTTGGGATGCATGAGGGTTTTCTTACCCCTCTTACCCCCTTTTCTTACCATCTTACTCCTGCTGCTGCCCCAGGCAGGCTCACTCTGCCCTGCCTGAGGAGCTCTCTTCCCTCTGCCAGCCATTTCGGAGCAGAGGCTGAGGAGCTGGAGGTGCCTCAGGCCAAGCTGTGCCAGCCATGGGGAGCTGGTCCCAAGGACAGGGCAGGCCAAGTATCTTCTTGCGTGTCCCATCCTGCTGGGAGGGCAGCATGGGGACAGGGGAACAGCCTGTTCCTGCCTGAGGGCCGTGCGGGACCTTTTTGGAGAGAGGCAAAGGTGACAGCCGCTGTGCTGCAGCAGCACTGGCTGCGCCCCCTCCATGAGGCCCCTGCTGCTTCCCTGCCCACCCCTGCCCCTGCCTGGCCTGCTGCCCCCTTGCTCACAGCCCCTGGCCCCTCTCCTGGCACCGTGGGGACCAGCTCTGCAGGCAGCAGCTCCCTGGCCATCCCCACCTCTCCCCACATTGGGGATCCAGCCCCAGCCAGGCAGCAGGACACCAGCTCAGGGGCAGAGGAGACGAGGGAGAGTGGGGCCGGACAAGGACTCTGCCTCTCACCCGCCAGGATCACAGCATGCAGGAAAGACAGAGCCTGTCTCTGTACCTGGTGTCTTCCCATTCATGGAGTCACAGAGGAGTTTCAGTGGGAAGGGACCTCTGGAGGTCTCTAGTCCAACCTCCTGCACAAAGCAGGGCTGCTTGGAGCCCTACAGTCTTGTCTGGAGATCGCTGGACTGTGCCTGACTCCGGTTACCATCCCCAAAACTGCTCTGCTCCTCTTCTCTGGGTACTGCAGGATGGCACCTCTTGTCGGTGGGGCACTGCCCTGCCTGCCTTGCCAGCACCCCTGGCTCCTGACTCCCCTTCCCATATGGAGCAGCCCCACTCTTGCTGCTCCCAACAACATCCTCTTTGTAGCAGGAACCCAGAGGCAAATGGTGCTTAAACACTTGAGCCAGGATACAGAAACCCTTGCTCTCGTAACTATGCATCATCAAATCAGACCCCAAGTGGCTGCCCTCACTTTTTCATTCAGCTAAGCGTCTGTGTGCAGTTTTACGTGGGTAGGGGCTGAAATCTGAAGCCCTCCTTACACCTTTGAATTGGCTTTCAGGCTAGAGTTGCTGTGGCGATATACGGTCACCTTTTGTACCTACAACCTTCTCTGGGATCTGCTCGGATCCCAGCTTCCCTTGCCAAGGCTTTCTTGCCTGTAGTGAGGGGGCAGGTCTGAGATAGAGATGGGGAGTCAGGTCAGCAGGACGGGGACAGGGTCAGGCCAGCACCCGAGAGGTGCAGGGCCAGGCACAGGCAAGTCCACAGCATAACTCAGGCCAGGCCCCAGGACAAGGGGAGCAGCTCTCCAGCAAAGGGGAGGAGGCCCCGCAATGATGCCGGTCACTCTCTGTCTCCCCTGCTCTTGTGTCCAGCAGATCCCCCTCCCTCTCTGCCTGCAGACCCTCCATGCCCGTCTTGCTGTCCAGGACAGCATGAGAGGCCTGGCTCTGCAGCCCCTCTGGCAGCTCCTGCTGCCCCGGAGACAGAGCCACCTGCTCTGAGCTGGTTCTCAGAGAAACCTCTTTCTTGTTCTCATTTGTTTCCCTTGTTTCCTTATTCATACCTGGGTTTAGTGCTTCAGCTTCAGGTTACTCCACCATGGACTGTCCCTCATTTTGTGAGGCTCCACTCACTGCCCACCCCAAGGCACATGATGTCTCTGGAGATCCCCTGAGCTCTCCTGGTACCTAAGATCCCCCTCCAGAAGCATGGGCATCTCTCATCGCACTGTCACCTGTGGCACAGCCCTGAGCAGGCAAATCAGAGACCAGTCCCCATCTCCACTGGCACTGGTCACCAAGAGATGAGCCCTGGATCCAGCTCTTGCTCCCTAACAGATCACTCTGGGACTCTGGGCTCATCCTATGGAGGCCACAGAGTTCACAAGCAGAGCAGAGGCCCTTTTGTGGTGCAGTTCCTTGGGTGTATTTTTGGCTCCATCTTTGAAGAAAGGCCTGAGTTCAGGCACGTCACATACTGCATCCATTGGGGGCCCTGTAGAAGAGCACTACAGATCCCTCTGAGTAATTTCAGTTGTAGGCCCCCAAGGTGATCAGGGGCTGGAGCACTTGCTCTGTGAGGAGAAGCTGAGGGAACAAGTTTGTTCAGCCTAGAGAAGGGAAGGCTTTTGGAGTGACTCGGAGCAGCTTCCCAACTCAAGGTTGCCACCCATAGTGAACCAGGATTTTACAGGGATTCATGGCAGGAGAATGAGAGAATGAACTTAATGATGAAGGACTGCTTGTCCAGAATGGGCCCTCCTCACCGTCTACAACACCAGGTCGCTACAACATGACTCCCAATGAGTGTGATACATGCAGAAAGTCATGGCATGAGGGTGATTGCACTCTAACAGGCCTAAGGTCCTTTGCAGATCCAGTAAAATCCAGAAGGATTGGGAGGGCCTTCAACATCCTAGGCACACATTTGTAAGGTCAGCTTTGTCCCTGTGGGAGGCTGAGGGAGCTGGGTTGGTTCAGCGTGGAGAAGAGGAGGCTTTGGGCAGAACGAATAACAGCCTGCCCATCCCTACCAGGAAGTCATCAAGAAGATGGAGCCAGGCTCTTCACCATTGTGCACCATGGGAGGATGAGGCACAGTGGAGATTAGCTGAAAGAAGAGAGATTCAGGCTGGGGTTAAGGGCCAACGTTTTATCCATGCAAACAGTGAAGCCCCGGGGCAGGTTGCCCAGAGGGTTTGTGCCATCTCCATACTCAGAGGTTTTCAAGACCTAAATGACTGAAGGTGTCAGCAAGCTGGTTGGAGCTGATAGCTGAGCCTGCTGTGAGAAGGAGGTTGGTCTAGAGACAACCTGAGGTCCCTTCCAGCCTGAAGCATTTGGCATTTCCTTCCACCCTGGGTCTTCTCCTGTTGACCTTAGGCGAAACATTCCGCTTACTGTCTTGTCCTGCTCTGATCAGAGTAGTTCAGATTCAGGGATGCTTAGCAGGTACCCCCACATAGCCCTGGGCTTTCATTTGCTTCACCTTTCATTGCATTTTACCCTCTTTTCCACCTTATAAGCTCTTCTCCTTTACCACCCTGATCTCCTCCCATGCAATCAGACCACCTCTCTTTACCCTGTCCCCATTGACCCTGCTTTTGCTGCCTTTGTACCTTCCTTTGCCTTCTCCGAGATGGTTGCCATGCTCATTTCCACCATTGCCACCACTTCCTTTAAAATACTACTCCCTTTATTATCTGTGGTGTCCTGCAGGTCGTCATGCTGTTATCCTGTGAGAGGCCTGGCAAGATGGGAAGAGGCATCTGCACGCACACATTCAGAGCTGACAGAAAGGAGCTTGAGTGGAGAGGGAGCTGCAGAAGCTTGGAGATGAGGCCAACAGAAGGCTCCTGAAGTTGTGGAAGGGGAAGTGGCAGGTGCTGCCTTGGGGGAGTGACCCTGAGGAGAAGGGCCTGGACATGACGAGGGATGCCATATGAGCCTGTGGTGCGTGCTCACCACAGATGAGGCCAGCTGCATACTGGGCTGCATGAGGAAGCGTCTGGCCACCCAGACAAGGACAGTTACTATCCCCCCTCGACTCAGCACTGGCGTGGCCACATCTGGAATCATGTGTGCCAGTGTGGGATGCCCAGAGCTGGAGGAATGGGGAGGACGTGGAGAGGGTCCAGAGGAGGTCTGCCAAGATGGCACCTGTTGCCTGCAGCACATGACCTATAGAGGGAGGCTGAGGCACCTGGGCTACATTATCCTGGTGAAGTGGAGCTTAAGGGCAGTAGAGGCCTTGTTTCCTCATCCTGCCTCCCAGGGAGTGCCTGGGAGGTGCCATCTCATTGTCCCTAACTCAGTGTTGCACACCCCCACCCTCACACTGCCCCCACAGAGAGGCCTGAGGAAAGTGTGAGGGAAGGGATCACCCTACCCAGGGGCTGGGTGTCACTGCTTGGCCATGTTGTATGATGAGGCACATCAAGGGTGACTTGGCATCAGAGCCACCTGCACATTTCCTTTTCCTACCTGCAATCAGGGCCTACAACTTTCTGCTCTAATCAGCCCCTAGGGACGCTCTGTGAGTAATGGCCCTCAGGGGGACCCATTAATGCTCCTAGAAACTTTGGTATTGGCTTCTGAATTCAACTTCTTGAGAGGTTTCTTCAGTCTTTTCTCAGAATCTGAGGTTCAGGAACTCAGTACCAAATAGACCCAAGGGGTCATTAAAATGCAAAAAGCCCTAACAAGCCCTGTCTATCCCCATAATTTCCTTCAGTTCTTCAGTTTTCGTGTGGCTAATTGGAGAGGCTTCAGGAGTGTCTTTACAAGAGGAAGATTTCAATGAGCACCTAAAAAAAAAGAGAAAGGATTTCTGCTGGTAACGTTTTCTTTACTTTTCAGCTTACAGAATAAGTGATAGCCACATTCTCCAACTCATAGTGACTCAGAGGGTCTCCTAAGGAATTGTGATGTGTGAGAAAAGCAGCATTTCTGACAGGAGACATGTACGAACAGCCTTGCTCCTCACCTCCCCAGCCCTGCCATTTCTCTCATCAGCCACTGGGGACCTACCTCACTCTTGTTAAAATCGAAGCTTTCTTCCACTCAAGTCTGTAGCAGAATGTTACAGCTCCTATGCACCAATTCCCACCTGCTTTCCTTCGAGAACTAGCTGCAAATAGACACAGAAGGCTTTTTCTTTATTGGGATCAAACAAAAGTAAAACATGATGGAGTTGAATGAAAAACAAAATAAAGGCCTAAACTGTGTTTCAAGTCCAGGCTGCCTCCAGGGAGGTGCACTTTCCACAAGGGATAGCCTTAGTAGAAATGTTTTAGAGAGATTGATAGGAAAGGATAGAGGAAAAACCCAGTTAAGGCATTGTCTAAAGAGACAATTAGCCTCCTGAAAGATGAGGCAAGCTTTACACTCCCCGAAGCTCAGAGCAGCAGAGGTGTCTGAATGAATGAAGAGACAGGAGAGAAGGAAAAGTGGGAAACAAGGGAAAGTGCCTATGTCCAGATAGTCTGCTGCAAAGATGACTTTAGAAATGATCAATTTAGTCAGGACGTGGGGAAATATGTGAAAGCTTACTGAGATTAAGTCCTTAGCATAACAGACAAAGCAGTGGTAGACCAGCCTGAGGGGTAGATGGATATTTCTTCTCCTGAGATTCACAACCTCCCTGGCAATTTCCATTATTTCATCATGGGATAACATGGACATTTTTATTACAATGAGTCAGTCTCCAAATCCAATCCCCACTGACTAATCAATTTGGCAGACAGGGTTTGTGCCTCTGGAGAATTGGGATCAATTCAAGTATTTGTGTACAAATGACGATCACAGGTAGAATGCCCAAAGCACAAGCGTGGCCCAGGTAAATTGGAAATCCCTTGTGAGGAGAGATGGGCAGCTTACTGCTGCTGAAGTAGTAGCAGTTGAACCAGTTTCTTCAGGGCATCCTTGAGCTCCTTGTTCCTCATGCTGTAGATGAGAGGGTTCACTTTTGGAGGCACCACCGCGTACAGAACAGACACCAACAGATCCAAGGCTGGGGAGGAGAAGGAGGGGGGCTTCAGGTAGGCAAACATGACAGTGCTCATAAACAGAGAGACCACAGCCAGGTGAGGGAGGCACATGGAGAAGGCTTTGTGCCGGCCCTGCTCAGAGGGGATCCTCAGCACAACTGTGAAGATCTGC
Source organism: Apteryx mantelli (assembly GCF_036417845.1). NCBI lineage: Eukaryota > Metazoa > Chordata > Aves > Apterygiformes > Apterygidae > Apteryx > Apteryx mantelli. The sequence goes on from NC_090001.1 coordinate 7,714,941, forward strand.
ACATAGGACAGCACAATGAAAATGAAACACCCAAAACCTAAACAAAGAGTAACCACAAGCGCCCAAACTTCCCTGAGGTAGGCGTCTGAGCAGGAGAGCTTGAGGATCTGGGGAATTTCACAGAAGAACTGCTCCAGGACATTGCCTTGGCAGAGTGGTATGGAAAATGTGTTAGCAGTATGCAGGAGACCATAGAGAAAACCACTGACCCAGGCAGCTGCTGCCATTTTGACACAAGCTCTGCTGCTCATGATGGTGCCATAGTGCAGGGGTCTGCAGATGGCCACGTAGCGGTCATAGGCCATGACAGTGAGAACAGAATACTCAGTTGCGAAGAGAAAGGTAAAATGAAAAACCTGTGCAGCACATCCCCAGTAGGAAATGGCCCTGGTGTTGCAGAAAGAATTGGCCATGGATTTGGGGACAGTGGCAGAGATGGTGCCGAGGTCGAGGAGGGAGAGGTTGAGGAGGAAGAAGTACATGGGGGTGTGGAGGCGGTGGTCACAGGCTATGGCTGTGATGATGAGGCCATTGCCCAGGAGGGCAGCCAGGTAGATGCCCAGGAAGAGCCAGAAGTGCAAGAGCTGCAGCTGCCGCGTATCTGCAAATGCCTGGAGGAGGAACTCATTGAAGGAGCTGCTGTTGGACATTTGCTGACGCTGGGCATGGGGGCCTGTCCAAGAGGGAAAACACGGGGACAAATTAGAGCAGTCTTCTGCGAGACAAACCCTATGCCTTTCTCACTGAACCTCCCACTTTTCCTCTCTCCTTTACCTTCGTTCAGCTCCCCGTCTCGAGCTCTGGTTTGTGCTGCCTGAGTGTGCCATGCAGAGCAGGGGCCTCTGCTAACGATTTCCAGAGGAGTCAGTCCTGCTCTGCTGGGGGGTGTAAATGGAGGAAGGTGACAAACATTTCCAGTTCTTTGGTGGGGATAGGAGTGGGTCGGGCTCCATGAGCTGAGCTAAGGACACTCATTCCAGTGACCCAGTGGGAATATTTTCTGTTTACCAGAAGGAGAGAGGAATATAGCACTTGGACCAACCAATAAACCCCTACAATGGAAGAAGGCTCAGGGGAGATGGGCAAGGGGCATGTGCCCATGAAGCTCAGGGGATAAGGTAGGGTGTGACTGACCACAGCTGTTGCACAGAAAGCTGACTTTATCTCAACGCAAAGGGGACCATGACTGGAGAGTAGCCTTGGTTTTAGATAAACAGCTATGTCAGTTGAGTGGATCAAGTGACTACACCCCAACTGAGTGCATCAGCTGGTGCCAATGTTTTCCCCTGAGTCCTTCAAAAGAGTGTGAATGTCTCCCTGAGTTAGCCAGACCAGCATGGGGGGAGTGTATAAATGACTTAGCCCAACACGGAGTATAAAAACTGAACAAATAGCAAAAGAACTTGGAAGAGAGCAATGTGACTGAGCTGGTTTCATCGCATGTCTTCCTTCCCGGTGACTGGAGATGCCCAGCGTTGTGATGGTGAGCACAGGACAGAAACCAGTAATGGGGATCACACTGGTATTGTGATTGAACTGATACTGCAATTGCTCTATTTTGCTAAGTGTAACTCACACTTGTATTGTGATTTCAGCATATTGCTGTGTCACTCTGCTAAATCAAAAGTCCTCTGTAGTGTCCAATATCTTCAAAGAAGTAAATGTTGATATTAAACATTTCACCGTCCATGTGTGGAATAGCTAAAAGAACCTGGTGAGGGAGGATTGGACTCTGACAAGCTCTCCTGCCAGCTGTCTTGGAAAGGGAAGATCCTTGTGAGGCATTCATCTCCCCCAGCCTTGCCCTCCTGAACACAGGTGTTTGTATCTGAAGCAGCCACACCAGCTCCCATTCTAGCAAGGCAGGGAAACTCTCACGTGAAGGCAGCGGGTGCCCGACCCTTTCTGGATGTCTCCGTTCCAATGCGATAGACCCTCTCCTAACACCAATATACCATCTGCTCATCAGCAGAGACACAGGGGACTGGCTCAGAGGAAGGTGTCTGCGTCAGAGGGACTGACCATCACTTGCCCAAATGCTTCCTGCCACAGTGATACCTTTTGCAGTTCCCTCTCATTCCATGCCCATCTCGCTGCCTGGAGCTCTCCCTGCTGGCAGCTCCTTCTCTATCCCAATGTCTTTTCCCTGCTGGTGCTCACAGACCCCATCCCACCCTCTGCATGCTCAGTTCTGCCCAACAGAAACCTACCGGGACAGGGCGCTGGGCAGAGGCATTGCTGTGCTCAAAGGTCCTGAGGAGCAGGTCAGAAAATCCCTGACAAGGCCATAAAGGTGATGCTGGTGCTGTCTGTAGGCTGAGGAGGGGTTGAAGGGGTTTGCTGAGCTTTCTCACAGACCTAGTGATCTCTGAGAAGGAAGGTTTGGGAGTCTCAGTTCCTTCCCAAAGCACAAAACTCTTTCCTGCTTTTCCCCCTCCCCAAATTAGGGAACTCAAAGCACACAGCCTAGAAGGAAAGCTCCTTCCCTTTCAAGTATCCCCTGCCTTCACCTTCCTTTTGAAAAGTGCCCTCCAGAAATGTCCTCAGGGTGAGCTGGAGCTGTGAGCAGCCATGACACACGCACCACCCTCTCCACAGTACACTCAGCCTGCTCTGGTGGGCTCTCTCCTCCCACCCAGAACTTCTCCCCGCAGCGCTGTGGGGAGTTCGCTGGGCAGGCTGAGTGCTGACCCTCGCAGGCAGCAGAGCCACTGCCCGGGGCACACAGCACCCTGGGGTGCAGGAACACTGCTCTGAATGACAGCCCTGGCTAGACCTGTGGCACGCCCTGGCTTCACTCCCATGCAGCTCTCCCTGGCAGAAGGCAGCAGGACACCCTCTCCCTGGCATGCTGTGGCAGGGAATCACCTCCTGCACTCTGGAGAAGCCAGGAGAGCAAGCCTTAAGAAAACTCTCCGTTATGGGCTGGCTTTAGAAGACCCCTCCAGCAACAGCAGTAGCATTGCCCTGCAGCCACAGGCTTACCGTGCAAAGGGCTGTGAAGATTCCTCCCACAAGGAGCTCTCCTTTGGCCAACCACTCCACACTCCCTTTCACTTCTCTCTGCCTTCTCTCATGGATGTCAGCAACAGCAGGCAGCGCCCAGAGCCCTGCTGCTCTTGACAGGGGAGCTGCTCCTGCAAAGAGTTGTCTCCCAGCAGTGCTGCCACGTTGCCAGGAGCTCTCTCCGTCCCAGGAGCCTGCCTCTGCTCAGCAACAGTGGTCCAGCTGAAGGCGTGAATTTCTCTCTCCCTTGTGCTTCCTCCTCCTGGGACACGGTCACTGAAGTAGACTGAAAGAATCACCTATGGGCCTTTTCTAAAGAGTGGAGAGAAACCCATTGCAGCATTGCAATTTGTCTCATCAGAGGATGGTCATCTAGGACACATGGAAATGTCCCACTCTGGAAGACCCTATTCCCATCTCTTAATTAGGCAGGACACCTAGAAAAGGGGCAAGAAGGGATTTCAGTTATCCATGGCTCAGGTATTGATTCAGACGCGTCAATCTGTGCTTCTCATGCTGGTTTGAAGCCCTTGGGATGGATTGGGATTCAGAGTCCTTCTGTGCACTCCACAATCAAACGGGAGGTGGGATTCCACTTTCACAACCTGGAGTGTGCACAACAAAGATGCCGGCATGCGAGCTCCCTCTCTAAGCTCCCATGATAATCACCGGAGAGGGAAGGGAGTAGCCAGCTGCCCACACACAAATACGTGGTGACATCTGAAGCGAGAGAGGTGGTGCAAGACATATGCCAGTGTCTGCTGGTGCTGATGGAGCAACTGTGAGACCCTCATCCTTCTAGAGCATTAGGTGGTGGCCAGGTGGAGAATCTCCTTGGCCATCGGAAATGACACAAGATGCCTAATACTGCCAGAGCTCCACACATTAGGAGGCTGAGGCACAAGCAGATCCCTACACTGCAAGCAGTTCATGTCATTCAGTGCACGCACTAGATTCCGTGATGCCTGGGGTGTCAAGCACAACCATATGTCTCCAGCAGATACCGCATGGAACCTGCCTGTGTCCAAACAACTGAATCCCACTTCTGTCTTTAGGTGAAGTCCATGCCCTCTACATCCAAGTGTGCAGCATAGAGCTGCACATCACACCAAGGGCTCTACTCATGTCCCTGCACGCTTAACACCTTCTAGCTCTCCTCTCCCTGAGCCTCTTCCCACTCCCACATCATATGAACAGGGACTGTGCTAATGATGTCCACAGCATGGCTGCATGGCAGGCTGTGCAGGCCCAAGAACTTTCTCAGGGGCACCTTCTCCTTCTTGGACATCGATTTACCTCCATCAAAGGTGCCAAGGTGCTGCAGAGGCAGCTCAGGCAGCAAAGCCCTCTCCTGACATTCCTGCACAGCCCAGCTCTTTTTCTCCCTGGCCTTGGAAACTGCAGGCCTTCCTCTTTTAAGCGGGAACCTCCTTTCACCACTACATATGTTTCACCAGACTGCAGTGCTCTGATGGCATGCTACAAGCTCTTCAGCAGTGACTCTTAGGGCAGATAGATGTTGGGGGTATGCGCTCTCTGTGAAGAGGCACCAGGGTTTGTGGAGCTCTTCCAAGGGAAGGACAAGGTGCTGGATGGGAAAAGGTGAGGGAGCATGGGAGTAAGGGTGACCTTGCGATGGGAGTTACAGTTCACCTGATCAGGGCGAGGAAGTGGACACAGGCTCCTTTAAGCAAGCTGAGGAAGCCTGTGGCACACAGGGCCTGCTGCTTATGGAGGGACTTCAATCCCCCTGGCATGCAGTGGAAGGGCAAAGCGCAGGGTGAAAGCAGTCCAGGAGGTTTCTGCAGGGTGTCAGGGACACCTTCTTAGCACAGCTGCCAGATGGGCTAAGAAGGGCGACGCTCTCCTGCATCTGGTACTCGCAAACAAGGAAGAACTGATGAGGGAGGTGACCATCAGTGGAAACGCTGGCTGCAGGGACCATGAAATAGTGGAGTGCCACATCCTGAAGGCAGGGAGGAAGGACAGCAGCAGAGTACAGACTCGGGACTTCAGAGGAGCAGACTTTGGCCTCTTTGAGGACTGCTGGGGGATCCCACAGGAGTGAGCTCTGAAGGGCACAGGAGCTCAGGAAACCAGCAGGCCATTAAGAACCATATCCTGGGGTGCATCAGGAAGAGTGTTGCCAGCAGATCAAGGGAGGGGATCCTCCCCCTCTCCTCAGCCCTGCTGAGGCCACATCAGCAGTACTGTGTCCAGTTCTGGGCTCCCCAGTACAAGAGGGATGTGGCACTACTGGAGCAAGTCCAGTGGGGGGATGATTAGGGGACTGGAGCATCTCCCCTATGAAGAAAGGATAAGAGAGCTGGGCCTCTTTAGCCTGGAGATGAGAAGACTGAGAGGGGATCTTATAAAGGTATGCAAATAACTGAAGGGAGGGTGTCAAGAGGATGGGGCCAGACTCTTTTCAGTGGTGCCCAGCAACAGGACGAGAAGTAACGGGCACAAACTGAAACACAGGAAGTTCCATCTGAACATGAGGGAAAACTTCTTCACTGTGAGGGTGACAGAGCACTGGAACAGCTTGCCCAGAGAGGTTGTGGAGTCTCCTTCTCTGGAGATATTCAACAGCCTCCTGGACGCGATCCTGTGCAAGGTCCTCTAGGTGACCCCACTTGAGCAGGGGGGTTGGACTAGATGATCACCAGAGGTCCCTTCCAACCTCAACCATTCTCTGATTCTGTGATTCTGCGAAGAGCACCCACCAAGTGCAAAGATGGTCCAGACCAATACTCAGTAAAACCAGTAGACATCTCAGCACAACACATGGACTAAACAGTGTATTATTGTCAAGCTAAGTAGGTTTGCTGTTCGGGAAGCCAAAGCTCCCCTAGTATAGACACTTGCAGGGGACGTCAAGGTGTCACAAAGGAGTCATGCACTTCAATTGTAAGAGGGAAGCAGCACTATGTTTATTGTGGTAAAATAGCGAGTTAACAAATTCCAAGCGTAAATAAGAATGATTTAATGAGGTTCGATTGGCAAGGTACACTCAGTTATTTATTGCATGAAGGACAGGGTCGGAAACACATGCAACGGAGACCCTCCCGTTGAGTCAGGAGGTTCAGAAAGGACCCCCTTGCTTTCCAAACTCCCTCAGAGAGGAGCCTATGTGCGGCTGGATCCAATCCTAGTCTCAGACTGGGTCAACGGTTTATGTCTAAGGGATTATGTGCACAATTAATCAGAGATATAACTCAGCAAAGTTTCGTGAAGTTTTGCAGTGTTTCAGCATGCTATTAATCACTTACCAAGGATGTGTCATGGGTAAGGAATCTCTCAACCTTGAGGAGGAACCTTGAGAGGTGTCCCTGCTCAAGAGGAGGTTCTGCAGTGCAGCCTGCTGCTGTGCAGGAGAGCTCAATGGTCTCTGGGCTGCCCCCTGGTTATGGAGGTCGGGGGGAGATGATTGAATCATAGTCATATTTGCATGCTAGATGGGCCTTTAGTTGGCGCATGCTCAATTAGCCCCTGCATACATGCTGTTTACAGGGAGGTCAGGTTGAGGGGGAGAGAGCACGTCAGTGGTGGGGGGAACAGAGCACACCATCACAGCACATTTGCTCTTTTTTAGCACAATTTGTTTATCTTAAGCACCGCACACCAAGAAACCTTGCTGAGGACTTTCACAAGCAAAGAGCCTGCTTTGGTGCCAAAGGAGGAAGGCTCTCTCCTCTCCCATGTTTTCCTACATCCTGCTTCTACAAAAAGAGGGACCCACAGGAGAAACCAGTCTTGAGGCTCACCAAAGCATCTCAACGTTTGGCCATGATTTGGGCTGTTTCAAACCACAGGACTTTGATCCTGTAAAAATGCCAAGCCCCAAACGAACCCCTAAACACCAGATTCCTGAACGGATCTGCCTAGTGCAGCAACCTGCCAGTGCAGGGGCGCAGAAGTGACTTCTCTAGTTCCCCATTTTAGGTATTTCATTGCCTTTGGCAACATCTGCAGATGTTCCTCAAGGAGTTATCAGAAAAATCTGGAAAATACCTGGGGTGGAGGGAGGTGACTGCTTTCCAGGACATGAGGGGATGTTTCTCTGCTCTCTTCCTGCCTCTGCCATCTCCATGGCACTGACCTACCGAGCTCCCACATGACACAAGCTGTGGTCACAGTGGGATGTGCTGCATCACAGGCAGGTCTTCTTGGTGCCATGGGTGGTGGCCCTCACCTCCCTGTGAGGCCCTGGTGCTGCTGGACACTGCTCATGCAATACCCACAGCTGCCCTTTGTAGTGGGTCCATGGCAAGAAGAGGGGACAGGAGGCAGTGGGGCCGCATTGAGGGCCCCTCGCCAAAGGGCAGAAGAGCAGGAGCACATTGGAAAGGAGTTTGGGGTGATGAAACAGGAAGATCATCCTTTCTCCGTGGCTGGAGAGGCAAGCTGAGGGCAAGGGGACAAGCAAGATGGAGGACTGCTGGATGGACACCATCAGCCCACACCACAGTTCCCTCTTCCCAATGCTCCTGCGGCTCTCCACTGAGGGTAAGGGCTTTGGGAGCTCCTTGCCAAGGTGTCGCACAGAGACTGTTAACTGCAAAAACTGCTGGGGATCGTGGGCTGTGGCGGTGGCTGCACAGGGCTGGGGGCTGCCGCAAGAGTCCTGCCTGAGGGTCCCCTCTGGCTCCAATGGACAATGTGGCAGCCAGGACTCCTGGGTCCTGGGGCTGCCCTGAGCCACAAGGATTCTGTGGGGCCAGCTCCATGCCCTTGTGGGTGGAGGGACGGGGTGGGCAATCCATGGCCACGTTTCCCTGAGGGTGGGTCCTCCTTTGGGGTCTGGCTCTGAGAGGAAAAGGGTCCTGTGTCCCAGAGGCTGGTGCCACCAGCACAGGCCCCAGCGCTGCCCCCCGTACAGTCCCCCACAGCACAGGGTGCAGGGCAGCAAGCAGATCTGCGGGGACGCTGCGGCAAAGCCCAGCCCCGCCGGGGCAGCGGCCGTACCACGGGGCCCGGGACTGCCCAGCCACACGGCGGCACGCTGACCCCAGGCCCCACCTTGCCCTGGCCCCGTGCTGCCGCCCACAACATGGCGCCCGACCGTTTGGGGGGGGACAGAGCGGCTACCAGGGCAGGAGGGCCAAACGTTGCCACGGCATCGCCCCAGTGCAGCCCTCCTATTGGCTGTCAGGAGGAGGAGGGCGGGCATCGATTTCACTGATGGCTCTGACAGCCAATTACCATCCAACATGGGAAGGGAAAAAGACACCAAGGAGGGAAGCAAAGGAGGAGCGGGAGCAAAGCAGGCGAGAAGCAAGCGGGAGAGAGAGTGGGTGCGAGTGGGTTTGGTGGGGGCTGCGGGTGCATTCAACTGCCGGCAGGAGCCCTCCCGCCGGGGCGGGGGCAGTAGTGCTGGCGACGGGGCTGCTTTGCTGCAGGAGCTGCAGCAGGGGCTGGTGGGGCCGTGAGCAGGGGCCAGAGCGACGTGGGCCAGAGCGGCGGCCTGCCCCAAGCAGCTGGGCTGGGGGGGCTTGGTGGGGTTTGGGTGCAAGAGCCTTTGGCCCTGTGGTGGGTCTGGGATCCCTGTTAAAGCGTTTCCCTGAGCTGCTGCTGCCAGCGCAGCCCCAGGTGCTGCTCAGAGCTGTGTTTGGGAGGTGCTGGGCAAAGTGTGAGCAGGCTGCTGGTGTCCTCGCAAGCTGCCCTTCCCAGTGCTCTCTTCTGTTCCAAAAATGGCATTTCCGAGTGTCTCTGAGAGAGGCTGTCCCAGCATGTCATCCCATGCCTTAGCTGGTGTTTTTGCTCCAGGCCTCTTGCTTCTCGCTGAGACCTGTGAGCCTGGCAGCAGCGTGAAGGGTGCTTCCAGAGCAGCTCTGTAAGTGTAGCTGTTTTGCTTGTCAAGGGCCTTGAAGGCTGATGAAGGGCCAGTCCTTGCACTTGCCGTTGTTATTTCCATCCTCCTAGGTCAGGATGAAGAGTTGCTGAATTGTGGCTCTGCTGGTTTCACCAACTGAGATGCCCTGGCCTGAGTCCTTCCCTGTGTCCCCAGTTGTCAGGGCATAAAATAAGAGAATGCTTAGATGTGTAGAGGATTTTCTGGGTTTGTTCAGCATTGGGGAAGGAACTGGACTTCTGAGTTGAGAGAAGGCTTCTCCCTCTGCCTGGGACTTGAGGCCCTGCTGTCTTCAGGTTCCTGATCGCTGCTCCCATGTAACCCTCCCGTTAGAAAATGTTGGCAAGAATTACTTGCAGGCCTTTTCCCAGTTCCTAATTTTTATGGGGTACGTGTAGCAACTACCTAGGCAAAAGGTAATGTTGTTTTGGGGTCGTAACTGGTACCTGAGGGGTGTTTTGCTCACTCTGAAGCTTCACTGTGAAGCCACAAGGTGAATCAGGAAGGCCGTTCAGGAGCTGGCTCAGCCTTGGCAGGAGGAGGGTGGGGCGGTGGGCAGGGCAGGGAGAGCTTCAGGTGGCAACAGCCCCATGGTCATGGTATGGGCAGAGAGGTCACCACTGCTGTGAGAGCTATGCCAGAAAATCACCAGTGTCAAAACAGGCTCATGGCTGGGGAACTTGTAGTGAGGTAATTTCTGTCTTAGAGGCTTCTAGGCCAGTGACAGAGATGTGGCTGTGAAGGTGACTGTGAGGTCACGTCTTTCTGAGTGCCTGCTCGGCCAGCAGCAGGCAGTTAGGCATGGGCGTTGATTGTGAGGTCCCTTTTGTCAGAGTACCTGCTAAGCCAGCAGTAGTTCATGGCTGGGGAAGTTATTTGGAGGGAACTTGTGTCTCTGAAGCCCATAGGCCAGCAGCAGGCCTGTGGTGGGGGTATGCACCTGTGAGGTCACCTCTCTCTGAGCAGCTGATAGGTGAGGAGAAGACACATGGCTTGGATGTTGGTGGTGAGGTCACTTCTGGGTTTCTTGCGTGTGCTCAGAGGAGGGATTGACCCCTGCAGACCTCTACAGCAATACAAAAATGCAACTCATTACTCAGGCAGAAGTAGATGTTCCACATCATCTGGCACAAATTTTATTCCACTCCGTCATCATGCGTTAGTACTGCTACATTTCAAATGTGGATGATGTTCTGTGGGGAACATGGACATGAAGTTTGACTTTCCACTTCTTGCTAAGCAGAAGCTTGCATCCTCCTCCCAGTCAGCTAGGGAGTCCAAGTAGACTTTTGAGGCTGCTAAATGAATGTAGTGCTGTTGTGAGCAGTGGTGTTAGTAATCTCTTATTGCCAGGGTGTGAGTGCTTTAGAAATTGCCCCTGTCAAAAGAGCAGGGAGCTTGTGAGATTTTCCTGCCAGGTCTGAATGCTGTGTCTGTCTTTGAGGTGTCCACCTGCTTTTATGACACATTTGGAATTGTAACACGTTTGAGGTCTCTGGTTTTCTGTCCACGCATGCAGTCACTGGAGAATGGGTGCAAAGGCTGTTGGAGGAGGCAGAAGGAATGTCACCCTCCAAAAAGGTGTGGGCCACATTTTCCAAGAGATTTCTTTTTCAGAGGAGTTGAGGCACAAGCGAGAGGCAAGAGCTGGCCTGATGAGCCGCTGTGAGAGCACTTGCTCTCTGCTTCCTGGAGGTGGGAAGTGAGCAGGCCGTGGGCTGTGAGTGGATGTTCAGAGGAACTGCGTGTTGCAAGGCCTTGGAGGCCTAGAAGGGAATGGAAGGTCTGGAGAGTTGGGCTTTCTGTGTGTTGGGGCACTTGGGTGTGCCCTGCCTGACTCCTGTGCGGTGCTGTGCACTGTGTGTCACTAATGCAGAGGTACATGTTGGGTGCGAACCCTCTGTGAGGTGCGGGGGTAGAGGTGTGTTACAGGGCAAGATGCCCTGTGGTGGAGCTGGGTGGTGGCGCCAGTGTTTTGCTGCTCAGCCTGGGAGGAGGTGTCTGGAGAGAGCAGTGCTCTGCTCCCAGAGACCAGCCTGCCATCACGGTGTCCTTCTGGGAGACCTGGGTGAGGACTGTTGGTGACCGTGTTGCCTCCTTGGAGCATCGTGGTGTGAGCCAGGGATGCTCTCAATTTGGTGGTTTCTGTCAGCTGAGGTCCAGGCTTGCAATTTCTGAAGGTCTTGATGCTTCCCTGAGTCTTTGGGATTTTACTGACTCCCCTGGAGAAAGTCCCAGTATCTTCTCCCTCCTTAAAGGCTTTCTGTTGAAGCTGAACCTTCATTGCATCTTCCCATCTCAGACCCTAATCCATTCCGATCCATCAGAGAGCCTCTCATGCTGTTAGTGTGCACCTCCAAGAAAATTCGGCTCCGTCTTCCCTGTGCCCTCCATAAAGGAGCTGTGCACAGCATGAAAATCCCCCTTGGCCTTCTCCTCTCTAGGCTGAAGAAACTGACCTCTCCCAGCCCCTCATATGCCCCACGCTCCAGCCCCTGACCATCTTTGTGTCCCTGTGCTGGACTCCCTCCTGTGTGCTAGTGCCTTTGCAGAACTTGAGAGCTCAAACGGGACCCAGTGTACACACATAGTCTCACCTGTGCCAAAAAGAGGGGTAGAACGTCTCTGTGGCCGTGCTGGCTGTGCTCTCACCAATACAGCTCAGCACAGAGGGGACATTTGCCCCTGACTGTTGCGACTGTGTAAGGCCAGCAGAACTGACAGTAACACTCCAATTCCTTCTTTCTTTCTAGGTTGCTCCACCCGTGTAGGTTCTCAGTGCAGTCCTAGAGCCCCTGAGGATGGAGGCAGGGTGCCCGGGTGTGTCCCTGCAGCTGTCAAGATCTTTGCCAACATCGTGAGCCCTCTATGAAAGCAGCTGCAAGTGGATGAGATGAGGCTGTGTATGGATGTGAAGGCTTCCATACATGCACCTGGCTTCAGTGGGTGACATGGGGTGTGGGTTCACCTCCTGGTACCTCTGCTGTGCTGCAAATTCCTCCTCCCACAACTGCTGTTACTGCCAGCCCCCCTCAGTAAATGCTATTGTGCCCCCTCCTTTTCCTAGAAGGTTGCGGTGCCGTATAGGATGAGTGCAAGACCCTTAGAATAAATGCCACTATCTCTTGGGTGCCTTTCTGTGAGTGCCCCAAAGCATCCGTAGCTTGACCTGAGGAAGTCTCAGAGCTCCTGGGCTCCTGGCTCTGGGAGGGGTGAAGATGTGCCCAGGGCCAGGTTGCCCGTGGCACCCAGCCCTCAGTGCTCTGTGGAGCCAGCTGTGGAGCCCGGACTGCTGCTGCAGAGCCTGTTCAGGCAGGACAGCTGGCATTTGAGCAGACCTGCAGTCTGGGTCTGTCTCATTGCTTGGGCTTCATTCCAAAGACTCTGCACCCTTTGTCCCTTCACCGGGGCTCCATGTCCAACTAACTAAAGGGAAGGAAGGAGGTTCCTTTGGGCTCAGGAGGCCTTCAGGACTCTCAACTATTCCTCCATTGTATCTGTAACTTTTGTATTACTAAAGAAAATGCCCATCCCCCCATGCCTAGCTGGAGGTTGCTGAGGGGATGGGGGTGGAGAGCAGCAGCCTGCTGTGCCCAAAGAAAGCAGGATCCTTCCCCCTGAAAACAGCAGCATTGCCCAAGGAGCCAGCTCTGTGCCTGCCTGATCTTGTGCTGCTCATTTGCACAGGCCTTGTGAGCCCAGAGTGCCTTGGCCACCTTGTGGTGTTTCCACAAGAGCTTCCCTGTGTGTCTGGGCTGAGGAGCCAAGGGAAGGCAGAGAGCACAGTAGTGCCTGGGGAGTGTGCAAGTGGCGAGTGTCCTGCATCCATCTCTTCTTGCTGGCACCTTGTTGTATGTAGCAGACCAGCCAGCTCTGAGGGGCAGAGACAGTGTGTTTGTAGACTAGGTGGCAGAGCAGAGGTCTGGTGTCAGGTTGATGCCTGGTGCATCGCTGAGTTGATCTGAGAGTGTCAGAAACGCTTTCCAGCGCAGCTGCTCCCTCAGCTGATCTCTGTACCTGGGCACTAGGAGTGGAAGTGGCATCCTGCTGTCATTGTGTAGGTGCTGCAGTGCAAAGGCTCCCAGCTCGGACTTGATGGTACTAAAGGAAAAGCAAGACAATTGTTCCCTGTTGTGATTTGTGCCCAGGGTGACAGAGTGGAGCTGTCGCATGACCTGGAGAGAGTCTTGCCAGGAGATGAAACCATTTGCAGAAGACTGTTCTGTACAGAGTGATAACAGCGTAATCAAGGGCCATGCGAGTGGCCCAGGTGAGCTTCTCCTCTGTGAAGGTTTGCACTTTTCAGATCCCTTGTGATTTGGTACCAGCTAGGCCAGGAGCAGGCATGTCGATGCCATTTGTGCTTGTGAGATGAGTTGTGCCTCTGAAGCTGGTAGGCCAACAGCATGGCCATAGCTTTGGTGATGATGGTGAGGTGCCTTGTGTCTCAGTGCCTCAGAAACGGGGAGCAGGCCCATTGCTGCTGTTTGTGCTTGTTTAGGTCAATTGTGCCTCAGTTGCTAACAGGCCAGGAGCAGATATATGGCTTCATGGCGGCCTGTGAGGTCACTTCAGCCTCAGCACCTGACAGTCCAGCTCGATGCATTTTGCTGATGTTTGTGTTTGTGGAGTCCTTCGGCCTCAGGATCTGCTCATCCACCAGCAGCCCCAATGGTCCTTTTTGTACTTGTGAGGTGACTTTTGCTTCAGTACCTGCTTAGACAGCATCCAGCACATTGGTGCTTTGGAGCTTGTGAGGTCACTTGTGCCTCAGTGCCTGGCAGGCCAGTGCTGGTCCTGTGGCTGCTGTTTGTGGTTGTGAGGTCACTTGTGCCTCAGTGCCTGATACGCCAGTTCTGGTCATGTGGTTCTTGTTTGTGAGGTCACTCGTGCATCAATGGCTGATAGGCCAGTGCTGGTCCTGTGGCTGTTAATTGTTGTCGTGAGGTCACTTGTTCCTCTCTCCCTGATATGCCAGTGCTGGTCATGTACTTGCTGTTTGTGAGGTCACTTGCACCTCAGTGCATGATAGGCCCATGATTCTCACATTGCTGCTGTTTGTGGTTTTGAAGTCACTTGTGCCTCAGCGCTTTGTAGGCCAGTGCTGGTCATGTGCTTGCTGCTTGTGGTTGTGAGGTCACTGGTGCCTCAGTGCCTGATAGGTCTGTGCTACACCTATAGCTGCTGTTTGTGGTTGTGAGGTCACTTCTGTCTCAGTGGCTGATAGGCCAGTGCTGGTCGTGTGCTTGCTGTTTCTGAGGTCACTCGTGCCTCAGTGCCTCGTAGGCCAGTGCTGGTTATCTGGCTGTTGTTTGTGGTTGTGAGGTCACTTGTGGCTCAGGGCTGTATAGGCCAGTGCTGATCATGTGGTTGCTCTTTATGAGGTCACTTCTGTCTCAGTGGCTGATAGGCCAGTGTTGGTCATGTGGTTCCTGTTTGTGGTTGTGAGGTCACTTGTGCCTCAGTGCCTGATAGGCCAGTGCTAGGAGCCTGGCTATTGTTTGTGGTTGTGAGATCACTTCAGCCTGAGGCCCTGATAGTGAGAGCTAGGTCAATGGCTCTGTTTGTGGTGGTGAGGTCACTACTTCCTCACTGCTTGACAGACCATTGCTAGGCCCATGGCTCTGTGTTTGTGAGGTCACTTGCGCCTCAGGGCCTGATAGGCCACTGCTACACCCATGACCACTGTTTCTTGTTGTGAGGTCACTTCTGTGTCAGTGCCTGATAGGCCAGTGCTGGTCATGTGCTTGCTGTTTTTGGTTGTGAGGTCACTTGTGGCTCAGTGCCTGACAGGCCATTTGTAGGCAAACGGCTCCTGTTTGTGGTTGGAAGATCATTTCCTCCTGAGGCCCTCATAGGCCTGTGCTGCTCATGTGGCTGCTCTCTGTGGCATGGGTGGCTGCTCTGAGGCCCTAATAGGGCAGGGCTAGGCCCGTGGCTGCTCTTTGTGCTTGTGAGGTCACTTGTGCCTCAGGGCCTGATTGTTGCATATAACAGCATTTGCTTAGCACTTGGAGCTGAATCTACTGAAGCCTAAGCCTGCACATTGCTGAACTTTTCCCTCAATTATTTGAGCCATTTGGAACAATGAGGGAACAAGGAGATAAGGAAGTAACAAAAGAGCTTCAGCAATGCTTAGTGAGTACCATGACTCCGCCTGGAGACAACAGGGAAACCAACCAGGAGCGAAGGAGCTACTACTTGTTGAGCAATCAATCATTGGTGCAAGAAATCGGAGAATGGACAAAGAACTTAAGCCATAGGGCTATAAATACCCAGGGAATTTTCCGTTCGGGGACCCTCGGAGGAGGTTCCCAGCTCGAGCTGTAATACTAAGAAAATCATCTCATAAAGAATTCTTTTGTATCTTTTGGATAAAGCGGAAACCTAGAGTCAAACCCTGTTAGGGACACTGGATTAAACAATTTCCCTAACAGTTCAGCACCCCAGATGGGACTCTAGGCAACCACCATCGGATCCTCTTAGCTCCAAACTTCCAACAGCCGGCAGCAGGTGAGTTCACCTAGGAGCTTTGGTGAGGGGAGGTAGCAAATGGTGTGTTTTCAAATTGCGCATCTAAATTTTGGGGGGAGTGGGCTCGAGTCCCACCTCCGGGATTTGAGGGGGTTCGAGTCCCATCTCAATCCTGCCGGAAGGGGGAGTGCGCAGCCTGATCAGCAGAAGGCGCACCACAAGACTCGGATACACATGGGAAACGTACCCGGCGTAGAGAAGGGGACGCCCTTAGCCGAGGCACTGAAAAACTGGAGAAAGACTGACAGTACCGTAGGGTTAGGAAAAGAGAAACTAGTGACCTTGTGCCAGGATGACCAGCCCCTCCTTCCCCAGGAGGGCAGCCCAGCTGAACGGTGGCCACTGCAGGGGACTTTGGACCAACAAGAACTGACCTTTTTACAGCATCTCCTAGAAGACAGATTCCTGGGACAAGTGCATTATTGGTATGTATGGGATAACTGGGCATTCGCTAGAGGAAAGGGAGACATCTAAAAACGAGAGGAAAGTTTCTTCCCAGAATACTGGAAGTAGTGCAGCTGCTAAAAGGCTTGTGGAAACCGCTCCACCCTATGGGCTACCCTCTGCTTCAACTTCTCTATACTGTCCCTTGCCTTCCACCTCCACCTTTCAAGCCCCTTTCCAAGGTGTTTCTGTGCCAGGAGCGGCCCAGCCACACCTGGACAGGGTAGCTCAAGTAGCTACTACGCGAGTTTATCAAGCCTGGGTGCCCCAAGATGAACAGGTGATTATCAGCTCCAGTAAACACCGAGAGGACCTTAAAGATGCACCCCTCAAAAATCCAGATCTAATTCTCTTCGCTGATGGTTCATCTAACTATGTCAATGGAAAACGACGTTCAGGGTATGCTGTTACCAGCCTCTTTGAAGTACTCGAAGGTGGCCCTTTGCCCCCATCCATTAGTGTTCAAGGGGCAGAACTAATAGCTCTTGCACAAGCCATGAAGTTGGGAGAAAATCTGTGGATCAATGTGTATACTGACTCTAAATATGCTTTTGGGGTATGTCATGCCACAGGAATGCTGTGGAAGGAGAGAGGATTCTTTACATCGGCTGGGAAGATGATTGCTAATGGACAAGAAGTGCAAGGGTTGTTCAAAGCAATTGAACTCCCTAAAAAAATTGCCGTTATATATTGCCTGGCCCATACAAGAGAAGTGTCTGATGTGGCACAAGGGAATAATCTAGCGGACAGAGTAGCCAAAGCAGCCACCCGACAACCCTTTTCTATATCTAACACAGAGCTCACACAAGAATGGCCAAGCATATTAAGCGCAGCAAAAATCAATGAAGACATACCAAAGGAGGAGAAAGAAGACTGGAGATAATGGGAAGCAATTCAAAATGATGAAGGAATTTGGACCATAGGTAATAAACGCATCCTTCCAGCAAGGTATGTACTCCTCATAGCTAGGTGGTACCATGATCGTGGACACGGAGGACCGTCAGCTATTGCCTCACAACTCTTACAAAACCAGGCAGCTCCAGGAGTTTATGCTGTTGCAAAATGTATAACCACCACCTGCTTGAGGTGCCAGAAGTGTAATGCTACTCGACCAAAAACTGAGCAAGGAAGTTGCCCGTGGGCATAATTCCCTTTCCAGCGCCTACAAATCGATTCTGCTGATCTCTCACCTGCTGAAGGCTACAAACACCTTCTCGTGATCATCGACCAGCTAAGTGGTTGGGTAAAAGTCTTTCCTACTCAAAGGCAGATAGAGTCACAGTAATTAAGGCTCTATTAAGGGAAATTGTTCCTCGATATGGAGTACTGGAAACTATAAATTCAGACAGGGGTTCTCATTTTTCAGCTGGAATCTTAGAAAAACTATATCAAATGATAGGAATCCATAGAGAATTACAGACACCCTACCACCCTCAGTCCTCGGGGCACGCAGAAAGGATGAACAGAACCATTAAGGCTATATTAGCATGAGTATGTACACAAACCAATCTTAAATTGGTTTTCCTTACAGGAAAATCTCACATGTTCCCTGCTCTTCTGACAGGGGCAATTTCTAAAGCACACACACCCTGGCAATAAGAGATTACTAACACCACTGCTCACAACAGCACCAGATTAATTTAGCAGCCTCAAAAGTCTACTTGGACTCCCTAGCTGACCGGGAGGAGGCTGCAAGCTTCTGCTTAGCAAAGTGGAAAGACAAACTCCATGTCCAAGTTCGCCAGAGAACATCATCTGCATTTGAAATGTAGCAGTACTAACGCATGATGGCGGAGTGGAATCAAATTTGTGCCAGATGATGGGGAACATCCACTTCTGCATTTCTGTATTGCTGTAGAGGTCTGCAGGGGTCAATCCCTCCTCTGAGCACATGCAACAAACCCAGAAGTGACCTCACCACCAACATCCAAGCCATGTGTCTTCTCCTCGCCTATCAGCTGCTCAGAGAGAGGTGACCTCACAGGCGCATACCCCCACCACAGGCCTAACTCCCTGCTGCTGGCCGAGCAGGCACTCAGAAAGACGTGACCTCACAGTCACCTTCACAGCCATGGCTCTGTCACTGGCATAGAAGCCTCTAAGACAGAAATTACCTCACTACAAGTTCCCCAGCCATGAGACAAATCCTGGCTTTTCAGCTGCACAGGCAGAAATGATCTCAACAACACAGATCCCAGCCATGGACCTGCTGCTGCTGTCCTATCAACCACTCAGGTAGAAATGACCTCACAATCACCTCTCCAGCCACATGGCTCCTGCTATCCAATCAGTTCAGCAGTCAGAAGGGACCTCACAAGCAACAGCCAAGCCTTCTTCCTCCACCTGCACTATCAGGTACTCAGGCAGAAGTCACCTCATCATCAACAGCTGAGCCATGTGCCTCCTGCTGGCCTATCAGCTCCTTGCAAAGAACTGATTGGACACTGGTGATTTTCTAGCAAAGCTCTCACAGACAGTGGTGACCTCACTGCCCACACCCTGACCATGGGGCTGTTGCCTCCTGCAGCTCCCCCTGCCCTCCCCAAGGCTGAGCCAGCTCCTGAACGGCCTCCCTGATTCACCTCGTAGCTTCACAATGCTCAGAGTGAGCAAATACACCTTAGGTACCAGTTACAACCCCAAAACAACATTACCTTTTGCCTAGGTAGTCTCTACACATAGCCCATTAAAGTTAGGAACTGGGAAAAGGCCTGCAAGTAATTCTTGGCAACATTTTCAAATGGGAGGGTTGCAAGGGAGCAGTGATCATGAACCTGAAGACAGCAGGGCCTCAAGTCCCAGGCAGAGGGAGAAGCCTTCCCACAACTCAGAACTCTGGTTCCTTCCCCCATGCTGAACAAACCCAGAAAATCCTCTACACATCCAGGACAACAAGCGTTCTCCTGTTCTGTGCCTTGACAATTGGAGACACGCAGAAGGACTCAGGCCAGGGCATCTCAGCTGGTGAAACCAGCAGAGCCACAATTCAGCAACTCTTCATCCTGACCTAGGAGGATGGAAATAACAACAGCAAGTGCAAGGACTGGCCCTTCATCAGCCTTCAAGGCCCTTGACAAGCAAAACATCTCATGCTTACAGAGCTGCTGTGGAAACACCGTGCAGGCTGCTGACAGGCTCACAGGTCTTGGGGTGAAGCAAGAAGCCTAGAGCAAAAACAGTGGCCAGGGCACGGCATGACATGCCAGGACAGCCTCTATCAGAGACACTCGGAAATGCCATTTTCAGAACAGAAGACACCATTGGGAAGGGCAGCTTGCGAGGACACCAGCAGCCTGCTCACACTCTGCCCAGCAGCTCCCAAATGCAGCTCCGAGCAGCACCTGGGGCTGCACTGGCAGCAGCAGCTCAGGGAAACGCTTTAACAGGGATCCCAGACCCACCACAGGGCCAAAGGCTCTTGCACCCAAACCCCACCAAGCCCCCCCAGCCCAGCTGCTTGGGGCAGGCCGCCGCTCTGGCCCACGTCGCTCTGGCCCCTGCTCACGGCCCCACCAGCCCCTGCTGCAGCTCCTGCAGCAAAGCAGCCCCGTCGCCAGCACTACTGCCCCCGCCCCGGCGGGAGGGCTCCTGCCGGCAGTTGAATGCACCCGCAGCCCCCACCAAACCCACTCGCACCCACTCTCTCTCCCGCTTGCTTCTCGCCTGCTTTGCTCCCGCTCCTCCTTTGCTTCCCTCCTTGGTGTCTTTTTCCCTTCCCATGTTGGATGGTAATTGGCTGTCAGAGCCATCAGTGAAATCGATGCCCGCCCTCCTCCTCCTGACAGCCAATAGGAGGGCTGCACTGGGGCGATGCCGTGGCAACGTTTGGCCCTCCTGCCCTGGTAGCCGCTCTGTCCCCCCCCAAACGGTCGGGCGCCATGTTGTGGGCGGCAGCACGGGGCCAGGGCAAGGTGGGGCCTGGGGTCAGCGTGCCGCCGTGTGGCTGGGCAGTCCCGGGCCCCGTGGTACGGCCGCTGCCCCGGCGGGGCTGGGCTTTGCCGCAGCGTCCCCGCAGATCTGCTTGCTGCCCTGCACCCTGTGCTGTGGGGGACTGTACGGGGGGCAGCGCTGGGGCCTGTGCTGGTGGCACCAGCCTCTGGGACACAGGACCCTTTTCCTCTCAGAGCCAGACCCCAAAGGAGGACCCACCCTCAGGGAAACGTGGCCATGGATTGCCCACCCCGTCCCTCCACCCACAAGGGCATGGAGCTGGCCCCACAGAATCCTTGTGGCTCAGGGCAGCCCCAGGACCCAGGAGTCCTGGCTGCCACATTGTCCATTGGAGCCAGAGGGGACCCTCAGGCAGGACTCTTGCGGCAGCCCCCAGCCCTGTGCAGCCACCGCCACAGCCCACGATCCCCAGCAGTTTTTGCAGTTAACAGTCTCTGTGCGACACCTTGGCAAGGAGCTCCCAAAGCCCTTACCCTCAGTGGAGAGCCGCAGGAGCATTGGGAAGAGGGAACTGTGGTGTGGGCTGATGGTGTCCATCCAGCAGTCCTCCATCTTGCTTGTCCCCTTGCCCTCAGCTTGCCTCTCCAGCCACGGAGAAAGGATGATCTTCCTGTTTCATCACCCCAAACTCCTTTCCAATGTGCTCCTGCTCTTCTGCCCTTTGGCGAGGGGCCCTCAATGCGGCCCCACTGCCTCCTGTCCCCTCTTCTTGCCATGGACCCACTACAAAGGGCAGCTGTGGGTATTGCATGAGCAGTGTCCAGCAGCACCAGGGCCTCACAGGGAGGTGAGGGCCACCACCCATGGCACCAAGAAGACCTGCCTGTGATGCAGCACATCCCACTGTGACCACAGCTTGTGTCATGTGGGAGCTCGGTAGGTCAGTGCCATGGAGATGGCAGAGGCAGGAAGAGAGCAGAGAAACATCCCCTCATGTCCTGGAAAGCAGTCACCTCCCTCCACCCCAGGTATTTTCCAGATTTTTCTGATAACTCCTTGAGGAACATCTGCAGATGTTGCCAAAGGCAATGAAATACCTAAAATGGGGAACTAGAGAAGTCACTTCTGCGCCCCTGCACTGGCAGGTTGCTGCACTAGGCAGATCCGTTCAGGAATCTGGTGTTTAGGGGTTCGTTTGGGGCTTGGCATTTTTACAGGATCAAAGTCCTGTGGTTTGAAACAGCCCAAATCATGGCCAAACGTTGAGATGCTTTGGTGAGCCTCAAGACTGGTTTCTCCTGTGGGTCCCTCTTTTTGTAGAAGCAGGATGTAGGAAAACATGGGAGAGGAGAGAGCCTTCCTCCTTTGGCACCAAAGCAGGCTCTTTGCTTGTGAAAGTCCTCAGCAAGGTTTCTTGGTGTGTGGTGCTTAAGATAAACAAATTGTGCTAAAAAAGAGCAAATGTGCTGTGATGGTGTGCTCTGTTCCCCCCACCACTGACGTGCTCTCTCCCCCTCAACCTGACCTCCCTGTAAACAGCATGTATGCAGGGGCTAATTGAGCATGCGCCAACTAAAGGCCCATCTAGCATGCAAATATGACTATGATTCAATCATCTCCCCCCGACCTCCATAACCAGGGGGCAGCCCAGAGACCATTGAGCTCTCCTGCACAGCAGCAGGCTGCACTGCAGAACCTCCTCTTGAGCAGGGACACCTCTCAACGTTCCTCCTCAAGGTTGAGAGATTCTTTGTCCACAACAAATCCTCAGTAAGTGATTCATAGCATGCTGAAACACTGCAAAACTTCACGAAACTTTGCTGAGTTATATCTCTGATTAATTGTGCACATAATCCCTTAGACATAAACCGTTGACCCAGTCTGAGACTAGGATTGGATCCAGCCGCACATAGGCTCCTCTCTGAGGGAGTTTGGAAAGCAAGGGGGTCCTTTCTGAACCTCCTGACTCAACGGGAGGGTCTCCGTTGCATGTGTTTCCGACCCTGTCCTTCATGCAATAAATAACTGAGTGTACCTTGCCAATCGAACCTCATTAAATCATTCTTATTTACGCTTGGAATTTGTTAACTCGCTGTTTTACCACAATAAACATAGTGCTGCTTCCCTCTTACAATTGAAGTGCATGACTCCTTTGTGACACCTTGACGTCCCCTGCAAGTGTTTGTCCTAGAGGAGCTTTGGCTTCCCGAACAGCAAACCTACTTAGCTTGACAATAATACACTGTTTAGTCCATGTGTTGTGCTGAGATGTCTACTGGTTTTACTGAGTATTGGTCTGGACCATCTTTGCACTTGGTGGGTGCTGTTCACAGAATCACAGAATCAGAGAATGGTTGAGGTTGGAAGGGACCTCTGGTGATCATCTAGTCCAACCCCCCTGCTCAAGTGGGGTCACCTAGAGGACCTTGCACAGGATCGCGTCCAGGAGGCTGTTGAATATCTCCAGAGAAGGAGACTCCACAACCTCTCTGGGCAAGCTGTTCCAGTGCTCTGTCACCCTCACAGTGAAGAAGTTTTCCCTCATGTTCAGATGGAACTTCCTGTGTTTCAGTTTGTGCCCGTTACTTCTCGTCCTGTTGCTGGGCACCACTGAAAAGAGTCTGGCCCCATCCTCTTGACACCCTCCCTTCAGTTATTTGCATACCTTTATAAGATCCCCTCTCAGTCTTCTCATCTCCAGGCTAAAGAGGCCCAGCTCTCTTATCCTTTCTTCATAGGGGAGATGCTCCAGTCCCCTAATCATCCCCCCACTGGACTTGCTCCAGTAGTGCCACATCCCTCTTGTACTGGGGAGCCCAGAACTGGACACAGTACTGCTGATGTGGCCTCAGCAGGGCTGAGGAGAGGGGGAGGACCCCCTCCCTCAACCTGCTGGCAACACTCTTCCTGATGCACCCCAGGATATGGTTCTTAATGGCCTGCTGGTTTCCTGAGCTCCTGTGCCCTTCAGAGCTCACTCCTGTGGGATCCCCCAGCAGTCCTCAAAGAGGCCAAAGTCTGCTCCTCTGAAGTCCCGAGTCTGTACTCTGCTGCTGTCCTTCCTCCCTGCCTTCAGGATGTGGCACTCCACTATTTCATGGTCCCTGCAGCCAGCGTTTCCACTGATGGTCACCTCCCTCATCAGTTCTTCCTTGTTTGCGAGTACCAGATGCAGGAGAGCGTCGCCCTTCTTAGCCCATCTGGCAGCTGTGCTAAGAAGGTGTCCCTGACACCCTGCAGAAACCTCCTGGACTGCTTTCACCCTGCGCTTTGCCCTTCCACTGCATGCCAGGGGGATTGAAGTCCCTCCATAAGCAGCAGGCCCTGTGTGCCACAGGCTTCCTCAGCTTGCTTAAAGGAGCCTGTGTCCACTTCCTCGCCCTGATCAGGTGAACTGTAACTCCCATCGCAAGGTCACCCTTACTCCCATGCTCCCTCACCTTTTCCCATCCAGCACCTTGTCCTTCCCTTGGAAGAGCTCCACAAATCCCAGGTGCCCCTTTACACAGAGGCCATCCCCCCCATCATCTGCCCTAAGAGTCACTGCTGAAGAGCTTGTAGCATGCCATCAGAGCACTGCAGTCTGGTGAAACATATGTAGTGGTGAAAGGAGGTTCCCGCTTAAAAGAGGAAGGCCTGCAGTTTCCAAGGCCAGGGAGAAAAAGAGCTGGGCTGTGCAGGAATGTCAGGAGAGGGCTTTGCTGCCTGAGCTGCCTCTGCAGCACCTTGGCACCTTTGATGGAGGTAAATCGATGTCCAGGAAGAACAAGGTGCCCCAGAGAAAGTTCTTGGGCCTGCACAGCCCGCCATGAAGCCATGCTGTGGACATCATTAGCACAGTCCCTGTTCATATCATGTGGGAGTGGGAAGAGGCTCAGGGAGAGGAGATCTAGAAGGTGTTAAGCATGCAGGGACATGAGTAGAGCCCTTGGTGTGATGTACAGCTCTATGCTGCACACTTGGATGTAGAGGGCATGGACTTCACCTAAAGACAGAAGTGGGATTCAGTTGTTTGGACACAGGCAGGTCCCAAGTGGTATGTGCTGGAGACATATGGTTGTGCTTGACAACCAAGGTATCACTGAACATATTGCCTGCAAAAGATGTGGGTCTCACAGTTGCTCCATCAGAGCCAGCAAACACTGGCATATGCCCTGGACCACCTCTCTCACTTCAGATGTCACCACGTGTTTGTGTGTGGGCAGCTGGCTACTCCCCTCCCTCTCCAGTGATTATCATGGGAGCTTAGAGAGGGAGCTCGCATGCTGGCATCTTTGTTGTGCACACTCCAGGTTGTGAAAGGGGAATCCCACCTCCTGTGTGTTTGTGAAATGCACAGAAGGGCTCTGAATCCGACTCCATCCCAGGGTCTTCTAAACCAGCATGGGAAGCACAGACTGACACGTCTGAATCAATACCTGAGCCATGGATCATTGAAATCCCTTCTTGCCCCTTTCCTAGGTGTCCTGCCTAGTTAAGAGATGGGAATAGGGTCTTCCAGAGTGGGACATTTCCATGTGTCCTAGATGACCATCCTCTGATGAGACAAATTGCAATGCTGGAATGGGTCTCTCTCCACTCTTTAGAAAAGGGCCATAGGTGATTCTTTCAGTCTACTTCAGTGACCGTGTCCCAGGAGGAGGAAGCACAAGGGACAGAGAAATTCACACCTTCAGCTGGACCACTGTTGCTGAGCAGAGGCAGGCTCCTGGGACAGAGAGAGCTCCTGGCAACGTGGCAGCACTGCTGGGAGACAACTCTTTGCAGGAGCAGCTCCCCTGTCAAGAGCAGCAGGGCTGTGGGCACTGCCTGCTCTTGCTGACATCCATGAGAGAAGGCAGAGAGAAGTGAAAGGGAGTGTGGAGTGGGAGGCCAGAGGAGAGCTCCTTGTGGGAGGAATCTTCACAGCCCTTTGCATGGTAAGCCTCTGGCTGCAGGGCGATGCTACTGCTGTTCTTGGAGGGGTCTTCTAAACCCAGCCCATAACGGAGAGTTTTCTTCAGGCTTGCTCTCCTGGCTTCTCCAGAGTGCAGGAGGGGATTCCCTGCCACAGCATGCCAGGGACAGGGTGTCCTGCTGCCTTCTGCCAGGGAGAGCTGCATGGGTGTGAAGCCAGGGTGTGCCACAGGTCTAGCCAGGGCTGTCATTCAGAGCAGTGTTCCTGCACCCCAGGGTGCTGTGTGCCCCGGGCAGTGAGTCTGCTGCCTGCGAGGGTCAGCGCTCAGCCTGCCCAGCAAACTCCCCACAGCGCTGCGGGGAGAAGCTCTGGGTGGGAGGAGAGAGCCCAGCAGGGCAGGTTGAGTGTGCTGTGGAGAGGGTGGTGCGTGGGTCAGGGCTGCTCACAGCTCCAGCTCACCCTGAGGACATTTCTGGAGGGCACTTTTCAAAAGGAAGGTGAAGGCAGGGGCTACTTGAAAGGGAAGGAGCTTTCCTTCTAGGCTGTGTGCTCTCGGTTTTGTAATTTTGGGAGGGGGGGAAAAAATAGGAAAGCGTATTGGGCTTTGGCAACGAACTGAGACTCTCAACCCTTTCGTCTCAGAGATCACTAGGTCTGTGAGAAAGCTCAGCAAACCCCTTCAACCCCACCTCAGCCTACAGACAGCACCAGCATCACCTTTATGGCCTTGTCAGGGTTTTTCTGACCTGCTCCTCAGGACCCTTGAGCACAGCAGTGCCTCTGCCCAGTGCCCTGTCCCGGTAGGTTTCTGTCGGGTAGAACTGAGCGTGCAGAGGGTGGGATGGAGTCTGTGAGCACCATCAGGGAAAAGACATTGGGGTAGAGAAGGAGCTGCCAGCAGGGAGAGCTCCAGGCAGCGAGATGGGCAGGGAATGAGAGGGAACTGCAAAGAGAATCAGCATGGGAGGAGGGATTTGGGCAAGTGATGGTCAGTCCCTCCGATGCAGACACCTTCCTCTGAGCCAGTCCTCTGTGTCTCTGCTGATGAGCAGATGGTAAATTGGTGTGAGGAGAGGGTCTATCGCATTGGAACGGAGACATCCAGAAAGGTTCGGGCACCCGCTGCCTTCATGTGAGGGTTTCCCTGCCTTGCTAGAATGGGAGCTGGTGTGGCTGCTTCAGGTACAAACACCTGTGTTCAGGAGGGCAAGGCTGGGGGAGATGAATCCCTCACAAGGATCTTCCCTTTCCAAGACAGCTGTCAGGAGAGCTTGTCAGAGTCCAGTCCTCTCTGACCAGGTTCTTTTAGCTGTTCCACACATGGACGGTGTAATGTTTAATATTAAAACTTACTTATTTGAAGATATTGGATGTTACACAGGATTTTTGATTTAGCAGAGTGACACAGCAATATGCTGAAATCACAATACAAGTGTGAGTTACACTTAGCAAAATAGAGCAATTGCAGTATCAGTTCAATCACAATACCAGTGTGATCCCCGTTACTGGTCTCTATCCTGTGCTCACCATCACAGCGCTGGGCATCCCCAGTCGCCGGGAAGGAAGACATGCAATGAAACCAGGTCTATTCCATTGCTGTCTTCCAGGTTCTTTTCTTAGTTGTTCAGTTTTTATACTCTGTGGTGGGTTGAGCCACGAATACACTCCCCCCCATGCTGGTCTGGCTAACTGAGGGAGACATTCACACTCTTCTGATGAACTCAGGGGAAAACACTGACACCAGCTGATCCACTCAGTTGAGCTGTAGTCACTTGATCCACTCAACTGACATAGCTGTTTATCTAAAACCAAGGTTGCCCTCCAGTCATGGTCCCCTTTGCATTGAGATAAAGTCATCTTTCTGTGCAACAGCTATGTTCAGTCACACCCTACCTTATCCCCTGAGCTTCATGGGCACATCGACCTTGCCCGTCTCCCCTGAGCCTTCTTCCATTGTAGGGGTTTATTGGTTGGTCCAAGTGCTATATTCCTCTCTCCTTCTGGTAAACAGAGAATTTTCCCACTGAGTCACCAGACTGAGTGTCCTTAGCTCACCTCATGGAGCCCAACCCCCTCCTACCCCCACCAAAGAACTGGAAATGGTTGTCACCTTCCTCCATTTACACCCCCCAGCAGAGCAGCACTGACTCCTCTGGAAATCGTTAGCAGAGGCCCCTGCTCTGCATGGCACACTCAGGCAGCACAAAGCGGAGCTCGAGCCGGGGAGCTGAACGAAGGTAAAGGAGAGAGGAAAAGTGGGAGGTTCAATGAGGAAGGCAAAGGGTTTTGTCTCGCAGAAGACTGCTCTAATTTGTCCCTGTCTTTTCCCTCTTGGACAGGCCCCCATGCTCAGCGTCAGCAAATGTCCAACAGCAGCTCCTTCAATGAGTTCCTCCTCCAGGCATTTGCAGATATGCCACAGCTGCAGCTCTTGCACTTCCGGCTCTTCCTGAGCATCTACCTGGCTGCCCTCCTGGGCAATGGCCTCATCATCACAGCCATAGCCTGCGACCACCGCCTCCACACCCCCATGTACTTCTTCCTCTTCAACCTCTCCCTCCTCGACCTTGGCTCCATCTCTGTCACTGTCCCCAAATCCATGGCCAATTCTTTCTGCAACACCAGGGCCATTTCCTACTGGGGATGTGCTGCACAGGTCTTCCTGCTTCTCTTCCTGTTTGGAGCAGAGTTTTCTGTTCTCACTGTCATGGCCTATGACCGCTACGTGGCCATCTGCAAACCCCTGCACTATGGGACCATCATGAGCAGCAGAGCTTGTGTCAAAATGGCAGCAGCTGCCTGGAGCAGTGGTTTTCTCAATGCTCTCCTGCACACTGCTAACACATTTTCCATACCTCTCTGCCAAGGCAATGTCCTGGAGCAGTTCTTCTGTGAAATTCCCCACATCCTCAAGCTCTCCTGCTCAGACACCTACCTCAGGGAACTTGGGCTTGTTGTGGTTACTCTTTGTTTAGGTTTTGGGTGTTTCATTTTCATTGTGCTGTCCTATGTGCAGATCTTCACTGCTGTGCTGAGGATCCCCTCTGAGCAGGGCCGGCACAAAGCCTTCTCCATGTGCCTCCCTCACCTGGCCGTGGTCTCCCTCTTTGTCATCACTGTCATGTTTGCCTACCTGAAGCCCCCCTCCTTTTCCTCCCCAATTCTGGATCTGGTGGTGACTCTTCTGTACGCAGTGGTGCCTCCAACAGTGAACCCCCTCATCTACAGCATGAGGAACAAGGAGCTCAAGGAGGCACTGAAGAAACTGGTTCAACTGCTACTACTTCAGCAGCAATAAGCTGCCCATCTCTCCTCACAAGGGATTTCCAATTTACCTCGGGCAACTCTTGTGCTTTGGGCATACTGCCTGTGATCATCATTTGTACACAAATTCTTGAATTCATCCCACTTCTCCAGAGGCACAAACCCTCTCTGCCAAATTGATTAGTCAGTGGGGACTGGATTTGGAGACTGACTCATTGTAATACAAATGTCCATGTTTTCCCATGATGAAACAATGGAAATTGTCAGGGAGGTTGTGAATCTCAGGAGAAGAAATTTTCATCTACCCCTCAAACTGGTGTGCCGCTGCTTTGTCTGTCATGCTATGGATTTAATCTCAGTAAGCGTTCACATATTTCCCCACGTCCTGATTAAATTGATCATTTCTAAAGTCATCTTTGCAGCAGACTGTCTGGACATAGGCACTTTCCCTTGTTTTCCACTTTTCCTTCTCTCCTTTCTCTTTATTCATTCAGACACCTCTGCTCTCTCTACGTGCTGCTCTGAGCTTCGGGGAGTGTAGAGCTTGCCTCATCTTTCAGGAGGCTAATTGTCTCTTTAGACAATGCCTTACCTGGGTTTTGCCTCTATCCTTTCCCATCAATCTGTCTAAAACATTTCTACTAAGGCGATCCCTTGTGGAAAGTGCACCTCTCTGGAGGCAGCCTGGACTTGAAACACAGTTTAGGAGTTTATTTTGATTTTCATTCAACTCCATCATGTTTTACTTTTGCAGGATCCCAATAAAGAAAAAGCCTTCTGTGTCTATTTGCAGCTAGTTCTCGAAGGAAAGCAGGTGGGAATTGGTGCATAGGAGCTGTAACATTCAGCTACAGACTTGAGTGGAAGAAAGGTTCGATTTTAACAAGAGTGAGGTAGGTCCCCAGTGGCTGATGAGAGAAATGGCAGGGCTGGGGAGGTGAGGAGCAAGGCTGTTCGTACATGTGTCCTGTCAGAAATACTGCTTTTCTCACACATCACGATTCCTTAGGAGACCCTCTGAGTCACTATGAGTTGGAGAATGTGGCTGTCACTTATTCTGTAAGCTGAAAAGTAAAGAAAATGTTACCAGCAGAAATCCTTTCTCTCTTTTTTTTTAGGTGCTCATTGAAATCTTCCTCTTCTAAAGGCACTCCTGAAACCTCTCCAATTAGCCACATGAGGACTGAAGGAAATTATGGGGATAGACATGGCTTGTTAGGGCTTTTTGCATTTTAATGACCCCTCGGGTGTATTTGTTGCTAGGTCCATGAATGTTGGATTCTGCGAGGAGACTGAACAAACCTCTCAAGAAGTTGAATTCAGAAGCCAGTCTCAAAGCTTCCAGGAGCATTAATGGGTCCCTGTGAGGGCCATTACTCACAGAGCCTCCCTAGGGGCTGATTAGAGCAGAAAGTTGTAGGCCCTGATTGCAGGTAGGAAAAGGAAATGTGCAGGTGACTCTGATGTCAAGTCACCCTTGATGTGTTTTATCATACAACATGGCCAGGCAGTGACACCCAGCCCCTGGGTAGGGTGATCCCTTGCCTCACACTTTGCTCAGGTCTCTTTGTGGGGGTAGCCTGAGGGTGGGGGGGGATGCCACGCTGAGTTAGGGACAATGAGATGGCACCTCCCAGGCGCTCCCTGGGAGGCAGCAGGAGGAAACAAGGCCTCTACTGCCCTTAGCCTCCACCAGGATAATTTAGCCCAGGACCCTCAGCCTCCCTCTACAGGTCATGTGCTGCAGGCAACAAGCACCAGCTTGGCAGACCTCCTCTGGACCCTCTCCACGTCCTCCCCATTCCTCCAGCTCTGGGCATCCCACACTGGCACACATGATTCCAGATGTGGCCACGCCAGTGCTAAGTCAACAGGGGATAGTAACTGTCCTTGTCTGGGTGGCCAGACACTTCCTCATGCAGCCCCGTATGCAGCTGGCCTCATCTGTGGTGAGCACGCACCACAGGCTCATATGGCATCCCTCGTAATGTCCAGGCCCTTCTCCTCAGGGTCACTCCCTCAAGGCAGCACCTGCCACTTCCCCTTGCACAACTCCAGGAGGCTTCCGTTGGCCTCATCTCCAAGCTTCTCCAGCTCCCTCTCCACTCAAGCTCCTTTCTGTCAGCTCTGAATGTGTGCGTGCAGATGCCTCTTCCCATCTTGCTATGTCTCTCACAGGATAACAGCATGACGAACTGCAGGACACTACAGATAATAAAGGGGGTAGTATTGTAAAGGAAGTGCTGGCAATGGTGGTATTGAGCATGACAACCATCTCGGAGAAGGCAAAGGAAGGTACAAAGGCAGCAAAAGCAGGGTCAATGGGGACAGGGTAAAGAGAGGTGGTCTGATTGCATGGGAGGAGATCAGGGTGGTAAAGGAGAAGAGCTTGTAAGGTGGAAAAGAGGGGAAAATGCAATAAAAGGAGAAGCAGATGAAAGCCCAGGGCTATGTGGGGGTACCTGCCAAGCAGTCCTGAATCTGAACTCCTCTGACCAGAGCAGAACAAGACACATGCAGTTGATCTGCTCATCCTTTTGTCTCACATACTTCCATGGCCATGGGGAAGCTGACAGTTTTCCCTAAGGTCAATAAGGGAAGACCCGGGGTGGAAGGAAATGCCAAATGGTTCAGGCTGGAAGGGACCTCAGGTTGTCTCTAGTCCGACCTCCTTCTCACAGCAGGCTCAGCTATCAGCTCCAACCAGCTTGCTGAGGCCTTCAGTCATTCAGGCCTTGAAAACCTCTGAGGAAGGAGATGGCACAAACCCTCTGGGCAACCTGCCCCAGTGCTTCACTGTTTGCATGGGTAAAACGTTGGCCCTTATCCCCAGCCTGAACCTCTCTTCTTTCAGCTCATGCCCACTGGGCCTCATCCTGCCATGGTGCACAACGGTGAAGAGCCTGGCTCCATCTTCTTGATGACCTCCTGGTAGGGATGGGCAGGCTGTTATTAGGTCTGCCCAAAGCCTCCTCTTCTCCACGCTGAACCAACCCAGCTCCCTCAGCCTCCCACAGGGACAAAGCTGACCTTTACAAATGTGTGCCTAGGATGTTGAAGGCCCTCCCAATCCTTCTGGATTTTCCTGGATCTGCAAAGGACCTGAGGCCTGTTAGAGTGCAATCACCCTCATGCCATGACTTTCTGCATGCATCACACTCATTGGGAGTCGTGTTGTAGAGAACGGGTGCTGTAGACGGTGAGGAGGGCCCATTCTGGACAAGCAGTCCTTCATCATTAAGTCTTGATTCATTCTCTTATTCTCCTGCCATGAATCCCTGTAAAATCCTGGTTCACTATGGGCGGCAACCTTGAATTAGGAAGCTGCTCCGAGTCGCTACAAAAGCCTTCCCTGCTCCTGGCAGAACAAACTTGTTCCCTCAGCTTCTCCTCACAGAGCAAGTGCTCCAGCCCCTGATCACCTTGGGGGCCTGCAACTGAAATCACTCAGAGTGATCAGTAGTGCTCTTATACAGGGCCCCCAATGGATGCAGCATGTGACGTGCCTGAACTCAGGCCTTTCTTCAAAGATGGAGCCAAAAATACACCCAAGGAACTGCACCACAAAAGGGCCTCTGCTCTGCTTGGGAACTCTGTGGGCTCCATAGGACGAGCTCAGAGTGCCAGAGTGATCTGTTAGGGAGCAAGGGCTGGATCCAGGGCTCATCTCTTGGTGACCAGTGCCAGTGGAGATGGGGAATGGTCTCTGAATTGCCTGCTCAGGGCTGTGCCACAGGTGACAGTGCGATGAGAGATGCCCATGCTTCTGGAGGGGGATCTTAGGTACCAGGAGAGCTCAGCTCATCGTGTGCCTTGGGGTGGACAGTGAGTGGAGCCTCACAAAATGAGGGACAGTCCATGGTGGGGTAAGCAGAAGGTGAAGCACTAAACCCAGGTATGGATAGGGAAAGGAGGGCTCTGCAATCCCGGAGAGGCAGTGGGGACCCAGGAGGCCCAGGGAAGGGGCACTGGAGAGTGATTCCTGCACCCTCAGTGAAACACCACAGGCTGGAGCTAGTGCACACCCAGACACATCTCCTGCCATTGCAAACGCCCTGGGCTCACTCTGAGCACAGGCCATGAGCTCAGATGGATGGCAGCAGTATCAGTGGTGGTGAGCCCTGTCCAGCTGGTTTTGCTTCCCACCCTGACCAGCACGGCCAGCGCAGAGTCAGGGGTCTCCCTGTGGCCTCAGGGCCCCACAGCCCACTCGCTCTGCAGAGCAGCACCACCAGCCCAGGGCCCTGTGGGGAGCACAGGGGAGGATAGAGGAACAGTCGGCCAGGCCATCATGGACACATTCCTCTGGGGAAAGGCTGTCTGGGGAGCAGGGCCATCCCAGGAAAAGAGGAGAGCAGCATTCACAGAGAGAAAATGAGAACAGGTTTCTCTGTGTACGAGCTTGGGGCAGGCGGTTCTGTCCCTGGGGCAGCAGGAGCCAGGGCTCTCGTGCTGTGCTGGGCAGTAGGGTGGGCATAGAAAGGCTGCAGGCAGAGAGGGAGGGGGATCTGCTGGACACAAGAACACGGGAGACAGAGAGTGACCGGCCTCATTGTGTGGCCTCCTCCCCTTTGCTGGAGAGCTGCTCCCCTTGTCCTGGGGCCTGGCCTGAGTTACGCTGTGGACATGCCTGTGCCTGGCCATGCACCTCTTGAGTCCTGACCTGACCCTGTGCCCGTCCTGCTGACCCGACTCCCCATCTCTATCTCAGACCTGCCCCCTCACTACAGGCAAGAAAGCCTTGGCAAGGGAAGCTGGGATCTGAGCAGATCCCAGAGAAGGTTGTAGGTACAAAAGGTGACCGCATATCCCCACAGCAACTCTTGCCTGAAAGCCAATTCAAAGGTGGAAGGAGGGCTTCGGATTTCAGCCCCTACCCACCTAACACTGCACACAGACGAACAGCTGAATGAAAAAGTGAGGGCAGCCACTTGGGGTCTGATTTGATGATGCATAGTTACGAGAGCAAGTGCTTCTGTATCACAGCTCAAGTGTTTAAGCACCATTTGCCTCTGGGTTCCTGCTACAAAGAGGATGTTGTCGGGAGCAGCAAGAACCCTTGACAAGCCCCATGCCCCCTCATCCTCCTCTACCTCTGAGCTGGTGTCCTGCTGCGTGGCTGTGGCTGGATCCCCGATGTGGGGAGAGGTGGGGATGGCCAGGGAGCTGCTGCCTGCAGAGCTGGTCCCCAAAGTGCCAGGAGAGGGGCCAAGGGCTGGGACTGAGGGGGCAGCAGGCCAGACAGGGGCAGGGGCGGGCAGGAATGCAGCAGGGGCCTCATGGAGGGGGCGCAGCCAGTGCTGCTGCAGCACAGCGGCTGTCACCTTTGCCTGCTTTGCAAAAGGTTCTGCAGGGCTGCCAGGCAGGAGGAGGCTGTTCCCCCGTCCCCGTGCTGCCCTCCAATCAGCATGGGTTGTGCGAGGAAGGGCTTGGCCTGCCCTGTCCTTGGGACCAGCTCCCCAGGGCTGCCACAGCTTGGCCTGAGGCACCTCCAGCTCCTCGGCCTCTGCTCCAGCATGGCTGGCACAGGGATGAGAGCTCCTCAGGCAGGGCAAAGCGAGCCCGGCTGGGGCAGCATCAGGGATAAGATGCAAAGGTCTCTGGCTCAGTGCTGGCCTTTGGAAAACTCCCTCTGGAATCCTGAGAGGCTCCATCTGCCTCTTCCATCCTGCCCTGTCCTCCCCTCCCATTGGCCAAAGTGGAGTTCAGCATTGCCTGGGCACTCTCCTCCCCATGGGGAGCAGAGGGAGGGCCTTCACCAGCCCCACACTGCCTTTTCCACCCCCAGCCTCTGCACTTGCACTTGTGCCCACTTGCCTTCACCACTGGAAGCCCATGAAAATCCCGGCACTCCTGCCCTTGAGCTGGCATCCAGCCTGAACCTGGAGCCTGGCTGGCCACAAAGGCATCACCTGTCCAGTGCACTGCCAGGGTGGCTCGGGAGAGGGCAGATCCCCTCTGCCTCGCTGGGGCTGGGCATGAGGCCGGGGCTGGGCACAGCTTTTCCCCAGGGATCTCCCTGAGGTGCAGCTCCGTGTAATATTCCACCTCTGCCCTGGCAGCAGCACCAGCACTCAGGGTGCTGGAAGGAAGTGCACAGAGGGTGGAAGGGGGATGGGCTGCTCAGGGGGAGCATTGAGACATTGTCCGTGCACACAGGGATGGAGTGAGGAAAGCCAGAACTCAGCTGGAGATGGAACCTGAGACCTCACACATGCAAAGGGCTGGAGTATTATTCAATGATTATGAAATGATCCACCAGAGTCTGGGGGATCCAAGGACCCGGCCCCTGCCCAGTCCTGGCTGGGGCCCCCATAGCTGTTAGCAGACAGCCGTGCTCCCAGATCTGCTGGGGTCTGGTGCAGAAGAGTGACCATGCAAGGCTGGCCTTTTCCCCTCCATCGGGATATGGAGACCTGCAGGAAGATGGAGCTGGCCATGCACCACCCCACAGCTGGGGTGAGCAGCCAGCAGTGGAAAGGGGCCATGTGAGGGGCTGGTCCAGGACGATGGTCGTGGGGCAGCTTCCCCAGTGTGTCCATGCAACACAGGAAACAACCTGGGCTCTTCTCTTCTGCACCCTCCATGTCCTGGTGCCTTTCCCAGGAGACCTGCATTTGCCTGCAAGCACACTGGTGGGTGCTCCCACACTGCTGCTCACACACAGGAGCTGCCTGCTGGCATTTTGCCTCTCCCAGGCCCTTTCCAGCCCATCTCAGCAAATCCCCAGCTCTCCCCACCTCCCCTGCCCTCTCCCCAGACCACCCAGCAGAGCAGCCCAGGCTGAGGGTGGCCCCGCAGCAGTGCCCACCACAAGCGGCTGCAGAGCTCTGGACATTTGCACCACAGCCCCAGCCCCTGTCCAGGACAGCACCAGAGTCCTGGTCCCAGGGCTGCTCAGGCAGATCCTGCTGCCCCAGCGACAGAGACGCTTGCTCTGAGCTGGTGCACACAGGAAAGTGTTTCTCTTGGTGTTCCTCCCCTGCACATGCATGCACCCCTACTCCCCCCGGATGTCACTGCTCCCAGAGAGCCTTTCCCCAGGCGAGTGTGTCCATGCTGGGCTGGCCGATCATTCCTGCATCCCTCCCCTGTGCTCCCCAAAGGGCCCCAGACTGGCGGTGCTGCTCTGCAGAGCGAGTGGGCTGTAGGGCCACAGGGTGACAACGCACGGGCTGTGCTGGTCAGGGCAGACCCAGCTGGACCAGCACCATTGTGCCTGACCACCCCCTCCCAGGCTCTGTGGCTGTGGACGATGCTGGAAGCAAACACAGGGCATTTCAAATGGCTCAGGAGGTGTTCACGTGTGTCATTGGGCACAATGAATGTGGGCTTTTTTTCCTTTTAGATGACATGAGCCACTCTTGAGGCTCCCTTCCCTGTGCCTGCTGGGTCCCCACTGCTTCTCCTGAGATTTCTGAGCTCTCATTCAGTGCAGTCTTTGGTTTAGCCCTTTACCTTTGGGCGACTCCACTTGGTTTTGGGAGTCTCCACTCACTGCCCATCCCAGGCACATGCTGTCCCAGGAGATCCCCTGTGCTCTCAGGGTGGCTCCATATTCCCTTCCAGAAGCATGGACATCTCTCACCAGCCCTGTAATATGGCAGACAGTCCCCAGCAGACACCACTTGACCACTCACCTGCTCCAGGGACACTGGGCACCCACAAGTTACTGCTGATTCCAGCCCTCCTTCCCAAACACATCATCCTATGAGCTCATGCCCCTTAGCCCATGGAAAACCCAAGCACAGCAAAGGGCCTTTTCGGGTGCAACTCCCTGAGCACATTCTTGGCTCCAGCTTGGGAAGAAGAGCCCAACCTTCAGGCACTGTACGCAGGAAAACCCCTTTTATTATACAGATGCTGTCTGGGAGGCCTGCCCAGACACAGTGCTATGCAGATTTACGGAAGGCTTCTAGGTCAGACAGACAGGGTTTGTGCTGCTGGAGAAGTGGGATGAATTCAAGCATTTACAAACAGAATTATCACAGACAGAATGTCCAAAGCACAAGAGTTGCCCAGGTAAATTGGAAATCCCTTGTGAGGAGAGATGGGCAGTTTATCGCTGCTGAAGTAGTAGCAGTTGAACCAGTTTCTTCAGTGCATCCTTGAGCTCCTTGTTCCTCATGCTGTAGATGAGAGGGTTCACTGCTGGAGGCACCACTGCATACAGGACAGCCACCACCAGATCCAAAGCTGGGGAGGAGAGGGAGGGGGGCTTCAGGTAGGCAACCATGACAGTGCTGAGAAACAGGAAGACCACGGTCAGGTGAGGGAGGCACATGGAGAAGGCTTTGTGCCGGCCCTGCTCAGAGGGCATCCTCAGCACAGCTGTGAAGATCTGCACATAGGACAGCACAATGAAAACAAAACATCCCAAAGATAAACAGCCACTAACCACAAGCACCCCAACTTCCCTGAGGTAGGTGTCTGAGCAGGAGAGCTTGAGGATGTGGGGAATTTCACAGAAGAACTGCTCCACAACATTGCCTTGGCAGAGTGGTATGGGAAATGTGTTAGCAGTGTGCAGGAGACCATAGAGAAAACCAGTGCTCCAGGCAGCTGCTGCCATTTTGACACAAGCTCTGCTGCTCATGATGGTCCCATAGTGCAGGGGTTTGCAGATGGCCACGTAGCGGTCATAGGCCATGGCAGTGAGAACAGAATACTCAGTCGAGAAGAAAAAGGCAAGCAGAAAGACCTGTGCAGTACATTCCCAGTAGGAAATGGCCCTGGTGGCCCACAGGGAATTAGCCATGGATTTGGGAACAGTGACAGAGATGGAGCCAAGGTCGAGGAGGGAGAGGTTGAGGAGGAAGAAGTACATGGGGGTGTGGAGGCGGTGGTCGCAGGCTACAGCTGTGATGATGAGGTTGTTGGCCAGGAGGGCAGCCAAGTAGATGCCCAGGAAGAGCCAGAAGTGCAAGAGCTGCAGCTGCCGTGTGTCCGCAAACGCCAGGAGGAGGAATTTGTTGAGGGAGCTACTCTTAGACATTTACTTCCTCTGTGTTTTGGAGTCTGTCCAAGGAGGAAATAACAGTGACAAGTTAGAACTCTGAGGCAAACCCATCCCATTTCTCATAGAAACCCCATGTCTACTCTCTCCTTTACATTCAGGTTCAGCTCCCTGTCTGGAGCTCTGGTTTGCACTGGCTGAGTGTGCCGTGCAGAGCAGGGGCTTCTGCCCATGGTCTCTAGAGGAGTCATTTCTGCCCTGCTGGGGGGTGTAAATGGAGGTTTCAAACAGTCCCGGGTATTTGGTGGGATTCCTGCGGATGGACACCGTGAGCTGAATGGATGGGTCTTGGTACAGTGACCCAGTGGGAATTTTCTCTATTTAACATAATGAGAGATGAATATAGCACTCATGGCAGCTGTCTCTGAAAGAGAAGACCCTTGCGAGGGATTCCTCTCCCCACCCTTGAGCACCTCTTGCACAGAGGTGTCTGTATCTGAATCAGTGACACCAGCTGCCACTCCAGCAAGGAAAAGAAACACTGAGGTGAAGGCAGGCGCTGACCTGCTCCTTTCCAGATGTCTCCGTTCCAATGAGATAGACCCTCTCCTCACACCAATTCACCATCTGTGCTCTTTCTCCAGGAACCGTAATGGGAGTGGGAAGTGGCTAGCTCTGATGCACACGTCCGGCAGCAGATTACATCTACCCCTTATGTGGAAAGACTGTCCAACATGTTGACACCTATTTTCTCCAGAAAATAATCTTCAGCGGGGAGTCTGAGTATATATATTGATTTCATTTTCAGATGCCTCCATCACACTGTGGGAGCATTCTTTGACTGGGTAGAAATCTTTGCCATTTCAGTTGCTCTCAGCATGAGCACTTGTGCATCTGAAGACGGAAAAAGGGCTTGCTGTGACTTTGTACAGAGTCACGGGATGTGGTCTGTCAATTAATCTTGCCCCTCACTGCCCTGCCCTTGCACCTCACTCAGCTAAAGGACGCTCACACTCACAAGTTTGTCTCAGAAAGAAACTGCACAGATATGAGAGCAGAGGAGTACAGTTTTAAAAGGAAGATTTCCAAATTCGTCTCTCTCAGGCCAGATATGGAGAGAGTGATGAAGAGTGTGAGAAGGCTTCTGACTCACAGGACCAGACCAAGGACTCTCAGATAGCACAAAATGCTAGAGGGAAGCTGTGCTCTTCTGGAGGGCAGCTTGCAGCTTGGCAGGACACCCCAGGGAAACTGTCAAGGCTCCTAAAGATGGGCTCTCCTTAAGACTTAAGAGGGAGACAGCTCATTAAGACTCTAAAGGGAGAGACAGATCCAAAGGTCTGTGAGAAATCTCAGCGGGTCCCTTCATCCCCACCTCAGCCTACAGACAGCACCAGCATCACCTTTACGGCCTCAGGAGAGTTTTTCAGACCCACTCCTTATGACCTGTGAGCACAGAGATAGCCCTGGCCAGTGCCCTGTCCCGGAAGCTCCAGGCAGCAGAGATGGGCAGGGACTGAGAGGGGATTGCTAACAGAAACAGCATGGGAGGATGGATTTGAGCAAGTCAGGGACAGTGGTGCAGTGCCAATGTCTTCCCCAGGGTGCTCAGGTCTGCCCTGCACAAACCTCCCAGCAGCAGCGCACTGTCCAGGGGCATTCCCCTGCGTGCAGGTGAGAAGGAGTAGGTCAGATAAACCCTCAAGAGGTGACCATCCAAGGGGAGTTTGCTGCTGTCTAGAGACTGAGGGGTTGCTGAAGGGTCTTTCAGAAGTTCTTAGCAGAACTATTGATTGCTCTTTGAAACTGTTAATGAATCTCAGTCCCTTGTCCCAACCTGACAGCTCCATTTCCATTTTCCCCATGCCAGCTAGAAGGAAACTTAAAGCACCAACTCAGAAAAGAGCTTTTTCTTTCAGGAAACACCTGTCTTGGCCTTACTTTTGCAAAGCCCTCTCAGAAATGTCCTGTGCCTGAGCTAGAGCTGTGAGCAGCCCTGATCCACACAGCACCCTCTCAAAAGAATGAACTCTTCTGCCAGCAGTCACTCCTTCCACCCAGAGCTTCTCCCCACAATGCCATGGGGAGCTCTCTTGGTAGTGCTGACCTGTGCAGGCAGCAGAGTCACTGCCCCGGGCACACAGCACCCTGGGGTGAAGGGACACTGCTCTGGAAAAGAGCTGTGGTCAGACCTGTGTGCACACCTGGGCTTCCCACCCCTGCAGCAGTCCCTGGGAGAGGACAGCAGGATGCCCTGTGCCTGTGACAGTGTGGCTGGGAATCCCTACTCTGAAGCACCTCCTTCTCCTCTGCACTGGAGAAGCCAGAGGTACGATCCTTAAAATCCATGAGATGGGATGGGTTTAGAAGACCTCTCCAGGAACAGCAGTAGCATTGCCCTGCAGCCAGAGACTTACCGTGTCAGGGGTTGTGAAGATTTCTCCCACAAGGAACACTCAGCTGTCCTCCCACTCCACACTGCCTTTCACGTCTCTCTCTCTCTTGTCTCATCGCATCTCAGCAACAGCAGGCAGTGCCTGGAGCCCTGCTGCTCGACAGGAGAGCTGCTCCTGGACACAGCTGTCTCTCAGCAGCGCTGCCAGGTTGCCAGGAGCTCTCTCCATCCCAGGAGCCTGCCTCTGCTCAGGAGCAGAGGCCCAGCTGAAGGCATCGATCCCTTGTGCTCCCTCCTCCTGGGAAAGGTTCACTGACATAGATGAAAATAATCACCAACAGTCCCTCTCTGAATACTGAAGGGTGACTGATTCCGGCATTACAATTTTTTCTCATCAGAGGATGGTTATCTGCAAGAGGTGGAAATGTCCCACTCTAGAAGACCCCCTTCCCGTCTCTTAACTAGGCAGGAGCCTAGACGACACCAAGAAGGGAGGTCATTTACCCATGGTTCAGGTTTTGATTCAGATGAGTCAATGTGGGCATCGCATGACAGTTTAGGAGCCCCTGGGCTGCAGTGGGATTCAGCTCTCTCCCATGAACTACACAAACACACAGGAGGTGGGATTCCCCTTGTCCAACCTGAAGTGTGCACAACAGAGATGTCTGTATGCGAGCTCCTTGTCTAAGCTCCCATTATAATCACTGGAGATGAAAGGTTGAAGGCAGTTCCTGGCAAAAACTGGTGATGTTTGCAGAGATAGAGGTGGCCCAAGGCACGTGTCAGTGTTTGCTTGCGCTGATGGAGCAAGTGTGAGACCTACATCCTTCGAGATCCTAAGCTGGGTGCCAGGTGGGGAATTTCCCAGGCCATCTGAAATGACACTACAACTAGAGCTGCACTCATTATGAAGCTGAGACACATGCATGACGCTACAGTGCAAACTGCTACTGTAATTCAGTTCAGACACTTGTTATAATGACAGAGAAATAGGCTGGCAGGGCCATGCCAGATTCCTGGGGTTTCTAGCACAAGGCTCGTTCAGAATCACAGAATCACAGAATGGTTGAGGCTGGAAGGGACCTCAGGAGATCATCTAGTCCACCCTCCCTGCTCCAGAAGGGTGACCTAGAGCACCTTTTCCAGGGATGCGATGAGGAAGGCTAAGGCCCATTTGGAATTAAATCTGGCAAGGGATGTCAAGGACAACAAGAAGGGCTTCTTCAAAGACATCAGTAGCAAAAGGAAGACTAGGGAAAATGTGGGCCCGCTGCTGAATGGGGTGGGTGCCCTGGTGACGAAGGATGCAGAGAAGGCAGAGTTACTGAATGCCGCCTTTGCTTCAGTCTTTACTGCTCAGGCCAGCCCTCAGGAATCCCAGACCCTGGAGGCAAGAGAGAAAGTCTGGAGAAAGGAAGACTTTCCCTTGGTGGAGGAGGATCGGGTTAGAGATCATTTAAGCAAACTTGACACCCACAAATCCATGGGCCCCAATGGGATGCACCCACGAGTGCTGAGGGAGCTGGCGGATGTTATTGCTAGGCCACTCTCCATCATCTTTGAAAGGTCATGGAGAACAGAAGAGGTGCCTGAGGACTGGAAGAAAGCCAATGTCACCCCAGTCTTCAAAAAAGGCAAGAAGGAGGACCCAGGAAACTACAGGCCAGTCAGTTTCACCTCCATGCCTGCAAAGGTGATGCAGCAGTTAATCCTGGAGGCCATCTCCAAGCATGTGGTGGAAAAGAAGGTGATCAGGAGTAGTCAGCATGGCTTCACCAAGGGGAAATCATGCTTGACCAATCTGATAGCCTTCTCTGATGGACTGCCTGGCTGGGTAGATGAGGGGAGAGCAGTGGATGTTGTCTCCCTTGACTTCAGCAAGGCTTTTGACACTGCCTCCCATATTGTCCTCATAGGGAAGCTCAGGAAGTGTGGGTTAGATGAGTGGAGAGTGAGGTGGATTGAGAACTGGCTGAATGGCAGAGCTCCGAGGGTTGTGATCAGTGGCACAGAGTCTAGTTGGAGGCCTGTAGCTAGCGGTGTCCCCCAGGGGACAGGACTGGGTCCAGTCTTGTTCAACTTCTTCATCAATGACCTGCATGAAGGCACAGAGTGCACCCTCAGCAAGCTTGCTGACGATACAAAACTGGGAGGAGTGGCTGATACACCAGAGGGCTGTGCTGCCATTGAGAGAGACCTGGACAGGCTGGAGAGGTGGGCGCAGAGGAACCTCCTGAAGTTCAACAAAGGAAAGTGCAGAGTCTTGCACCTGGGGAGGAATAACCCCATGCACCAGGTCAGGTTGGGGGTGACCTGCCGGAAAGCAGCTCTGCGGAGAAGGACCTGGGAGTGCTGGTGGACACCAGGTTGACCATGAGGCAGCAATGTGTCCTTGTGGCCAAGAAGGCCAATGGTATCCTGGGGTGCATCAGGAAGAGTGTTGCCAGCAGGTCAATGGAGGAGGTCCTCCCACTCTCCTCAGCCCTGCTGAGGCCACGCCTGGAGTACTGTGTCCAGTTCTGGGCTCCCCAGTACAAGAGGGATGTGGCACTACTGGAGCAAGTCCAGCGAAGGGCTCCTAAGATGATTAGGGGACTGGAGCATCTCTCTTATGAGGAAAGGCTGAGAGAGCTGGGCCTGTTTAGACTGAAGAGAGAAGAGAAGACTGCGAGGGGATCTTATCAGTGTGTACAAATATCTAAAGGGAGGGTGTCAAGAGGATGGAGCCAGACTCTTTCCAGTGGTGCCCAGAGACAGGACGCAAGGCAACGAGCACAAACTGAAACACAGACAGTTCCATCTGAACATGAGGAAAAACTTCTTCCCTGTGAGGGTGACAGAGCACTGGAACAGGTTGCCCAGAGAGGTTGTGCAGTCTCCTTCTCTGGAGATATTCAAAAGCCGCCTGGACGCGATCCTGCACAATGTCCTCTAGGTGACCCTGCTTGACCAGGGAGGTTAGACTAGATGATCTCCTGATGTCCCTTCCAACCATTCTATGATTCTGTGAAAACTCTGTGGCAGTCAACTCCAAGTTAACTGCTGTCCTTTCCCGGTAAAGGCAAAGAGTTCTGGACTATCTTCAGCTATCGGTACACTGAAAAAGGCTGCTGTTAGGTCAATCACAGTGAAACACGCTGCCCAGTGGGGTATTTGCAACAATACAGTCGAAGGGTCAGGAACCACTGGGTGAGGAGCAATTACATATTGATTAATAGCTCTTAAGTCTTGTACAAATCGATACTCTGGGTCACCATCGGAATCTCACCTATTCTTTTCAACTGCTAAAATTGGGGGATTATACGGAGATTCACAGGTTCCTAGAATACCTGACTTTAGATAATAGTTTCTCTGTCTTGGGATACTCTTTTCTGCCTCCTGTGGAATAACAGGACCTAACCCAACGCTAACCTTGCTCCCCACAATAATGGCAGGGTCCTCTCAATCCTGTTTGCCCGTCTTGTACATTCTGACTCCACCTTTCTCCACCAAGTCTTCCTCGGCCTTTACCCCAGTTCCCTGCAATTCCATCTCTCAGGACTGCCGCCAGCATACTGACCTCCTCTTTTCTCTGTCGCTGCTTCTCCTTAGCTTTTTTCTCCTCCCTTCCATTATATGCAAAGGTAGCCAAGCGAACTATTTCATCCCTGGATTTTCCTGGCCAGTTGGGAACATGCTTACAGAAATATTTTTTATATCTGGAGATGTTTTGTCTACGTAAGTAGAAACTACTAGGAGTCTGTTAGCCTCTGCCTCTGGGTCAATCCCTCCCCCAAACATTCTAATTTGCTTAAACAATCTGGACAGAAATGCTGAGGGGTGTTCATCAGTTTGTTGTTGACACTCCCGGACCTTAGACCAATTTGCAGTTCTCTGTCCAGCCAAACATATGGCTTCCTCTATTCCCTGTTTAGCTAATTGTAACTGCTGATAATCTGCTTCTATGTTATCCCATCCGGGATTCACAGCTGGCCATGCTGTTCCGGCAGCCACTACTCCTCCCTGCTCAGTCCCATGACAATTCGCTTCTAGAATCGCGTGTTTCTTGTCGGGAGTGAACAGGGCTTCAAGAAGCATCTGCACATCCCCCCAAGTGGGGTCATATGTGCAAAATATTGCCCTTACTACTTGCAAAACCTTTTCCAGATCCCCCCTAAGCCTGGGAGATGGTTTACTCCATGCAACCAAATCTTGGGGCACCCAGGGTTCATAAACTCACATTGTAGCTAGTCGAGGTACCCTGTCCTGATGTGGCAGGGCCGCTCCCGGCACAGGAACGACTTGCAAAGGAGCTTAAAAGGCGGAGGTGGAAGGCAAGGGGCAGTATAGAGAAGCTGAAGCAGAGGGCAGTGCATAGGGTGGAGCGGTTTCCACAAGCCTTTTAGCAGCTGCACTACTTCCAGTATTCTGGGAAGAAACTTTCCTCTCATTTTAAGATGTCTCCTTTTTTCTAGTGAACACCCAGTTATCCCATACATACCAATAATGCATTTGTCCCAGGAATCTGTCTTCTAGCCGATGCTGTAAAAAGGTCAGTTCTTGTTGGTCCAAAGTCTCCTGCGGTGGCCAC
This sequence comes from Apteryx mantelli, assembly GCF_036417845.1. Classification (NCBI taxonomy): domain Eukaryota; kingdom Metazoa; phylum Chordata; class Aves; order Apterygiformes; family Apterygidae; genus Apteryx; species Apteryx mantelli. The sequence continues at coordinate 7,758,752 of NC_090001.1, forward strand.
CGTTCAGCTGGGCTGCCCTCCTGGGTAAGGAGGGGCCAGTCTTCCTGGCACAAGGTCACTAGCTTCTTTTTTCCTAAGCCTATGGTACTGTCAATCTTTCTCCAGTTTTCCAGTACCTCGGCTAAGGGCGTCCCCTTCTGTACGCTGGGTACGTTTCCCATGTGTATTGGAGTCTTGTGGTGCACCTTACGCTGATCAGGTTGCACACTCCCCCTTCCGGCTGGATTGAGATGGGACTGGAACCCTCTCAAATCCCGGAGGTGGGACTCGAACCCACTCTCCCCAAAATTTAGAGGCGGAATTTGAAAACACACCAGTCGGTACCTCCCCTCACCAAAGCTCCTAGGTGAACTCACCCGATGCCGGCCGTTGGAAGTTTGGAGATAAGAGGATCTGATGGTGGTTGCCTAGAGTCCCATCTGGGGTGCCAAACTGTTAGGGAAATTGTTCAGTCCAGTGTCCCTAACAGGGTTTGATTCTAGGTTTCCGCTCTATCCAAAAGACACAAAATAATTCTTTACGAGATGATTTTCTTAGTATTACAGCTCGAGCTGCGTGCCTCCTCTGAGGGACCCCGAACAGAAAATTCCCTGGGTATTTATACCCCTATGGCTTAAGTTCTTTGTCCTTTCTCTAATTTCTTGCACCACTGATTTATTGCTCAACAAGTAGTAGGTTCTTCGGTCCTGGTTGGTTTCCCCATTTTCTCCAGGCAGAGTCATGGTACTCACTAAGCATTGCTGAAGCTCTTTTGTTACTTTCTTTTCTCCTTGTTCCCTGCTTGTTCCAAATGGCTCAAACAATTGAGGGAAAAGTGCAGTGATGTGCGGCCTTAGGCTTCAGTAGATTTAGCTCCAAGTGCTAAGCAAATGCTGTTATATGCAACAATCAGGCACTGAGGCACAAGTGACCTCACAACCACAAACAGCAGCCACATGACCAGCACTGCCCTATCAGGCACTGAGGCACAAGTGACCACACAACTACTAACAGCAATAATGTGTCTCCTTCTTGCCTGTCATTTACAGATGCACAAGCGGCCTAACAGTGTGGATCAAAGGAAGTTGCTTGCTGCTTGCCTATCCGGTTCTGAGGAAGTAGTGACTTCACAGGCTTCATCAAAGCCACGTGCCATCTGCTGGCCCATTGGATAGTAAGGCAACAGTGACCTCACAAGCAAAAACAGCAGCCATGTGCCTACCACTGGCCTCCCAAATACTCAAACAAAACTGCCCTCACACTCTGCATTGAAGCCAAGTGCCTGCTGGTGGCCTGGCATGCACTGAGGCACACGAACCTCAGAAGCACAAACAGCACTAACCTCCACACCGCTGCTCTACCAGGTGCTCATGGGAAGTGAGCTCAGAACCAGAAACAGCAGCAAGGGGTCTGCCGCTGGCCTATCAGATTCTCCAGCAACTATGACCTCAGAATCTCCACTGAAGCCATGGGCTTGCTGCTGGCCTGTCAGGCCCTGAGGCACAAGTGACCTCACAAGCCCCAAAGCACCAATGTGCTGGATGCTGTCTAAGCAGGTACTGAAGCAAAAGTCACCTCACAAGTACAAAAAGGACCATTGGGGCTGCTGGTGGATGAGCAGATCCTGAGGCCGAAGGACTCCACAAACACAAACATCAGCAAAATGCATCAAGCTGGACTGTCAGGTGCTGAGGCTGAAGTGACCTCACAGGCCACCATGAAGCCATATATCTGTTCCTGGCCTCTTTTGGACTGAGGCACAATTGACCTAAACAAGCACAAGCAGCAGCAATGGGCCTGCTCCCCGTTTATGAGGCACTGAGACACAAGGCACCTCACCATCATCACCAAAGCTATGGCCATGCTCTTGGCCTACCAGCTTCAGAGGCACAACTCACCTCACAAGCACAAATGGCATCGACATGCCTGCTCCTGGCCTAGCTGGTACCAAATCACAAGGGATCTGAAAAGTGCAAACCTTCACAGAGGAGAAGCTCACCTGGGCCACTCGCATGGCCCTTGATTACGCTGTTATCACTCTGTACAGAACAGTCTTCTGCAAACGGCTTTCATCTCCTGGCAAGACTCTCTCCAGGTCATGCGACAGCTCCACTCTGTCACCCTGCGCACAAATCACAAAAGGGAACAATTGGTCTTGCTTTTCCTTTAGTACCATCAAGCCCGAGCTGGGAGCCTTTGCACTGCAGCACTTACACAATGGCAGCAGGATGCCACTTCCACTCCTAGTGCCAAGGTACAGAGATCAGCTGAGGGAGCAGCTGCACTGGAAAGTGTTTCTGACACTGTCAGATCAACTCAGCGCTGCAGCAGGCATCAACCTGACGCCAGACCTCTGCTGTGCCAGCTAGTCTACAAACACACTGTCTCTGTCCCACAAAGCTGCCTCTTCTGCTCGATACAACCAGGTGCCAGCAAGAAGAGATGCCTGCAGGACACTCGCCACTTGCACACTCCCCAGCCACTGCTCTGCTCACTGCCTTCCCTTGGCTCCTCAACCCAGACACACAGGGAAGCTCTTGTGGAAACACCACAAGGCGGCCGAGGCACTCTAGGCTCACAAGGCCTGCGCAAATGAGCAGCACAAGATCAGGCAGGGACAGAGCTGGCTCCTTGGGTGATGCTTTTGTTTTCAGAGGGAAGGATCCTGCTTTCTTTGGGCACAGCAGGCTGCTGCTTTCCACCCCCATTCCTGCAGGAACCTCCAGCTAGGCTTGGGGGGGGGGGGAATGGGTTTTTTTTTTTAGTAATAGAAAAGTTACAGATACAATGGAGAAACAGTTGAGAGTCCTGAAGGCCTCCTGAGCCTAAAGTAACCTCGTTCCTTCCCTTAGTTACTTGGACAAGGAGCCCCAGCGAAGGGACAAAGGGTGCAGAGGCTTTGAAATGAGGCCCAAGCAATGAGACAGCCCCAGCCTGCAGGTCTGCTCAAATGCCAGCTGTCCTGGCTGCACAGGCTCTGCAGCAGCAGTCCGGGCTCCACAGCTGGGTCCACAGAGCACTGAGGGCTGGGTGCCACGGGCAACCTGGCCCTGGGCACATCTTCAGCCCTCGCAGAGCCAGCAGCCCAAGAGCTCTGAGACTTCCTCAGGTCAAGCTATGGAGGCTTTGGGGCACTCACACAAAGGCACCCAAGAGATGCTGGCATTTATTATAAGGGTCTTGCACTCATCCTATATGGCACCGCAACATTCTAGGAAAAAGTGGGGGCACAATAGCATTTGCTGAGTGTGGAGGAAAAAGGATGAGCAGGGAGGCACTGCGGGGCGGAACATGGGAAGGTCGTAACGGGCGGAGCACTGCTGCCGGAAAAGAAGGCGGGGCTTTACAGCATTATAAAAGAGCAGGACGCGCTTCATTAAACGCCATTTTGCCACTCCTCATATTGGTGTCTGTGTGGTGATGGTCCGGGGTCTGGGGGTAGGCCCCGTGCCTCCTCGGTAAGAACGAGAACGGTAACAAGTGGTGACCCCGACGTGATACCGAGGAGGCGGCTCGGCCGGCGCAGGCGCCGGGAGCGTGAGGAAGGGATCTGGATCCGGAACCATGGAGGCCATATGTAAGGTAGTGATGGCCTGCGCCAAGGAATGGCGGGCGCCGCTGAAGGTGAGCGCGATACGAGCGTGTGTAGAGAGGCTCGTAAAGGAGGGAGCGATTACTTCTCCTATGGAGATTCTGCGGGAGGAACTGTGGCTGCAATGCACAGCAGCGCTGGCGGAGTCCCCGATGAACGGGGGATCCGCGAGGGATTTAAAGGTGTGGGGGCTGATAAGAATGCTCCTGCGGAGCGCGAGGGAGGCCCCGGCGAAAGAACGGGAGAGTGGGGGCGGGGAGGTTCCAGTGATCCTACCGGTGGAATCCCAGAAGCCGCCTCCGGTGTATCCCTGGCAAGATCTTGCACAAGACAGAGAGGGATGGGGGGTCGACGGGACCGAACCCGAGGATTGCGTGCCTGGTGCAGTTTTGAGGAAGACGCTTAGTGAGGAAGATAGGACCCTGCTGCCGTGGGCCCCGGCAGAGGAGGGTGCTGTAGGCGGGGAGAGTCAGGCACTGCAGCGAGGGAGGAAGGGTAACGGCCAATCAGAGCGGAGAGACCAGAGTTCGACCTTGAAAGGAGGGAGGAAGGTTCGGGTGAGATTGCCGGTTGAGGAGGAGAGCGGAGAAGATAGCAGCGACGAGGAAGGCGGGGGCTTGCGAGAAGTTACGCGCAGGCTGCGGGAGTGTGCAATAGGAGAGACACAGCCGAAAGGGAAGCCGAAGGGCGGAGAAGAAGTAACAACATCCCCGGTCGACACCCTATTGCGTGCATTAGAGGAAATAAGGCGGGAGGTCGAAAAACAGAGGGACCTGCTCAGCGGAGCAAAAAGGGAAGCGGCCCCTGCCAAGTCCATACCACTCACTGACTGGCAGCTAATAGCCGATTCATGTGCCCCTCAGGGCTTACGTTTCGAGCAAGTGCCGCAAGTCTGCCCCGTAAGGGCAGTACCGGGGGAAGGGGTCCAGTGGGTGGCGCTCAAGCCCGAGATAGTACAGAGTCTGATGACCTCGGTGAAAGAGAACGGGCTGAAACATCAGCAAACCCAGATGTTGTTGGATAGTGAGCATGCCCAGGCGTGTACGCCTTACGACCTACGGCAGCTGGCGAGGGCGATACTGTCACCCACGCATTGGATGCTGTGGAAGGAGGCATGGCAAGGCCGTTGTGCCACCCCAGCTGCAGCTGCCGCCGGGAACCCGAACCACCACCTAGCAGGTACCACACTGGATCGCTTGGTGGGGCGAGGTGCAAACCTCGCATCCCCGAACCAGCAAGCGACAGCGCTCAGAGGCCGGGAGGTCATGGCCACAACAGAGGCTTCGCGGGCCGTGTATGAAGAACTCGGGAAGCTAGTAAAGGTAGAGCCACCCTGGACAAAGATAAAACAGACACACGCAGAGAGCTTCACTGAATTCTGTGACAGGCTCCAGCGGGCCATTGCAGAGTCAGACTTGCCCCCTGAGGCCCAGGGTCCGGTCATGATGGAGTGCCTCTGGCAGCAGAGTGACGCCATGACGCAGGACATCCTGAAAACGATCCCTAAAGGAACACCACTTTCGGTTGTCATCCGCACGGTACTGCAAAAACAGAATCAGGGAACAGCAGCAGCGCAGGCTCTTGTCACGGCGGTGGACCAGATGAGAAAGGGACCACAGCGTTGCTTCTCTTGTGGATATCACAGGGAAGAGGGTATGCTGCGGTAAAACGGGAGGAGCAGATAAGATGGGTTCCAATGAAATGCATAAGACCTGACCTAAATGCACGTACGGGAGGGTCTGGGGTGTAGCTAATCATTCTTGGTGAGATTCCATCCTGAACAGGGCGACGCCAGATGGGATGCTGCTGCATGGCTGCATTGATGTTTATCGCCGGCTTCATGATTCCGGGGACCGCAGAGTCATACTGGACGAGATGAGCACAGGCGCACAGAGCAGCTCACTACTGCATCCCATTCAACCCCGAGGCGGGGCCGACAGAGACTTTCCTGACGGGGAACAAGTCAACACAGGGGCGTGGATCTTGTCATGGTTTGATTAGAAATGGCTTATAACACTAGGCTTGATAGCACTCACAGTAGTAATAGCGATATGCTGCGGCTTGCTAATTCTGAATTATTGCTTACGGCATGTACGGCTTAACTGCTTGATAGACATGAGCATAGAGTATATCAATTAATAGTACAGGAAAAAGAGGTTCTAGAAAGGGGGGGAGATGTGGTGGATCTTGGGAAACTGCATAGACAAGATATTTGCATGAGAAGCGGTAGACTAGGCGTAGCGGAAGATCACACGGTGTGACGCGCAGCCTAGGGGTGAAAACGAAGTGCACCTGTATGTAAGCTTGCACGCAGCCCACAATAAACGCCATTAGACGAATGGCTAACTAACCTGTTTGGCAATCTACCACAGTGGCTAATAGGACTGCTCGCTGAAGGCTTGCGCATTTTGCTAATCCTCATAATTATAGGCTTATGCTTGTGTGTAATACTGAGCTGCGTTAAGAAAGCCTTGCTGAAAGTAGCGGGCCGAGTCTGGATTGCTCGACAACAAGAAGGAGAACTTCTGGAGGAATGGCTGGGCTTTGGGGGGGGATATAGTCTGTTGGAAATGAGCAATCCCGCCTATGCCTTTAAGGTTTTCCCTGAGCGACGAAGACAAGGACATCGCCTGCGTTAAGAATCGGGAAAAGGGGAAGCAGCACACAGCTCTGATCTCGAAGCTAGTAACGCAAGTAACCACCCGACGGCGGTCCCGTCGCGGCACACCGCACATACAGTAACCTTGAGCAGTAGCAGCAGTGCTACCAACGCAAGCTTCCGCCCAGCGGCCTGCTGTAGGTCTGCCATGCGATCAATGACGTCCGCCGTTGCTGTCGTCCAGCTGCCGGAATAAGATGGGCTCACTTTCGCTTGTTTCGTTGCGTCCCGCTCGATATAACGAAACAACGTTGATGGGAGAGGGGGAGATGTGGAGGAAAAAGGATGAGCAGGGAGGCACTGCGGGGCGGAACATGGGAAGGTCGTAACGGGCAGAGCACTGCTGCCGGAAAAGAAGGCGGGGCTTTACAGCATTATAAAAGAGCAGGACGCGCTTCATTAAACGCCATTTTGCCACTCCTCATATTGGTGTCTGTGTGGTGATGGTCCGGGGTCTGGGGGTAGGCCCCGTGCCTCCTCGGTAAGAACGAGAACGGTAACAGCTGAGGGGCTGGCAGTAAAAGCAGTTGTGGGAGGAGGAATTTGCAGCACAGCAGAGGTACCAGGAGGTGAACCCACACCCCAAGTCACCCAGGGAAGCCAGGCCCATTTATGGAAGCCTTCACATCCGTACAAAGCCTCATCTCATCCACTTGTAGCTGCTTTCACAGAGGGCTCACGATGTTGGCAAAGACATTGACAGCTACAGGGACACATCCGGGCACCCTGCCTCCAACCTCAGGGGCTCTAGGACTGCACTGGGAACCTCCATGAGTGCAGCAAGCTAGAAAGAAAGAAAGAATCAGAGTGTTAATGTCAGTTCTGCTGGCCTTACACAGTCAAGGGCAAATGTCTCCCCTCTGTGCTGAGCTGTATTGGTGAGAGCACAGCCAGCAGGGCCACCAAGATATTCTACCCCTCTTTTTGGCACAGGGGAGACCATGTCTGTACAACGAGTCCCTTTTGGGCTCTCCCGTTCTGCAAAGGCACTAACACACAGCGAGGAGTCCAGCACAGGGACACCAAGATGGTCAGGGGCTGGAGCGTGGGGCATATAAGGAGAGGCTGGGAGAGCTCAGTTGGTTCAGCCTAGACAAGAGAAGGCCAAGGGGGATCTTCCTGCTGTGCACAGCTCCCTTATGGAGGGCACAGGGAAGACGGAGATGGATTTTCTTGGAGGTGCACACTACTAGCATGAGAGGCAACAGGGACAAATTGGATAATTGGAAATTCTTCTTAGATGTTCAGAGCAAACCTTTTTGTCCATGAGGGTGTCCGGACTGTGGCACAGGGATCCAGAGAGGTTCTCAGATCTCCGTCCTTGGAGACAATCAAAACTTCACTGGAAAAGGCCCCAAGATAACTAATTTCCTGGGACCTGCCTTCAGCAGGGTGTTGCACCCCCACCTCCAGATGTCTCCTCCACTGCAGGCTCAAGGGATCTGCTATTAGGGATTGGAATGGATTAGGGTCTGGGATGGGAAGATGCAATGAGGGTCCAGCTTCAACAGAAAGCCTTTAAGGAGGGAGAAGATAAAAATCCCAAAGACTCAGGGAAGCATCAAGACCTTCAGAAACTGCAAGCCTGGACCTCAGCTGACAGAAACCACCAGACTGCGAGCATCCCTGGCTCACACCGGGATGCTCCAAGGAGGGAACACGGTCACCAACAGTCCTCACCCAGCTCTCCTTGAAGGACACTGTGACGGCGGGCTGGGCTCTGGGAGCAGAGCACTGCTCTCTCCAGATACCTCCTCCCATGCTGAGCAGCAAAACACTGGGGCCACCACCCGGCTCCACCACAGGGCATCTTGCCCTGTAACACGCCTCTACCCCCACACCTCACAGAGGGTTGGAAGCCAACACATGCCCCTGCATCAGCACCACACAGGGCACAGCACCACACAGGGCAGTAGGCAGGGCACCCCCAAGCACCCCAACACACAGAAAGACCAACTCTCCAGCCCTTCCATTCCCTTCCAGTCCTCCAAGGCCTTGCAACTCCACTTCCTCTGAACATCCACTCACAGCCCAAGGCCTGCTTACTTCCCACCTCCAGGAAGCAGAGAGCAAGTGCTCTCACAGCAGCTCATCACGCCAGCTCTTGCCTCTCACTTGTGCCTCAACTTCCCTGAAAAAGAAATCTCTTGGAAAATGTGGCCCACACCTTTTTTGGGGGGTGACATTCCTTCTGTCTCCTCCAACAGCCTTTGCACCCATTCTCCAGTGACTGCATACGTGGTCAGAAAACCAGAGACCTCAAACGTGTTACAGTTCCAAATGTGTCATAAAAGCAGGTGGACACCTCAAAGACAGACACAGCATTCAGACCTGGCAGGAAAATCTCACAAGCTCCCTGCTGTTTTGGCAGGGGCAATTCTTAAAGCACTCACACCCTGGCAATAAGAGATTACTAACACCACTGCTCACAACAGCACTACATTCATTTAGCAGCCTCAAAAGTCTACTTGGACTCCCGAGCTGACCAGGAGGAGGCTGCAAGCTTCTGCTTAGCAAGTTGTGGAGAGTCAAGCTCCATGTCCATGTTCACCAGAGAACATCATCTGCATTTGAAATGTAGCAGTACTAACTCATGATGACAGAGTGGAATAAAATTTGTGCCAGATGATGTGGAACATCTACTTCTGCATTTCTGTACTGCTGTAGAGCTCTGCAGGGGTCAATCCCTCCTCTGAGCACATGCAACAAACCCAGAGGTGACCTCACCACCAACATCCAAGCCATGTGTCTTCTCCACACCTATCAGCTGTTCACATAGAGGTGACCTCACAGGTGCATATCCCCACCATATGCCTAACTGCCTGCTGCTGGCCTATCAGGCACTCAGAAAGATGTGACCTCACAGTCACCTCTCCAGCCACATGACTCCTGCTATCCAATCAGGTCAGCAGTCAGAAGGGACCTCACAAGCAACAGCCAAGCCTTCTTCCTCCACCTGCACTATCAGGAACTCAGGCAGAAGTCACCTCATCATCAACAGCTGAGCCATGTGCCTCCTGCTGGCCTATCAGCTCCTTGCAAAGAACTAATTTGACACTGGTGATTTGCTGGCATAGCTCTCACAGAGAGTGGTGACCTCACTGCCCACACCCTGACCATGGGGCTGTTGCCTCCTGCAGCTCCCCCTGCTCTTCCCCAAGGCTGAGCCAGCTCCTGAATGGCCTCCCTCATTCACCTCGTGGCTTCACAGTGCTCAGAGTGCAGCAGAACACCCCTCAGGTACCAGTTATGACCCCAAAACAAGATTACCTTTTGCCTAGGTAGTCTCCACACATAGCCAATAAAACTTAGGAATTGGGAGAAGGCCTGCAAGTAATTCTTGCCAACATTTTCTAACAGGAGGGTTGCATGGGAGCAGTGATCAGGAACTTGAAGACATTAGGGCCTCAAGTCCCAGGCAGAGGGAGAAGCCTTCCTGCAACTCAGAAGTCAAGTTCCTTTCTCAATGCTGAACAAACCCAGAAAATCCTCTACACATCTAAGCATTCTCCTGTTTTATGCCCTGAGAATTGGAGACACATGGAAGGACTCAGGCCAGGGCATCTCGGCTGGTGACACCAGCAGAGCCGGTATTCAGCAACTCTTCATCCTGACCTAGGAGGTTGGAAATAACAATGGCAAGTGCAAGGACTGGCCCTTCATCAACTTTCAAGGCCCTTGACAAGCAAAACAGCTCCCACTTACAGAGCTGCTCTGGAAACACCCTTCACGCTGCTGCCAGGCTCACAGGTCTCGGGGAGAAGCAAGAGGCCTGGAGCAAAAACACCAGCTAAGGCACGGCATGACGTGCGGGGACAACCTCTCTCAGAGACATTCGGAAATGCTGTTTTCAGAACAGAAGAGACCATTGGGAAGGGCACCTCGCGAGGACACCAGCAGCCTGCTCACACTCTGCCCAGCAGCTCCCAAACGCAGCTCTGAGCAGCACCTGGGGCTGCGCTGGCAGCAGCAGCTCAGGGAAACGCTTTAATATGGATCCAGACCCACCACAGGGCCAAAGGTTCCTGCACCCATACCCCACCGAGCCGCCCCGGCCCAGCTGCTCGGGGCAGGCCGCCACATCTGGCTGCAGGGCAGCTCCCCGCTCTGGCCCAGGTTGCTCTGTCCCCTGCTCACAGCCCCACCAGCCCCTGCTGCAGCTCCTGCAGGAAAGCAGCCCCATCGCCAGCACCGCTGCCCCTGCCCCAGCAGGAGGGCACCATCACGATGGACTCCAACTGGCTGTCAGAGCCATCAGTGAAATCGATCCCCACCCTCCTCCTCCTGCCAGCCAATAGGAGGGCTGCACTGGGGCGATGCCATGGCAACGTTGGGCCCCCCTGCCCTGGCAGCCTGCTCTGCTCCCTCCCCCTGTGGTCGGGCACCATGTTGTGGGTGGCAGTGCGGGGCTGGGGCGTGGCAGGGCCTGGTGGCAAAACGGCAACATGTGGCCGGGCAGCGTGGGGCCCCAGGGCATGGGCGCTGCCCCACTGGGGCTGTGCTCTGCCACAGGGGTCGCGTGGGGCTGCTGGCTGCCCCGTGCCTGGGGGGCCATGGGGGGCTGTAGGGGGGCAGCGCTGGGCCCTGTGCTTGTGGCAGCCTTGGCACAGGCGAGGGGGCCCTGGGGATGGCTGGGGTGCCGGAGCCCACAGGCAGCGTTCTGCTGCCCCCAGGGCAGGGCAGGGCGATGTCCTCTCGCTCCTCCTGTCCCATCCCCCTCCTCATGCAGCCCCGGGGCTCGGCAGCCCTCGCTGTGAGCTCGGCTGGGCTGGGCAGCGGCCAGGTGGACGTCCCCCACCTGTTGGCAAGATGCTCTCCCCAACATGCTGTCTTTTGGGTGCAGAGGTTTGCAGGATGAGAGGGGCTATGGCCATCTCAAGGTGGCATCTCTGAGCTCAAAACATGCTTTGCTGAGTTGGAAGCATGAAAGGATCCACCGGGAAGGATCAGGTTTTCTCAAACACACAGAGGACTTGGGGCTCTTAAAAGGCGAAGGTTTCATTATTGTATATGGACATTTCCAGCAGGCTCTTGTGGATCCCACGGGAGCTGCAGGCAACCCCAGCCTCTGGGACAAAGGACCCCCTTCTTCTCAGAGCCAGACCCCAAAGGGGGACCCACTCCCAGGGAAACCTGGCCATGGATTGCCCACCCCATCCCTCCACCCCCGAGGGCATGGAGCTGGCCCCACAGAAGCCTTGTGGCTCAGGACAGCCCCAGCGCCAGGACCCAGGAGTCCTGGCTGCCACATTGCCCATTGGAGCCAGATGGGACCCTCGGGCAGGGCTCTCGTGGCAGCCCCCAGCCCTGTGCAGCCACCACCACAGCCCAGGATCCACAGAAGTTTTTGCAGTTAACAGTCTCTGTGTGACACCTTGGGAAGTTGCTCCTGAAGACCTTACCCTCAGTGGAGAGCCGCAGGAGCGTTGGGAAGAAGGAACTGTGGTGTGGGCTGATGGTGTCCATCCAGCAGTCCTCCATCTCGCTTGTCCCCTTGCCCTTGGCTTGCCTCTCCAGCCACGGAGGAAGGATGCTCTTCCCGTTTCATCACCCCAAACTCCTTTCCAATGTGCTCCTGCTCTTCTGCCCTTTGGCGAGGGGCCCCCAACGCAGCCCCACTGCCTCCTGTCCCCTCTCCTTGCCATGGACCCACTACGAAGGGCAGCTGTGGGTATCACATGAGCAGTGCCCAGCAGCACCTGGGCCTCACAGGGAAGTGAGAGCCACCAGCCATGCCACCGAGAAGACCTGCCTGTGATACGGCACATCCCACGGTGACCTCAGCTCGTGTCATCTGGGGGCTCGGTAGGTCACTGCCATGGAGATGGCAGAGGCAGGGAGAGAGCAGAGAGATGTCCCCTCATGTCCTGGAAAGCAGTCACCTCCCTCCACCCCAGGTATTTTCCTATGTATTTTTCTGATAACTCCTTGAGGAACATCTTCAGATGTTGCCAAAGGCAGTGAAATACCTAAAATGGGGAACTAAAGAAGTCAATTCTGTGTCCCTGCACTGGCAGCTTGCTGCTCTGGGCAGATCTATGCAGGAATCTGGTGTTTGTGGGTTGGTTTGGGGCTTGGCATTTTTCAAAACCAGGATCAAAGTCCTGTGGGTTGAAACAGCACAAAGCGTGGCCACGCGTTGAGATGCTTTGGTGAGACTCAAGACTATTTTTTTCCTGAGGGTCCCTCTTTTTGTAGAAGCAGGATGTAGGAGAACATGGGAGAGTAGAGAGCCTTCCTCCTTTGGGCACCAAAGCAGGCTCTTTGCTTGTAAAAGTCCTCAGCAAGGTTTCTCGGTGTGCGGTGCTTAAGATAGACATGATGTGCCATAAAAGTGCAAACGTGCTGTGACGGTGTGCTCCTTTCCCCCCATCCCACTGATGTGCTCTCTCCCCCTCAACCTGACCTCCCTGTAAACAGCATGTATGCAGGGGCTAATTGAGCATGCACCAACTAAGGCCCCCTCTTGCATGCAAATATGACTATGAGTCAATCATCTCCCCCCGACCTCCATAACTAGGGGGCAGCCCACAGCCCATTGAGCTCTCCTGCACAGCAGCGGGCTGCCCTGCAGAACCTCCTCTTGAGCAGGGACGCCCCTCAAGGTTCCTCCTCAAGTTTGAGAGATTCTTTGTCCACAACAAATCCTCAGTAAGTGATTCATAGCATGCTGAAACACTGCAAAACTTCACGAAACTTTGCTGAGTTATATCTCTGATTAATTGTGCACATAATCCCTTAGACATAAACCGTTGACCCAGTCTGAGACTAGGATTGGATCCAGCCGCACATAGGCTCCTCTCTGAGGGAGTTTGGAAAGCAAGAGGGTCCTTTCTGAACCTCCTGACTCAATGGGAGCGTCTCCGTTGCAGGTGTATCTGACCCTGTCCTTCATGCAATAAATAACTGAGTGTACCTTGCCAATCGAACCTCATTAAATCATACTTATTTACGCTTGGAATTTGTTAACTCGCTATTTTACCACAATAAACCTAGTGCTGCTTCCCTCTTGCGAGTGAAGTGCATCACTCCTTTGCGACACCTTGACGTCCCCTGCACGTGTCTATCCTAGAGGAGCTTTGGCTTCCCGAACACCAACCCTACTTTGCTTGACAATAATACACTGTTTAGTCCAGCTGTTGTGCTGAGGTGTCTACTGGTTTTACTGAGTATTGGTCTGGACCATCTTTGTGCTTGGTGGGGGCTGTTCTTAATGGCCTGCTGCCTTTCCTGAGCTCCTGTGCCCTTCAGAGCTCACTCCCATGGGATCCCCCAGCAGTCCTCAAAGAGACCAAAGTCTGCTCCTCTGAAGTCCCAAGTCTGTACTCTGCTGCTCTCCTTCCTCCCTGCCTTCAGGATGTGGCACTCCACTCTTTCATGGTCCCTGCAGCCAGCGTTTCCACTGATGATCACCTCCCTGATCAGTTCTTCATTCTTTGCGAGTACCAGATGCAGGAGAGTGTCGCCCTTCTTAGCCCATCTGGCAGCTGTGCTAAGAAGGTGTCCGTGACACCCTGAAGAAACCTCCTGGACTGCTTTCACCCTGCGCTTTCCTTTCCACTGCATGCCAGGGGGATTAAAGTCCCTCCATAAGCAGCAGGCCCTGTGTGCCACAGACTTCCTCAGCCCTTGGTGTGATGTGCAGATCTATGCTGCACACTTGGATGTAGAGGGCATGGACTTCACCTAAAGACAGAAGTGAGATTCAGTTGTTTGGACACAGGCAGGTCCCATGCGGTATCTGCTGGAGACATATGGTTGTGCTTGACACCCCAGGCATCACTGAACCTAGTGCCTGCACTGAATGACATGAACTGCTTGTAGTGTAGGGATCTGCTTGTGCCTCAGCCTCCTAATGTGTGGAGCTATGGCAGTATTAGGCATCTTGTGTCATTTCCGATGGCCAAGGAGATTCTCCACCTGGCCACCACCTAATGCTCTAGAAGGATGAGGGTCTCACAGTTGCTCCATCAGAGCCAGCAGACACTGGCATATGCTCTGCACCACCTCTCTCACTTCAGATGTCACCACGTGTTTGTGTGTGGGCAGCTGGCTACTCCCCTGTCTCTCCAGTGATTATCATGGGAGCTTAGAGAGGGAGCTCGCATGCCGGCATCTTTGTTGTGCACACTCCAGGTTGTGAAAGGGGAATCCCACCTCCTGTGTGTTTGTGGAGTGCACAGAAGGGCTCTGAATCCCACTCCATTCCAGGGGCTTCTAAACCAGCATGAGAAGCACAGAGTGACGCATCTGAATCAATACCTGAGCCATGGATCATTGAAATCACTTCTTGCCCCTTTTCTAGGTGTTCTGCCTAGTTAAGAGATGGGAATAGGGTCTTCCAGAGTGGGACATTTCCATGTGTCCTAGATGACCATCCTCTGATGAGACAAATTGCAATGCTGCAATGGGTCTCTCTCCACTCTTTAGAAAAGGGCCATAGGTGATTCTTTCAGTCTACTTCAGTGACCGTGTCCCAGGAGGAGGAAGCACAAGGGACAGAGAAATTCACGCCTTCAGCTGGACCACTGCTGCTGAGCAGAGGCAGGCTCCTGGGATGGAGAGAGCTCCTGGCAAGGTGGCAGCACTGCTGGGAGACAACTCTTTGCAGGAGCAGCTCCCCTGTCAAGAGCAGCAGGGCTCTGGGCACTGCCTGCACTTGCTGACATTCATGAGAGAAGGCAGAAGAAGTGAAAGTGAGTGTGGAGTAGGAGGCCAGAGGAGAGCTCCTTGTGGGAGGAATCTTCACAGCCCTTTGCACGGTAAGCCTGTGGCTGCAGGGCAATGCTACCACTATTCCTGGAGAGGTCTTCTAAAGCCAGCCCATAACGGAGAGTTTTCTTAAGGCTTGCTCTCCTGGCTTCTCCAGAGTGCAGGAGGGGATTCCCTGCCACAGCATGCCAGGGACAGGGTGTCCTGCTGCCTTCTGCCAGGGAGAGCTGCATGGGTGTGAAGCCAGGGTGTGCCACCGGTCTAGCCAGGGCTGCCATTCAGAGCAGTGTTCCTGCACGCCAGGGTGCTGTGTGCCCTGGGCAGTGAGTCTGCTGCCTGCAAGGGTCAGCACTCAGCCTGCCCAGCAAACTCCCCACAGCGCTGCGGGGAGAAGCTCTGGGTGGGAGGAGAGAGCCCGTCAGGGCAGGCTGAGTGTGCTGGGAGAGGGTGGTGCATGGGTGAGGGCTGCTCACAGCTCCAGCTCAACCTGAGGACATTTCTGGAGGGCACTTTTCAAAAGGAAGGTGAAGGCAGGGGGTACTTGAAAGGGAAGGAGCTTTCCTTCTAGGCTGTGTGCTTTCAGTTCCCTAGTTTGGGGAGGGGAAAAAATAGGAAAGAGTTTTGTGCTTTGGGAAGGAACTGAGACTCTCAACCCTTCCCTCTCAGAGATCACTAGGTCTGTGAGAAAGCTCAGCAAACCCCTTCAACCCCTCCTCAGCCTACAGACAGCACCAGCATCACCTTTGTGGCCTTGTCAGGGATTTTCTGACCTGCTCCTCAGGACCTTTGAGCACAGCAATGCCTCTGCCCAGCGCCCTGTCCCGGTAGGTTTCTGTCGGGCAGAACTGAGCATGCAGAGGGTGGGATGGGGTCTGTGAGCACCGTCAGGGAAACGACATTGGGGTAGAGAAGGAGCTGCCAGCAGGGAGAGTTCCAGGCAGCGAGATGGGCAGGGAATGAGAGGGAACTTCAAACAGAATCAGCATGGGAGGAAGGATTTGGGCAAGTCATGGTCAGTCCCTCTGATGCAGACACCTTCCTCTGAGCCAGTCCCCTGTGTCTCTGCTCCCACCCAGCAGATCCTCTGTCCTGACAGCCATGGAGTGCAGGCCATGAGCCACCTCTTCTGCAGCCAGACCTGTGGCAGAGGAGAGGGGCATCTCTCCTGCCGTGGGCCCTGTTTGTGCTGCCCGACAAAGGGGCTGAGAGCGATGTTGCCATCTGCGAGGCAGCATGCCCAGCTGGGGAAGGTGAAGGCTTTCCCCAGTGCCCATCTGCCTCTGTCTCCTTGCCTCCCTTTGCAGCAGCAGCATCATGTTGCTCCTTCTTTGCCCACCTGTCCATGCTGCCCTCGTTCTTCTCTCAGGCTCCCTGCGGTTGGTGGGTTTTCAACTGCAGTTCAGACACCTGCCCTGAGAATTGTGGAAGAGAGGAGCCTGCTTGGGAGTGAGGCATCCCCAGCCCCCTTCTCACCTGTGCAGCTAGAGGAAATGCAGTCTGTGGGGTTGGGAAATGAGCTGACTCTCCCTGAAGGAGAGCTCAGCTTCTGTCCTAGCAGTCCTTTGACCATTTCCCTGTCATGTCCTGCCAGGCTTTGAGCTGCCCTCCAGAAGGGCACCGCTGCCTCATAGCATCTCTGGGATGTCTGGGAGACCCCTGAAGAAGCTGCAGAGATGTGAAGAGTATGGAAATGGTGGTGGGACGCTGTATGGGGGCAGCTGAAAAGAGCCCTGTGTGTCCTTGGCTAGAAGGGGAGTGTGGAGACCTCCCTCTGGTGCTCTGAGAAAGGGAGAGAAGGTGCTCTGCACCTTGAAACTGGACCCGTCTGTTCTCAGCAGTGGCTGGTCTCTTTTTAGGGCAACAGATGAGTGTGATCATCCTCCTGCTCAAAGAGGTGCAAGCAAAGGACAGCTTGGAACGAGGCTGATAGACAGACAAGCTGTGCTCACTCTGCATGAAGTGACAGTGAATCATTTTTTCTCAGGATTCACAGTGGGAATGCTGACAATTTCTGCCTTTGAGGAAGTGTGTGCCCCAGGTGTGACAGGGGCATCTCAAAGAAAACAAGCATTATTAAAACATCCCTAAAACTCTGTTCCTCAAACTTCCTTCTTTAGAACTGCTGGTGAAGATGCTGAAAAGCCCTTCCTCATGAGGAGTGGATTTCACCTGAGAGAAACTGTGAATGTCAGAGCTGGTCACCCCCATTCCCATGTATGCCACTACTGTACAGCAGGAATGACTCCTCTGGAGCCCATGGCAGAGGTCCCTGCCATAGGTCAGAGCACACTCAGGCAGTGCAAAGTGGAGCTGAAGGAAGGGAGCTGCACACAGATCCTCTCAGTAAAGGGAAGGCAGAGTAGGGGTTGTATGAGAACTGGAAGATGTGGGTGTTTTTTACTTGAAAAGTCTCTCCTAACTTCTCAAAGTCTGTTCTTCTTTGGACAGTCCCACATGCTTGGAGGGAGGAAAAGGTCCAACAGCAGCTCCTTCAATGAGTTCCTCCTCCAGGCATTTGCAGATACGCGGCAGCTGCAGCTCTTGCACTTCTGGCTCTTCCTGAGCATCTACCTGGCTGCCCTCCTGGGCAATGGCCTCATCATCACAGCCATAGCCTGTGACCACAACCTCCATACCCCCATGTACTTCTTCCTCCTCAACCTCTCCCTCCTTGACCTTGGCTCCATCTCTGTCACTGTCCCCAAATCTGTGGCCAGTGCTCTCTGGAATACCAGGGCCATTTGCTACTGGGGATGTGCTGCACAGGTCTTTCTACTTTTCTTCCTGCTCTCAGCAGAATACTCTCTTCTCACTGTCATGGCCTATGACCGCTTTGTTGCCATCTGCAAACCCCTGCACTATGGGACCATCATGGGCAGCAGAGCTTGTGTCAAGATGGCAGCAGCTGCCTGGAGCACTGGTTTTCTCAATGCTCTCCTGCACACTGCTAACACATTTTCCATACCACTCTGCCAAGGCAATGTTGTGGAGCAGTTCTTCTGTGAAATCCCCCAGATCCTCAAGCTCTCCTGCTCAGATGCCTACCCCCGGGAAGCTGGGATTATTGTGATTAGTGCTTGTTTAGGCTTTGGGTGTTTTGTTTTCATTGTGCTGTCCTATGTGCAGATCTTCACAGTTGTGCTGAGGATCCCCTCTGAGCAGGGCCGGCACAAAGCCTTCTCCATGTACCTCCCTCACCTGGCCGTGGTCTCCCTGTGTGTCAGCACTGCAATGTTTGCCTATCTGAAGCCCCCCTCCATGTCCTCCCCACTTCTGGATCTGGTGGTGTCTGTTCTCTATGCAGTGGTGCCTCCAGCAGTGAACCCCCTCATCTACAGCATGAGGAGCAAGGAGCTCAAAGATGCCCTGAGGAAAGTGATTTCATGGACATTTTTCAGCAGTGATAAAATTGCCTTTGCTCTCCACAGTTGAATCCCAGTGTATCCCAACCAGGACTGAGCTTTGTTTGTTCACTTTACTGTTGTTATTACTACTATTATTTGTTACCATTTTGCTTGGCTTCATCCCAGTTTTAATGAGACTGCTTTGTCTCACCTAGTGCACGTATAAAATTGTGTCTACCCCTGGGTCAGAGCTGTCTCCCTCACAGTCTCTTTGTCATCAAGTAACTTCTATGCAGTGCAGTGCCTGAAGCCTGGGCTCTTCTTCCAAAGGCGGTGTCAAGAAACAGCCCCAAGAATTGCCCCCCACAAGGACCTGCTGTGCAGGGTTGTCCATGGGTTTAGAAGCAAAAAGCTCATAATCATGTTATGATCTCTTAGAGACCAAGGCCTGGATTTAGGATTCACCCATCGGTGTCCAGTGGCAGTGGAGATGTCAAATTGTGTCTGATGTACATACCCGGGGCTGTCCCACATGTTAAGGCACAGTGTCAGATGCCCATCCTTCTGGAGGGGAATCTGGAGGCGCCAGGAGAGCACAGGGGATCTCCTGGGACAGCGTGTGCCTGGCATGGGCAGTGAGCGGAGCCTCACAAAGCGAGAAATCCTCCAAGGTGGAGTCACCTAAAAATAAAATGCTAAACAAGGGATCCACAGGCAAAGGAGGACTCTGCAATCGCAGGAGAGGCCATGGAGACCCAGCTGGCAGGGGAAAGGGGGACTGAAGAGCAATTCATGTCGTTGTCAATGAAATAACCCATGCTGGATCTAGAGGTGCACCTGGACAAAACTAGTACCTTTGGAAATGCTCCATAGTCCCTCCAAGCACCTTCCACATCTGCAGACCCCTGGAGGCATTGGAGGTTGTGATCCCCATTTGGATGGATCTGCTTCCCACCCTCACCAGTATGGCCAGTGCAGTCACGCCATGGCCCTGTGGCCCCACAGCCCACTCACTCTGCAGAGCAGCAGTGCCAGCTCGGGGCCCTGTGGGAGAACAGGGGAGGGGGTGTGGGAACAGCCAGCGGGATCAGAGGAGCGATTGGGAGACATCAGAAGGAAGTGGAACTGGGCTTGAAAGTGTCTTGGAGAGAAGAATGCTGACATTTAATGCAAGACAATGGTCAGAGTGTGGGTGCACTAAGAGAGCTCATGGTGCAGAGCCAGAAGTCCTTTCTGCCCTGACCCCTGACATGGCCTGGGAAGTGGCTGAGGAGGGATGAATGCTCCCCACCTTCCCACTCACAGTGCCATCATCACTCCTGATGGGTGGCACCAAAAGGAAGGCTGGGACCCTGTGTCAGAGCTTGCGTTGAAAGAAGGAGGACCTAGGAGTCATCTGAGTTTCCTGCTGTCCCTCAGGCCCTGTCCCCAGCACGTGTTCTTGCAGCAAACTTCTCCACCCTGCATGCTAGCCATTACCCCAGAAGTCACCCCCAAACAGGGCTCCACACCCAGCTGGAGGACTGGTCATCCAGCTGTGACCCCGGGGAGGACGAGCCCTCTCCTGGGTCGTCTGCAGGCCTGGCAGGGAGCATGCAGAGGAGGTCCTGGACCTGTAGATCGTCCTCATGCCCAAGGGGGCCCTCAAGCAGAGTGTCTCATGCAAAGATGCAGCCCAGCTTGTTGCTGCATGAACAGAGAGGAGAAAGTACCCCAGGAAACTCCTCCCACACCCAGGCACTTGTACCAGCCATTTCCAGTACTGGCTTTCCCCACGGTCCTGGTGAGGGGTGATCTTTGAATGTGACCAGCTCCATCTTCCCGCTGGGCTCAGCTCCTGTATGGGGGGTGAAGGCCAGCCCTGTCTGGCCTCTCTCCAGGCCCAGACCACAGCAGACCCTGGAGCATGGCTGTTTGCTTACCCCGGGAGGGGCAGGGCTGGGGCTGGGCATTGGCTGGGGACTGGTGGGAGGCTGCAAAGCAGGAGGGCTGTGGGGTGCATTCAGCCCCTTCAACTACTGAGGTGTCCCCAGATGGTGCTTTGCATCCTGGGTCTTAAGGGCTGAGAACTCTTCAGAGACAGGGTGAATCTGAGTCCCACCACCTTGGCTCATGGGTTACAGGTCATCAGCAGGGCTGGAGCGGCTGCAGGGAGGGAATTGCTGCACGGGGCATGAGCGGATCCACCTCTGCCCTCCCCCTCTACTCAACCCTCTACTGCCTTCTCCTGCTGTATCATCTCAAATGTCCTCTGGCAGGGGCATTTTTTGGTTTCTGAACATATATCTGACCCTGCTTTGAGCAGCAGGTTGCACTGCAGGCCTCCTGTGGTCCCTTCAGCCTGCATTATCCTAAAAGCCTATGAGCTCAGGCCCCATTTCAAGCACAGAGCCAATGTTTCTGGGACGTGAGTCATCTGTGCTTTATGTGACCATGTGAAAGAAGGCTGGTGAACACATCCTCCTCCTCCTTGACTGTAAGGGGAGCCTGGGAGGCACTGACTCACTCATATCTACATTACACCAGAAATTCTTTGCATCCACCTTTAACTGCATGAAAGGCCATTGCCTGGATCCCCTCAGAGGTGAGAGGAGAAATGGGAGCTTTTCTTCAGTATGATTTCTCTGCGTCTGCAGTTTGCGCCTCTAAGTAGATGGGGCCATCCTGCCCTTTCTTTCTTAGCTGAAGCTCAGACTGGATGCGCATGTGAATATGGAGGTTGGCTGCCACTGCAATGACCTTGAGATGGTGGAGAGGTGGTGGAATAGCAGAGTCACTGCCCTTGGACTGTGGGAAAGAGGATTTCCTTGTGTTCAGGATCTGCTTGTCAGGAGGGCAGAGGGGCCATGGAGGCCTCTTGGCTCTTCAGGAACAATGTCCTCAAGGCACAGGAAGCCTGCAGTCTGCAGGAAAGCCCATCAGGGCCTGGCATGAGGCTGGCATGGATGAGCAGACACTCTGTGACTTAGGACTTGAAAAACAGGAAGAAAGTGCCCAGAGGGTTGAAAGGGGAAGAGGCTACCCAGGGAGAAGACACAGGCATTGGCTGTGAGGGAAGGGATGGAGTTAGGCAAGCCAAAGCTCAGCTGGAGCTGGAGCTGGAGCTGGAGCTATCAAGAGATGGGGAGGGCAACCAGAAGGACTTCTGTAAGGACGTTGGCAGCACAAGGAAGGCAGCCAAGAAAAAAGTGCTCTCACTGCTGAGTGGGGCAGGGGTTGTAGTGACAAAGACATGGAAAAGGCTGAGGAACTCATTGCCTCTTTTACCTTGTCTTTTCCTGCTATCATCCACTGCCAGGCCTCCCTGGCCCCCAAGTCCTCTGGCAGCATCTGTGATAACGAGGCATCACCCATGGTAGAGGAAGATGCAGCTGGGGAGGACTTGTGCCCAGTGGGCACACACAAGTCCCTGGGACCAGGCGGGAAGCACCCCAGGGTGCAGGGGCAGCTGGCTGGAGTCATTGCAACGCTGCTGTTGATCATCTTTGAAATGTCAGGGTGACCAAGGAGGTTCCTGATGCCTGGGAAAAGGCAGACATCACACCAATGTTCAAGAAGGGCAAAAGGGAGGATCCAGGGAATGACAAGCTGGTCAGCTTCATCTCAGTCTTTGGGAAGGCGATGGAGCACATCCTCCTGGAAACCATTTCTAAGGATTTCCAAGCACATGAAGGACAAGAATTGGAAGAGGCAACATGGGTTGACCAAGGGGAAATGGAAACCATGCCTGACCAACTAGATTTCCTTCCACCACAAGACGAATGTCTGTGTGCACAAGGGGAAAGCAGGGGTTTTGGTGTACCTTCACTTTAGCAAGGCCTTTGACACAGTCGCCCAGAGTCTACCTATAGTGAAACTGGTGAGATCTGCACTGGATCAATGGGCCATAGATGGAAGATTGGCTGGTCTGTCAGGCCAAAATTCTGTGATCCGTGAGTGGTACAAGATCCAACGGGTGGCTGGTTACTAGCAACGTCCCTCAGTGACCCCAACCCCTGGGGCAACACTGTTGAACTTTATTAACGGCCCAGACCATGGGATCGAGAACACTCTCAGCACGTTTTTAGGCAATGCATAATTGGCGTAAGTGCCAGAGCAACCTCATGTAGCTCCCTCTGCATTGAGCAGGAGGGTTAGGACTAAATGACATCCAGAGGTCTCATCTACCCTAAGAACTGCGATTCAATCAATCTTCCCCTGGAGATCTCTGTAAAGACAGAATAGGCAGAGGAAGAAGAAAGGACAGAGAAGTAGAAGAAGAGAGAGGAAATATGTCCACTTAAATACAATAGTTCCTCAGAACAAACTTCCTCCATTCAGAGAGTAGGTAGGAATTGTATTCTGATGAATAATTGTACGTGTATATCTATACATATGTGTGTACAGATGTACACAGTCGCATAAAGAGAGTAACTACTGTAGTACTGCCAGAATGTTTGAAGCTGTGGAAATGAAGATTTCTTTCAATTGTTGCCTCAGGTTGTTTTCTGCATAGGTTTCAACTCATGATGCAAATTTTACATTCAGGCCTTTTTTCATTTGCCCCCATACAGAGGCTATTGCTGCCTGAGCTGCCTGGGGCAGCTGTGTTCCCATGTGGTGCTGGGAAACGTGAGCCAGGACCTACAGGAACCTTCCTGGAGCCTTAGCTGGCCACCAGGAGAACTATCTCAAGATCTCTCAGTGAGACACCTTATTTCTCTCTCTTTGCTACAAAGGGACATCCAGACAACTGGATTAGACACAGATGTATGCACTGCAGGTGCAGCTGGTGTTTGTGAGATCAGTCTCATCCCTGTTGTCGCCTAAAATGGAGTTGCACTTCATTGACTGTGCAGGGAATGAAAAGGGAGTGTGGCTAGATGTTTAGGGACTCCTTTAAGACATCACTGTAACACAGGTGTGTTGAGCTTGGTGCAGATTTGGCCACTGAAGACTAGAACATGTCAGTGAAGCTGGTCACTCTGCTTCCCTCTACCAGTTGAGAGAACTGGACACATCAGAGCATGCCTCGCTCTGTGCAGAGAGTGAGGAGTGGTGTGGACTGCCCTGGGCAGGAAGTGTTTTAGGGGGCACTGGGCCCCTCACTCTCTGTGAGGCACGAAAATACCGTTTTTAATGGTGTAGGCATGATTATAAAAGAAATGTTTAGAAAATGTCAATGAAAAAAGAAAACACGACAGAAATTCAGAAAATGATCTAAAGCAAAGAAATGTTGTGTTGCACTTTTTAGCTTTTAACATTCTCTGCGTTCTTAGCAACCTTCTTGCTTTGTTTGGTTTTAGTATACTGGACTTTTGGGAGGATTTTGGTTCTGGGGTTTTTTTTTGAAAAGGAAAGTGATTTTCAGAATTGGGGTGGGATGCAGTGACACGGTCACAGAGGCCTGATGCCACTGTAGGTTCCTTGGTCCCCTCTGCCCAGCTTCCCTCTGCAGCGCTGAGGGGCTCCAGTCTCCTGCAGGTCCTCTCTGAGAGCTTCCAGGCCCAAGCAGGTGCCTCGGAGACACCGAGGCCTCTCCAGGTGCCACTGGATGCTTATGGTTAGGTGCCTGAGCTCTGCCTCAATAGGTGAAGAACTATTTTCAACATTTAAAAAACAAATATGAGAGCCTTTTCATCAGCTGAAATGACTGAATAATTTTAATAAAATGTCATTTTTTTTCCCATGATGACATAATGGAAATTTCCAGGAAGGGTACGAATCTCAGGAGAAGAGCTACTGGTCTCCCCCTGAACTTACATTACCACTGTTCTGTCTGGTATGCTGTGTATATAATCCCACGCATCTTTCACATGTTTCCACATATCCTCTTTGCATCAGACTATGTGGACACAGGCACTTCCCCTTGTGTTCCAGGTTTCCTCCTCCCTTTCTCTTCGTTCCTTTAGAGACCTCTCCTCTCTCTAGGTGCTGCTCTGAGCTTCAGGGAGTGTAAAGCTTGCCTCATCCTTCCGGAGACCTATTGTCTCTTTAGCCAGCTCCTTCATGGTGTTTCTTTCTATCCTTTCCTATCTCTTTGTCAAGAGCTTTTCAAGGCAGGTTATTCCTTGTAGACTGTGGCCCTCACTGGAGGCAGCTTGGATTTAGCACCCACTTAAAGAAGGTATTTCTTCTTTTATTAAGCTGTGCCATGTTTTATTTTTGTTTGATCACATCGGAGACAAACCCTTCTGTGTCTATTTGCAGCTAGCTCTCGAAGGAAAGCAGGTGGGAATTGGTGCATAGGAGCTGTAAAATTTACCTGTAGACCTCTGTGGAGAAAGATTAGATGTATGCCCCAGATGGCTGATGAGAGAAATGACAGGGTTGGGGAGATGGGGAGGATTGCTGTCTGACCTC
Organism: Apteryx mantelli; assembly: GCF_036417845.1. NCBI lineage: Eukaryota > Metazoa > Chordata > Aves > Apterygiformes > Apterygidae > Apteryx > Apteryx mantelli. The sequence goes on from NC_090001.1 coordinate 7,783,380, forward strand.
AAGGGTGCTGGTTTTCCTGCATGTCTGGACTTCATTAGAAGACCCTCAATATGAGCTGGCGAATGTGGATATCACTTATTCTGTAAGCTGAAAAATAAGGAAAACTTTAAAAGCAGAAAGAATTTTTCTTTTTTTTTCTTTTTTTTTTGAGGTGCTCATTGAAATCTTCCTCTTGTAAAGACATTCCTGAAACCTCTCCAATTAGCCCACATGAGAACTGAAGGAAATCATGGGGATGGACATGGCTTGTTAGGGCTTTTTGCACTGTAATGACCCCTCGGGTATATTTGGTACTGAGTTCCTGAACCTCTGATTCTGAGAGGAGACTGAAGAAACCTCTCAAGAAGTTGAATTCAGAAGCAAATCCCAAAGTTTCCTGAAGCTTTGATGGGTCCCCCTGAGGGCCATTACTGACAAACCCTGCCCAGGGGCTGATGAGAGCAGAAAGTTGGAGGCCCTGATTGCAGGTAGGCAAAGGAAATGTGCAGGTGGCTCTGATGCCAGGAAAACCTGGATGTGTTTTATTAAGCAGAGTGGCCAAGCCCCCACAAGTCCCTCGGCAGGATGATGCTTTGCTCAGGGCTCTTTGTGGGGGCAGTGTGAGGGTGGGGGTGTGCAAAGCCAAGGGCAGGACAGTGATACGACACCTCCTGGGTCCATAGAGATGAGGAGGCAACTAGGCCCCAGTGCCCTAAGGAAACGGCATCTTCTTGTAAGCCTTGGTGGCAGAGGCACTAGCCATAGGCAAGAGGATAAAGGCCTCAGTTCTGGTGGAGGCTTTCAGCCTTGGCAGTGCCCTCAGCTGTCTCCACCGCAGGCTGTCCTACGCTGTCCAGCTCCTGCATCTGTTCCCCCGAAGCCTGTAGTCACCTGCTCTGCTTCCCCACCTTGATCTCACCCTGGGATCTTCCCACTCTTTCCCCTCACTCGCTTTTCGCTCAAACACAAAGCCAGGGGCTCACCACAGACTCTCCTTGGGTGTCCTGTTGAACCACAGCACAAGTGACATTTAGTTTTCCAGAAGTTCAGTGTGAACCAATCAAGCTGCATTTTTTGGCTCTTTCCCTTTCTCATGCTATTTCCTACTCCCCAGAAAAGCTCCATCACCTCTGAAATCACCCTTCAAGCACTCACAGGCTGCTGCTGTACTGCCCGTAGCCTCCACTTCACCAGGCTAAAGAAGGCCAGGTCCCTCAGCCTCTCCGTAAAGGCCTTGTGCTTCAGGACGCTAACCCCATCTTGGCAGACCTCCTCTGGACCCTCTCCACATCCTCCCCATTCCTCCAGCACTGGGCAACCCACACTGGGACACACTATTCCACATGTGGCCACCCCAGTGCTGAGTCAAGGGGGATAATAGCTGTCCTTGCCTGGGTGGCCAGGCTCTTCCTAAGGCAGCCCTGCATGAAGGCGGCCTGATTTTTGGTGAGCACGCACCACAGGCTCATATGGCATCCCTCATAATGTCCAGGCCCTTCTCCTCAGGGTCACTCCTCTGATGGTCTGGAAAAGTCAAATGAAGGTAAAATGTAAGCAAAACTGGAGCCGAGGGGATGGGGTAAACAGAGGTGGGCTATTTGTGTGGGAGGGCATGTGTATGATAAAAGCAAAGGACTTGGAAGGGGGAAAGAGGAAAACAGAAAAGAGAAGGTGAAATGAAGACTATGAGGAGAGCTGTTTGTGGGTACCTGCCACACAGTCCTACCTCTGAGCAACGGTGACTGGAAAAGAACAAGACAGCAGCGTGTGCTTTGACCATATTGTTTCTGACTTACTTCCATGGCCACGCGGAACCTGAGGGCTTTCCCTACCATCAAGAAGGGAAGATGCGAGGTGGAAGGAAATGCAAAATCATCCAGGCAGGAAGGGGCATGGGGAAGTGTCTAGGCCAACCTCCTGCTCACAGCAGGGTCAGCTATCAGGTCCGACCAGCTGGCTCATGGCTTTATTGAGTTAGGGATGAAAACCTGCAAGGGAGGAGATGGCACAGCATCTCTGGGCAACCTGCCTGTGACTGCAAGGCAGGAAAGGGAGGGTCAGATACCGGTATAGAGAGACACTCAAAGTTTGTGAGGGGTTAAACAAAGTAGGTTTAATGAAGGACTTACACTCTAAACTGTGTGGGGAGCCCAGGACACTGCTCGGAGGGGTCACTGATGGGCGGATGCTGGACACAGGGCTGGGACGCCCAGGCGGGGCTTACTTTGTGTATCCTAAGTACCCCTTAGAGCTAGTTCCTTATCTCCACTATGCAAAGCTCGAGTCGTTACTGGCTGTGAAGCAGCTGGACATTGTTGAGAAAAGGGAATAGACATGTCCAGCCCTGAGCGGTTTTGGTCAGTGTGTACAGAGCACACTCCAGGGCTGTGATAGCGTACTCTGCTGCTCCCCTGACTCCTCAACAGATCTCCTGCAGTGGTTCTCACTTCACTGCCCCAGGATTTGCCTGTCTGGAGGGAAAAAAGTTTCCTTATACCCAGCCTGAACCTCTCTTGTTTCAACTAATGCTCATTGGCCCTCATCCTTCCATCGATCACAACAGTGAGGAGCATCACGTTGTAAGGCACAGGTATTGTAGGCTGTGAGGAGGGCCTATTCTGGAGAGGTAGCCATTCATAATTAAGCTTTGAACTGAAAACCTTTCAGGCCCAAGAGGCAACCTCCTGCCACTGGGAGGGGCTGGCTCTGGGGATGCCATGTGTGGTACTAACCCACATGCGGAAAAGGAATTCAGGAGTGCAAGAATCACAGTAGCTGTCGCCAGAGAGGACAGAATCACCAGACCATTCCAGTTGGAAGGGACCTTGGGAGGTCTCTAGTCCAGCCTCCTGCTCTACTCAAGATCAACACTGAATTCACACTAAGTTCCTCCGGGCTTTGTCCAACAGCATGCTGAAAGCCTCCAAGAACAGAGAGTCCAAAAGCTCTCTGGACCCCACTTCAAATACTTTGTTATCCTCATTGATGTTTCTCCCTTTAATCCAATTCTAGCTGCACTGGTGTCAGCTAATAACCATTCTAGCTGCACTTGTGTCAGCTTCTAACCGTTACCTCTCATTCTCCTGCCCTGAATCTCGGTAAAGAGCCTGGTTCTTTCTTGGTGGTAACCTTGAGTTGGGAAGGTGCTATGAGTCCCCCAAGAGCCTTTCCTTCTGCAGGCTGAACAAGGCCTGTTCCCTCAGTCTTTCCTCACAGGGCAAGTTCTCCAGCACTGATGCCCTTGGGGGCCTGCCACTGAACTCACTCTGAGTGTTCAACATCATTCTTCTGCAGGGGGCCCCCAAATGGGGGCCATCTCTAGATGTGCTCTGACGAGTGCTGAGCAGAAGGGGATAACCACTTCCCTTGATCTCCTGACTCTGCTACTGTTCATGCAACCCAGGATGCTGTGGCCTCCTTTGCTGCCAGGACACACTGCTGGCTCTTGTTCAGCAGCAGCCAAGGTTGTCCTTGTGGCCTTCTTTGAAGATGGGCACAACATATTCCTTTTTCTGGTCATTGGCACCTCCCCTGATCTCCACAACCTTTGATGATAATGAGTTGCTTTGCTGTGGCAGCAGGCAGCTCTCTCAATGTCTGAGCATGCCACACATCCAGTTCCATAGACTGTATTGGCTGAGTTCTTGCAAGTCATCCCTCTCTCAACCCTCAGGCACTGCAGGCTGGTTTTCTCATCTGCAGTCCTGACTCTAGGCACAACAGCCCAGGAGACCTTGCTGGTGCAGCCTGAAGCCAAGAAGGTACTGAGCTCCTCAGACCTGTCTACACCTGCTCTTGCTACATTCCCTGCCAGATGCAGCACTGAGCCTCCACTTTCCTTCTTTACTCTTTTACTGTTACTGAAGCAGTAGTAGCTCTTCTTTGTGCTCATGATGTCCCCTGCAAGTGTGTATGCTAGGAGAGCTTTGACTTCCCTACTTCGCTGGACAACACTGTATTTCTGAATTCCTCCTTTTCAGCCTCGCCTTTCTTCCCCTTCCCTTATGCTGCGTTACTGCACCGGAGCTCAGGCATGAGTTCGCTGTTTAGCCAAGACAGGGTCTGGAGATGCCTACAAATTTGACAAGCTGTCAGTATGGAGCACTGATGTGCTTTGTGGGTGCTCTTCTTAAGGACCTGCTGGCTTTCCTTAGCTCCTCTGCCCTTCAGGGCTGCCTCCCTTTGTCTGTCCCATGGAAGAGCTCCATGCATCTGAGTGTTGCCTTCACACAAAGGGCATCCCCCCTCCTCATCTTCCCTTCCAGGGTCTCCTGATGGACTTGTACCCTACCATCGCAGCACTCGAGTCATGGGACTGATCCCACCACATCTCAGTTATGGCAATCCTGTCTGTGCCCCAGGCTGCTTTTGTTTGCATCTATTTTGGCTTCATCACCTCAGCTGTCACACCAACTGAAGATCTGTCACAGCAAAACCTGTTACCAAGGACCTGGTGCATGCAGAGGATTTGATTCCGAGTAGTGACATGCCGGCATAGAGAGGAGGTGGCAACGTAATGGTGAAACGAGGTTCCCACTAAAAGAGCAAACCCTGCAGTGGCCAAAGCCAGGGAGAAAGAGAGCTGGGCCTTGCAGGAACAGAGGGAGAGGGGTTTGCTGCCTGAGCTGACCCTGCAGCACCTTGGGGCCTGTGACAGAGGTGAATTGATCTGCAGAAGGGACAAGGTGCCACTGAGAAAGTCCTTGGGCCTGGAGAGTCAGCAATCCAGCCACCCTGTGGACATCATTAACACAGTCCCCGTTCATTTGAGGTGAGAAGAGGTTCAGAGGAATAAGAGCTAGAAGGGTTTAAGAGTGCAGGGATGTGACTAGAGACCTTGTTGTGATGTGCTTCCCATTTATGAAGCACACTTGGCTCTAGATGGGATGGACTTTGCCTGAAGGCAGTGGTGGGATTCCGGTGTTTGGGCAGAGGCAGGAAACCCGAAATGCCCTGGGGCACTTACCCTATTTTTGTTATTAAATGAAGTGTCTGCACTGAATTACCTCAACTGCTCACAGTGTAGGGATCTGCTTGTGCCTCAGCTTCATGAGTGGAGCTCTAGCAGTATTAGGCATCTCGTGTCATTTGAGATGACCAAGGAAATTCCCTATGTGGCCCCCAGCTGAGGCTCTAGAAGGACGTGGGTCTCACACTTGCTCCATCAGGGCAAGCAAACACATGCTTTGGACCACCTCTGTCTCTTCAAATGTCACCAGGTTTTTGTGTGCCAACAACTGACTCCCACCCTCCATCTCTATTGATTACAGTGGGAGCTTAGAGAAGGAGCTGGCACGCGGACATCTATGTTGTGCTCACTACAGGTTGAGAAAGGGGAATCCCACCTCCTGTTTGTGGAGTTCATGGGAGAGAGCTGAATCCCACTCCATCCCAGGGACTTCTACACAGGCATGAGCTGCCCAGATGGACTCACCTGAATCAATAGCTGAACCATGGGAAAATGAACTCTCTTGTCCCTGTCTAGGTGTACTGTGTAGTTAAGAGATGGGAATAGGGTCTTCCAGAGCGGGACGTTTCTATGTGTCCTAGATGACCATCCTCTAATGCAACAAATAGTCATGCTGAAATCAGTGTCTCTGCATGGTTTAGAGAGGGACTCCAGGTCATTATTGTCATCTACTTTAGTGAACGTGTCCCAGGAGGAGGGAGCACAAGAGACAGAGAAATTCACTCCTTCTGCTGGCCTCTGCTCCTAAGCGGGGCCAGGCTCCTGGGACAGAGGGAGCTCATGGCAACCTGGCAGCATTGCTGAGAGACAGCTCTGTCCAGGAGTAGCTCCTCTGCAAAGAGCAGCAGGGCTCTGGGCACTGCCTGCTGTTGCTGACATGCGATGAGAGAAGGCAGAGAGAAGTGAAAGGCAGTGTGGAGTAGGAGGACAGCTGAGTGCTCACGGTGGGAGAAATCTTCACAGCCCTTGACACGGTAAGTCTCTGGCTGCAGGGCAACACTGCTTCCTGGAGAGGACTTCTAAACCCATCCCATCCCATGACTGATAGATCCAGTGACCTCTGGCAGGACAGGTTCATTCTCCCGCCAAGATGTTGCTGTGTGTGTCGGGGTGCTCACAGCTCTAGCTCACGCACAGGACATATGTGAAGGGTCTTTTAGGAGGAAGGTGAAAAAAAGGCTCATTGAAAGGGAAGGAGCTCTCCGTCTAGAAAAAGCTACTTAGTACTGATAAAACTAGAAAGACTAGGTCCTAATTTTGGCAGGGAGATAAAAGGAAAGAGGTTTTTTTGTTGTTGTTTGGCAAGGAATTTGGACTGCCAAACCTTCACTCTCAGAGATCACACAGTCTGTGAGAAAGCTCAGCAAACCCCTTCAACCCCTCCTCAGCCTACAGACAGCACCAGCATCCCCTTTATGGCCTTGTCAGGGTTTTTCTGACCTGCTCCTCAGGACCTTTGAGCACAGCAGTGCCTCTGCGCAGCGCCCTGTCCCGGTAGGTTTCTGTCGGGCAGAACTGAGCATGCGGAGGGTGGGATGGGGTCTGTGAGCACCGTCAGGGAAAAGACATTGGGATAGAGAAGGAGCTGCCAGCAGGGAGAGCTCCAGGCAGTGAGATGGGCAGGGAATGAGAGGGAACTGCAAAGAGAATCAGCATGGGAGGAAGGATTTGGGCAAGTCATGGTCAGTCCCTCCGATACAGACACCTTCCTCTGAGCCAGTCCCCTGTGTCTCTGCTCCCACCCAGCAGATCGTCTGCCCTGACAGCCATGGAGTGCAGGCCATGAGCCACCTCCTCTGCAGCCAGACCTGCGGCAGAGGAGAGGGGTATGTCTCCTGCCATGGGCCCATTTCATGCTGCCCGAAAAAGGGGCTGAGAGCAACTGCCCTGCAGCATTGCTGTCTTTATGGTAGCAAGTCCAGCTGGCGAAGATGAAAGCTTTCCTGAATGCCCATCTGTCTCTCTCTCTCTCTCTCTCCTTGCCTCCCTTTGCAGCAGCATCACTGTGTTGCTCCTTCTTTGCCCTCCTGGCCTTGCTGCTCCTGGTCTTCTCTTGGGCTGCCTGGGGTTGGGGAGTTTCAGCTGCAGTTCAGACACCTGCCCTGCAAGTTGTGCAACAGAGGGGTGTGCATAGGAGTAAGCTGTCCCCAGCCCCCTTGAAACCTGTGCGACTCCAGGAAAGGCAATCCAAGGGATTGGCGAATTAGTTGACCTTGTCATGCTCTTCATCCCTCTCTCTCTCTCTCTGGCCTGAGAGAGAAGAATGTGGAGATCTTCCCTTAAAACCTGAAGTCCTCGGCTCTCAGCTCAGTCACGTTTCTTTCTGAGAGAAACTTGTGACTGTGAATGTCCTTTAGGTGAGTGAGGTGCAAGCGCAAGGCCATGAGGGGCAAGACTCATGGACAGACCACATCCCATGACTCTGTACAAAGTCACGGTGAGCCCTTTCTTCCTCCTGGGGTGCACAAATGCTCATCCTCAGAGCAGTTGAAATGCCAAAGATTTCTGCCCTGTCAAAGAATGCTCCCACGGTGAGATGGAGGTATCTAAAAGCTAAATCAACATCTAATCAGACACCTCCGCTGAAGATTATATTCCAGAGAAAATAGGTGCCAAAATATTGAACAGTCTTTCCACATAAGGGGTAGATATAATCTGCTGCAGGACGCGTACATCAGGTAGTCACTCCCCACTTGCACTGCAGAGGAAGAGCAGATGGTAAATTGGTGTGAGGAGAGGGTCTATCGCATTGAAATGGAGACATCCAGAAAGGGTCAGGCACCCGCTGCCTTCACGTGAGACTTTCCCTGCCTTGCTAGAATGGGAGCTGGTGTGGCTGCTTCAGGTACAAACACCTGTGTTCAGGAGGGCAAGGCTGGGGGAGGTGAATCCCTCACAAGGATTTTCCCTTTCCAAGACAGCTGTCAGGAGAGCTTGTCAGAGTCCAGTCCTCTCTGACCAGGTTCTTTTAGCTATTCCACACATGGACGGTGTAATGTTGAATATCAACATTTACTTCTTAGAAGATATTGGACCTTACACAGGATTTTTGATTTAGCAGAGTGACACAGCAATATCCTGAAATCACAATACAAGTGTGAGTTACACTTAGCAAAATAGAGCAATTGCAATATCAGTTCAATCACAATACCAGTGTGATTCCCCATTACTGGTCTCTATACTGTGCTCACCGGCACAACGCTGGGCATCCCCAGTTGCCGGGAAGGAAGACATGGGATGAAACCAGCTTGATCCCATTGCTCTCTTCCAGGTTCTTTTGTTAGTTGTTCAGTTTTTATACTCCGTGGTGGGCTGAGCCACGAATACACTCCCCCCCATGCTGGTCTGGCTAACTGAGGGAGACATTCACACTCTTTTGATGAACTCAGGGGAAAACATTGACACCAGCTGATCCACACAGTTGGGGTGTAGTCACTTTATCCACTCAACTGACATAGCTGTTTATCTAAAACCAAGGTTACCCTCCAGTCATGGTCCCCTTTGCATTGAGATAAGTTCAGCTTCCTGTGCAGCAGCTGTGGTCAGTGACAGCCTACCTTATCCCCTGAGCTTCATGGGCACATGCCCCTTGCCCAACTCCCCTGAGCCTTCTTCCATTGTAGGGGTTTATTGGTTGGTCCAAGTGCTATATTCCTCTCTCCTTCTGGTAATCAGAGACTGTTTCCACTGGGTCACCGGACTGAGTGTCCTTAGCTCAGCTCATGGAGCCCAACCCCCTCCTATCCCCACCAAAGAACTGGAAATGTTTGTCACCTTCCTCCATTTACACCCCCCAGCAGAGCAGCACTGACTCCTCTGGAAATCGTTAGCAGAGGCCCCTGCTCTGCATGGCACACTCAGCCAGCACAAAGCGGAGCTCGAGCCGGGGAGCTGAACGAAGGTAAAGGAGAGAGGAAAAGTGGGAGGTTCTGTGAGGAAGGCAAAGGGTTTGTCTCCCAGAGGACTGCTCTAATTTGTCCTTGTCTTTTCCCTCTTGGACAGGCACCCATGCCCAGTGTCAGCAAATGTCCAACAGCAGCTCCTTCAATGAGTTCCTCCTCCAGGCATTTGCAGATACACGGCAGCTGCAGCTCTTGCACTTCGGGCTCTTCCTGGGCATCTACCTGGCTGCCCTCCTGGGCAACGGCCTCATCATCACAGCCGTAGCCTGCGACCACCGCCTCCACAACCCCATGTACTTCTTCCTCTTCAACCTCTCCGTCCTCGACCTTGGCACCATCTCTGTCACTGTCCCCAAATCCATGGCCAATTCCCTGAGCAGCACCAGGGCCATTTCCTACTGGGAATGTGCTGCACAGGTGTTTCATTTTTATTTTCTCTTAGCAACTGAGTATTCTGTTCTCACTGTCATGGCCTATGACCGCTTTCTTGCCATCTGCAAACCCCTGCACTATGGGACCATCATGAGCAGCACAGCTTGTGTCAAAATGGCAGCAGCAGCCTGGAGCACTGGTTTCCTCTATGGTCTCCTGCACACTGCTAACACATTTTCCATACCACTCTGCCAAGGCAATGTCCTGGAGCAGTTCTTCTGTGAAGTTCCCCAGCTCCTCAAGCTCTCCTGCTCAGACACCTACCTCAGGGAGCTTGGGCTTGTTGTGATTAGTGTTTGTTTAGGCTTTGGGTGTTTCATTTTCATTGTGCTGTCCTATGTGCAGATCTTCACAGTTGTGCTGAGGATGCCCTCTGAGCAGGGCCGGCACAAAGCCTTCTCCATGTGCCTCCCACACCTGGCTGTCGTCTCCCTGTTTATGAGCACTGTCATGTTTGCCTACCTAAAGCCACCCTCCCTCTCCTCCCCAATTCTGGATCTGGTGGTGTCTGTCCTGTATGCAGTGGTGCCTCCAGTAGTGAACCCTCTCATCTACAGCATGAGGAACAAGGAGCTCAAGGATGCACTGAAGAAACTGGTTCAACTGCTAATACTTCAGCAGCAATAAGCTGCCCATCTCTCCTCACAAGGGATTTCCAATTTACCTGGGCAACTCTTGTGCTTTGGACATTCTATCTGTGATAATTCTGTTTGTAATGCTTGAATTCATCCCACTTCTCCAGCAGCACAAACCCTGTCTGGCTGGCCTGGAAGCCTTCCGTAAATCTGCATAGCACTGTGTCAGGGCTGGCCTCCCTGCCATCATGTCTGCAGTAAAAGGGGATTTCCTGAGGACAGTGCCTGAAGGTTGGGCTCTTCTTCCCAAGCTGGAGCCAAGAATGTGCTCAGGGAGTTGCACCCGAAAAGGCCCTTTGCTGTGCTTGGCTTTTCCTTGGGCTAAGGGGCATGAGCTCATAGGGTGATGTGTTTGGGCAGGAGGGCTGGAGTCAGCTGTAACTTGTGGGTGCCCAGTGTCTCTGGAGCGGGTGAGTGGTCAAGTGGTGTCTGCTGGGGACTGTCTGCCATATTACAGGGCTGGTGAGAGATGTCCATGCTTCTGGAAGGGAATATGGAGCCACCCCGAGAGCACAGGGGATCTCGTGGGAGAGCATGTGCCTGGGATGGGCAGTGAGTGGAGACTCCCAAAACCAAGTGGAGTCGCCCAAAGGTAAAGGGCTAAAGCGAAGACTGCACTGAATGAGAGCTCAGAAATCTCAGGAGAAGCAGTGGGGACCCAGCAGGCACAGGGAAGGGAGTGTCCCTCGCCACCCTCAGCTTGGGCTGCTCTGCTGGGTGGTCTGGGGAGAGGGCAGGGGAGGCGGGGAGAGCTGGGGATTTGCTGCAATGGGCTGGAAGGGTCCCGGGAGAGGCAAAACGCCAGCAGGCAGCTCCTGTGTGTGAACGGCAGTGTGGGAGCACCCACCAGTGTGCTTGCAGGCAAATGGAGGTCTCCTGGGAAAGGCATCAGGACGTGGAGGGTGCAGAAGAGAAGAGCCCAGGGTGTTCCCTGTGTTGCATGGACACACTGGGGAAGTTGCCCCAGGGCCATCGTCCTGGACCAGCCCCTCACATGGCCCCTTCCCACTGCTGGCTGCTCACCTCAGCTGTGGGGTGGTGCATGGCCAGCTCCATCCTCCTGCAGCTCTCCATATCCCCATGGAGGGGAAAAGGCCAGCCTTGCATGGTCACTCTTCTGCACCTGACCCCAGCAGATCTGGGAGCACGGCTGTCTGCTAACAGCCATGGGGGGTCCACCCGGACTGGGCAGGGGCCGGGTGCTTGGATCCCCCAGACTCTGGGGGATCATTTCATAATCATTGAATAATACTCCAGCCCTTTCCATGTGCAAGGTCTCTGGTTCCAGCTCCAGCTGAGTTCTGGCTTTCCTCACTCCATCCCTGTGTGCACGGACAAGGTCTCAATGTTCCCCCTGGGCAGCCTGTCCCCCTTCCACCCTTTGTGCATTTCCCCCCGACACCCTGAGTGCTGGTGCTGCTGCCAGGGCAGAGGTGCAAGATCACCTGAGGCAGCTCCTCAGGGAGATCCCTGGGGAAAAGCTGAGCCCAGCCCTGGCCTCATGCCCAGCCCCAGCGAGGCAGAGGGGAGCTGCCCTCTCCCAAGCCACCCTGGCAGTGCACTGGACAGGTGGTGCCTTTGTGGCCAGCCAGGCTCCAGGTTCAGGCTGGATGCCAGCTCGAGGGCAGGAGTGCCAGGATTTTCATGGGCTTTCAGTGGTGAAGGCAAGTGGGCACATGCAAGTGCAAAGGCCGGGGGTGGAAAAGGCAGTGTGGGGCTGGTGAAGGTCCTCCCTCTGCTCCCCATGGGGAGGAGAGTCCCCAGGCAATGCTGAGCTCCACTTTGTCCAAAGGAAGGGGAGCACAGGGCAGGGTGGAAGAGGCAGATGGAGCCTCTTGGGATGCATGAGGGAGTTTTCTTACCCTTCTTACCCCCCTTTCTCACCATCTTACCCCTGCTGCTGCCCCAGCCAGGCTCACTCTGCCCTGCCTGAGGAGCTCTCTTCCCTGTGCCAGCCATGCCGGAGCAGAGGCTGAGGAGCTGGAGGTGCCTCAGGCCAAGCTGTGCCAGCCCCGGGGAGCTGGCCATGAGCACAGGACAGGCCAAGTATCTCCTTGTGTGTCCCATCCTGCTGGGAGGGCAGCACAGGAATGGGAGAACAGCCTGCTCCTTCCTGGGGGCCATGCGGGACCTTTTGGCAGGGAGGCAAAGGTGACAGCCACTGCGCTGCAGCAGCACCGGCTGCACCCCCTCCATGAGGCCCCTGCCGCATTCTTGCCCAACCCTACCCCTGCCCGGCCTGCTGCCCCCTCAGTCCCAGCCCCTGGCCCCTCTCCTGGCAGTGTGGGGACCAGCTCTGCAAGCAGCAGCTCCCTGGCCTTCCCCACCTCTCCCCACATCGGGGATCCAGCCCCAGCCATGCAACAAGACGCCCGCTCAGATGCAGAGGAGACAAGGGAGAGTGGGACAGGACAAGGGCTCTTGCTGTTCCCTACAACATCCTCTTTGTAGCAGGAACCAGAGGCAAATGGTGCTTAAACACTTGAGCTGGGATACAGAAACACTTGCTCTTGGAACTGTGCAGCATCAAATCAGACCCCAAGTGGCTGCCCTCACTTTTTCATTCAGCTGTTCATCTGTGGGCAGTGTTTCGTGGGTAGGGGCTGAACTCTGAATCCCTCCTTACACCTTTGAATTGGCTTTCAGGCAAGAGTTGCTGTGGGGATATGCGGTCACCTTTTGCACCTACCACCTTCTCTGGGATCTGCTCAGATCCCAGCTTCCCTTGCCAAGGCTTTCTTGCCTGTAGTGAGGGGGCAGGTCTGAGGCAGAGATGGGGAGTCAGGTCAGCAGGACGGGGACATGGTCAGGTCAGCACCCGAGAGGTGCATGGCCAGGCACAGGCATGTCCACAGCGTAAGTCAGGCCAGGCCCCAGGACAAGGGGAGCGGCTCTCCAGCAAAGGGGAGGAGGCCCCACAATGAGGCTGGTCACTCTCTGTCTGCCCTGCTCTTGTGTCCAGCAGATCCTCCTCCCTCTCTGCCTGCAGACCCTCCATGCCCACCCTGCTGCCCAGCACAACATGAGAGCTCTGGCTCTGCAGCTCCTCTGGCAGCTCCTGCTGCCCCAGCGACAGAGCTGCCTGCCCCAAGCTCGTGCACAGAGAAACCTCTTTCTTGTTCTCATTTTCTCTCTGTGAATGCTGCTCTCCTCTTTTCCTGGGATGTCCCTGCTCCCCAGACAGCCTTTCCCCAGAGGAATGTTTCTGTGCTGGTCTGGGTGGCCTTTCCTGCATCCTCCCCTGTGCTCCCTGCAAGACCCTGTGCTAGTGGTGCTGCTCTGCAGAGCGAGTGGGCTGTGGGGCCCGGAGGCCACAGGGTGACTCCTGACTCTGCGCTGGCCATGCTGGTCAGGGTGGGAAGCAAAACCAGATGGACAGGGCTCACCACCACTGATACTGCTGCCACCCATTGGAGCTCATGGCCTGTGCTCAGAGTGAGCCCAGGGCGTTTGCAATGGCAGGAGATGTGTTTGGGCGTGCACTAGCTCCAGCCTGTGGTGTTTCACTGAGGGTGCAGGAATCACTCTCCAGTGCCCCTTCCCTTGGCCTCCACTGCCTCTCCGGGATTGCAGAACCCTCCTTTCCCTATCCATCCCTGGGTTTAGTGCTTCACCTTCTGCTTACTCCACCATGGACTGTCCCTCATTTTGTGAGGCTCCACTCACTGCCCACCCCAAGGCACATGATGTCCCTGGAGATCCCCTGAGCTCTCCTGGTACCTAAGATCCCTCTCCAGAAGGATGGGCATCTCTCATCGCACTGTCACCTGTGGCACAGCCCTGAGCAGGCAATTCAGAGACCAGTCCCCGTCTCCACTGGCACTGGTCACCAAGAGGTGAGCCCTGGATCCAGCCCTTGCTCCCTAAGAGATGTCTCCGGCACTCTGAGTTCATCCTATGGAGCCCACAGAGTTCACAAGCAGAGCAGAGGCCCTTTTGTGGTGCAGTTCCTTGGGTGTATTTTTGGCTCCATCTTTGAAGAAAGGCCTGAGTTCAGGCATGTCACATACTGCATCCATTGGGGGCCCTGTAGAAGAGCACTACAGATCACTCTGAGTAATTTCAGTTGCAGGCCCCCAAGGTGATCAGGGGCTGGAGCACTTGTCCTGTGAGGAGAAGCTGAGGGAACGAGTTTGTTCAGCGTGGAGAAGGGAAGCCTTTTGTAGCGACTCAGAGCAGCTTCCCAACTCAAGGTTGCCACCCATAGTGAACCAGGATTTTACAGGGATTCATGGCAGTAGAATGAGAGAATGAATCAAGACTTAATGATGAAGGACTGTTTGTCCAGAATGGGCCCTCCTCACCGTCTACAACACCCGTTCTCTACAACACGATGCCCAATGAGTGTGACGCATGCAGAAAGTCATGGCATGAGGATGATTGCACTCTAACAGGCCTAAGGTCCTTTGCAGATCAAGAAAAATCCAGAAGGATTGGGAGGGCCTTCAACATCCTAGGCACACATTTGTAAGGTCAGCTTTGTCCCTGTGGGAGGCTGAGGGAGCTGGGTTGGTTCAGCGTGGAGAAGAGGAGGCTTTGGGCAAATCTAATAACAGCCTGCCCATCCCTACCAGGAGGTCATCAAGAAGATGGAGCCAGGCTCTTCACTGTTGTGCACCATGGGAGGATGAGGCCCAGTGGGCATGAGCTGAAAGAAGAGAGGTTCAGGCTGGGGATAAGGGCCAATGTTTTACCCATCCAAACAGTGAAGCACTGGGGCAGGGTGCCCAGAGGGTTTGTGCCATCTCCATACTCAGAGGTTTTCAAGGCCTAAATGACTGAAGGCCTCAGCAAGCTGGTTGGAGCTGATAGCTGAGCCTGCTGTGAGAAGGAGGTTGGGCTAGAGACAACCTGAGGTCCCTTCCAGCCTGAAGCATTTGGCATTTCCTTCCACCCTGGGTCTTCTCCTGTTGACCTTAGGCAAAACAGTCAGCTTCCCCATGGCCTTGGAAGTATGTGAGACAAAAGGATGAGCAGATCAACTGCATGTGTCTTGTCCTGCTCTGGTCAGAGGAGCTCAGATTCAGGGCTGCTTGGCAGGTACCCCCACATAGCCCTGGGCTTTCATTTGCTTCACCTTTCATTGCATTCTCCCCTCTTTTCCACCTTACAAGCTCTTCTCCTTTACCACCCTGATCTCCTCCCTTCCAATCAGACCACCTCTCTTTACCCTGTCCCCATTGACCCTGCTTTTGCTGCCTTTGTACCTTCCTTTGCCTTCTCCGAGATGGTTGCCATGCTCATTTCCACCATTGCCAGCACTTCCTTTAAAATACTAGCCCCTTCCTTATCTGTAGTGTCCTGCAGGTCGTCATGCTGTTATCCTGTGAGAGGCGTAGCAAGATGGGAAGAGGCATCTGCACGCACACATTCAGAGCTGACAGAAAGGAGTTTGAGCGGAGAGGGAGCTGGAGAAGCTTGGAGATGAGGCCAAGAGAAGCCTGCTGAAGTTGTGGAAGGGGAAGTGGCAGGTGCTGCCTTGGGGGAGTGACCCTGAGGAGAAGGGCCTGGACATGACGAGGGATGCCATATGAGCCTGTGGTGCGTGCTCACCACAGATGAGGCCAGCTGCATACAGGGCTGCATTAGGAAGCATCTGGCCACCCAGACAAGGACAGTTACTATCCCCCCTCGACTCAGCACTGGTGTAGCCACATCTGGAATCATGTGTGCCAGTGTGGGATGACCAGTGGTGGAAGAATGGGGAGGACGTGGAGAGGGTGCAGAGGAGGTCTGCCAAGATGGTGCTTGTTGCCTGCAGCACATGACCTGTAGAGGGAGGCTAAGGGACCTGGGCTACATTATCCTGGTGAAGTAGAGGCTAAGGGCAGTAGCTGCCTTGTTTCCTCCTCCTGCCTCCCAGGGCAGGCTTGGGAGGTGCCATCTTGTTGTCCCTAACTCAGTGTTGCACACCCCCACCCTCACACTGCCCCCACAAAGAGGCCTGAGCAAAGTGTGAGGCAAGGGATCACCCTACGCAGGGGCTGGGTGTCACTCCCTGGCCATGTTGTATGATAAAACACATCAAGGTTGAGTTGGCATCAGAGCCACCTGCACATTTCCTTTGCCTACCTGCAATCAGGGCCTACAACTTTCTGCTCTAATCAGCCCCCAGGGACGCTCTGTGAGTAATGGCCCTCAGGGGGACCCATTAATGCTCCTAGAAGCTTTGGGACTGGCTTCTGAATTCAACTTCTTGAGAGGTTTGTTCAGTCTCCTCGCAGAATCCAACATTCATGGACTCAGCACCAAATAGACCTGAAGGGGTCATTAAAATGCAAAAAGCCCTAACAAGCCCTGTCTATCCCCATAATTTCCTTCAGTCCTTCAGTCCTCGTGTGGCTAATTGGAGAGGTTTCAGGAGTGTCTTTACAAGAGGAAGATTTCAAAGAGCACCTAAAAAAAAAAGGAGAAAGGGTTTCTGCTTGTAATGTTTTCTTTACTTTTCAGCTTACAGAATAAGTGATAGCCACATTCTCCAGCTCATAGTGACTCAGAGGGTCTCCTAAGGAATCGTGATGTGTGAGAAAAGCAGTATTTCTGACAGGACACATGTACGAACAGCCTTGCTCCTCACCGCCCCAGCCCTGCCATTTCTCTCATCAGCCACTGGGGACCTACCTCACTCTTGTTAAAATGGAAGCTTTCTTCCACTCAAGTCTGTAGCGGAATGTTACAGCCTCTCTGCACCAATTCCCACCTGCTTTCCTTTGAGAACTAGCTGCAAATAGACACAGAAGGCTTTTTCTTTATTGGGATCCAGCAAAAGTAAAACATGATGGAGTTGAATGAAAATCAAAATAAACTCCTAAACTGTGTTTCAAGTCCAGGCTGCCTCCAGGGAGGTGTACGTTCCACAGGCGATAGCCTTAGTAGAAATGTTTTAGACAGATTGATAGGAAAGGAGAGAGGAAAAACCCAGGTAAGGCATTGTCTAAAGAGACTATTAGCCTCCTGAAAGGTGAGGCAAGCTTTACACTCCCCGAACATCAGAGCAGTGCCTAGAGAGAGCAGAGGTGTCTGAACGAATACAGAGAAAGGAGAGAAGGAAAAGTGGAAAACAAGGCAAAGTGTCTATGTCCAGATAGTCTGCTGCAAAGATGACTTTAGAAATGATCAATTTAATCAGGACGTGGGGAAATATGTGAAAGCTTACTGAGATTAAGTCCATAGCATAACAGACAAAGCAGTGGTACAGCAGCCTGAGGGGTAGATGAAAATTTCTTCACCTGAGTTTCACAACCTCCCTGACAATTTCCATTGTTTCATCATGGGAAAACATGGACATTTTTATTACAATGAGTCAGTCTCCAAATCCAATCCCCATTGACTAATCAATTTGGCAGACAGGGTTTGTGCCTCTGGAGAAGTGGGATGAATTCAAGTATTTGTGTACAAATGACGATCACAGGCAGAATGCCCAAAGCACAAGAGTTGCCCGAGGTAAACTGGAAATCCCTTGTGAGGAGAGATGGGCAGCTTATTGCTGCTGAAGTAGGACCAGTTGAACCAGTTTCTTCAGGGCATCCTTGAGCTCCTTGTTCCTCATGCTGTAGATGAGGGGGTTCACTGCTGGAGGCACCACTGCGTACAGAGCAGACACGACCAGATCCAGAAGTGGGGAGGAGAGGGAAGAGGGCTTCAGGCAGGCAAACAAGCCAGTGCTGATAAACAGGGAGACCATGGCCAGGTGAGGCAGGCACATGGAAAAGGCTTTGTGCCGGCCCTGCTCAGAGGGGATCCTCAGCACAGCTGTGAAGATCTGCACGTAGGACAGCACAATGAAAACGAAACACCCAAGGAATAAACAAACACTAACCACAACAAGCCCAAGTTCCCTGAGGTAGGTGTCTGAGCAGGAGAGCTTGAGGATCTGGGGAACTTCACAGAAGAACTGCTCCAGGACATTGCCTTGGCAGAGTGGTATGGAAAATGTGTTAGCAGTGTGCAGGAGAGCATAGAGAAAACCAGCGGCCCAGGCAGCTGCTGCCATTTTGACACAAGCTCTGCTGCTCATGATGGTCCCATAGTGCAGGGGTTTGCAGATGGCAACAAAGCGGTCATAGGCCATGACAGTGAGAACAGAATACTCAGCTGTGATGAGAAAGTAAAAATGAAAGACCTGTGCAGCACATCCCCAGTAGGAAATGGCCCTGGTATCCCACAGGGAATTGGCCATGGATTTGGGGACAGTAGCAGAGATGGTGCCAAGGTCGAGGACGGAGAGGTTGAGGAGGAAGAAGTACATGGGGGTGTGGAGGTGGTAGTTGCAGGCTACGGCTGTTATGATGAGGCCATTGCCCAGGAGGGCAGCCAGGTAGATGCCCAGGAAGAGCCAGAAGTGCAAGAGCTGCAGCTGCCGTGTGTCTGCAAATGCCTGGAGGAGGAACTCATTGAAGGCGCTGCTGTTGGACATTTGCTGACACTGGGCATGGGGGCCTGTGCAAGGAGGAAAAGACAGGGACAAATTAGAGCAGTCTTCTGGGAGACAAACCCTTTGCCTTCCTCACAGAACCTCCCACTTTTCCTCTCTCCTTTACCTTCGTTCAGCTCCCCGGCTCGAGCTCTGCTTTGTGCTGCCTGAGTGTGCCATGCAGAGCAGGGGCCTCTGCTAACGATTTCCAGAGGAGTCAGTCCTGCTTTGCTGGGGGGTGTAAATGGAGGAAGGTGACAATCATTTCCAGTTCTTTGGTGGGGATAGGAGGGGGTTGGGCTCCATGAGCTGAGCTAAGGACACTCAGTCCGGTGACCCAGTGGAAACAGTCTCTGATTACCAGAAGGAGAGAGGAATATAGCACTTGCACCAACCAATACACCACTACAATGGAAGAAGGCTCAGGGGAGATGTGCAAGGGGCATGTGCCCATGAAGTTCAGGGGATAAGGTAGGGTGTGACTGACCACAGCTGTTGCACAGGAAGCTTTAGAATTCTGTAGAAATCTTTGGCATTTCAGCTGCTCTGAGGATGAGCATTTGTGCACCCCAAGAGGAAAAAAGGGCTCACTGTGACTTTATACAGAGTCAAGGGATGTGGCCGGTGGCAGGAAAGATGCCCCTTTTCTCTGCTGCAGGTCTGGCTGCAGAAGAGGTGGCTCATCGCCTGTACTCCACAGCTGTCAGGGCAGAGGCTCTGCTGGGTGGGAGCAGAGACACAGGGGACTGGCTCAGAGGAAGGTGTCTGTATCGCAGGGACTGACCATAACTTGCCCAAATCCTTCCTCCCAAGGCGACTCTCTTTGCAGTTGCTTCTCATTCCCTGCCCATCTCGCTGCCTGGAGCTCTCCCTGCTGGCAGCTCCTTCTCTATCCCAATGTCTTTTCCCTGACGGTGCTCACAGACCCCATCCCACCCTCTGCATGCTCTGTTCTGCCCAACAGAAACCTACCGGGACAGGGCGCTGGGCAGAGGCATTGCTGTGCTCAAAGGTCCTGAGGAGCAGGTCAGAAAATCCCTGACAAGGCCATAAAGGGGATGCTGGTGCTGTCTGTAGGCTGAGGAGGGGTTGAAGGGGTTTGCTGAGCTTTCTCACAGACCGTGTGATCTCTGAGAGGGAAGGGTTGAGAGTCTCAGTTCCTTCCCAAAGCACAAAACTCTTTCCTTTTTCTCCCTCCCCAAATTAGCGAACTGAAAGCACACAGCCTAGAAGGAAAGCTCCTTCCCTTTCAAGTGTCCCCTGCCTTGACCTTCCTTTTGAAAAGTGCCCTCCAGAAATGTCCTCAGGGTGAGCTGGAGCTGTGAGCAGCCCTCACCCACGCACCACCCTCTCCACAGCACACTCAACCTGCCCTGACGGGCTCTCTCCTCCCACCCAGAGCTTCTCCCCGCAGCGCTGTGGGGAGTCTGCTGGGCAGGCTGAGTGCTGACCCTTGCAGGCAGCAGAGTCCCTACCCAGGGCACACAGCACCCTGGGGTACAGGGACACTGCTCTGAATGACAGCCCTGGCTAGACCTGTGGCACACCCTGGCTTCACACCCATGCAGCTCTCCCTGGCAGAAGGCAGCAGGACACCCTGTCCCTGGCATGCTGTGGCAAGGAATCCCCTCCTGCACTCTGGAGAAGCCAGGAGAGCAAGCCTGAAGAAAACTCTCCGTTATGGGCTGTGTTTAGAAGACCCATCCAGCAACAGCAGTAGCATTGCCCTGCAGCCAGAGACTTACCGTGTCAAGGGCTGTGAAGATTTCTCCCACCGTGAGCACTCAGCTGTCCTCCCACTCCACACTGCCTTTCACTTTTCTCTCTCCTGTCTCATCGCATGTCAGCAAAAGCAGGCAGTGCCCGGAGCCCTGCTGTTCTTTGCAGAGGAGCTGCTCCTGCACACAGCTGTCTCTCAGCAGTGCTGCCAGGTTGCCATGAGCTCCCTCTGTCCCAGGAGCCTGGCCCCGCTTAGGAGCAGAGGCCCAGCAGAAGGAGTGAATTTCTCTGTCCCTTGTGCTCCCTCCTCCTGGGAAAGGTTCACTAATGTAGATGACAATAATGAGCTAGAGTCCCTCTCTAAACCATGCAGAGACACTGAGTTCAGCATGACTATTTGTTGCATCAGAGGATGGTCATCTAGGACACATGGAAACATCCCCCTCTGGAAGACCCTATGCCCATCTCTTAACTAGGCAGGAACCTAGACGAGGCCAAGAAGGGAGGTCATTTTCCCATGGTTCAGATATTGATTTAGGTGAGTCCATCTGGTTATCTCATGCCTGTGTAGAAGTCCCTGCGATGGAGTGGGATTCAGCTCTCTCCCATGAACTC
Source organism: Apteryx mantelli (assembly GCF_036417845.1). NCBI lineage: Eukaryota > Metazoa > Chordata > Aves > Apterygiformes > Apterygidae > Apteryx > Apteryx mantelli. The sequence goes on from NC_090001.1 coordinate 7,804,044, forward strand.
CACAAACACACAGGAGGTGGGATTCCCCTTTCTCAACCTGTAGTGAGCACAACATAGACATCCGCATGCAAGCTCCTTGTCTAAACTCCCACTGTAACCAATAGAGATGGAGGGTGGGAGTCAGCTGTTGGCACACAAAAACCTGGTGACATTTGAAGAGACAGAGGTGGTCCAAAGCATGTGTTTGCTTGCTGTGATGGAGCAAGTGTGAGACCCACGTCCTTCTAGATCCTCAGCTGGGGGCCATGTAGGGAATTTCCTTGGTCATCTCAAATGAAAATGATGCCTAATACTGCTAGAGCTCCACTCATGAAGCTGAGGCACAAGCAGACCCCTACACTGTGAGCAGCTGATGTAATTCAGTGCAGACACTTGATTTCATGACAGAAATACGCTGGCAGGGCTATGTCAGATTCCTGGGGTTTCTAGCACAATCGCATGTTTCTAGCAGATACCGCATGGGACCTACAGGAAAACCATGCCCTTTTGGAGTGGTTGCTGGGCAAGTGCTCCAGGGCATTTTGGGCTTCCTGCCTCTGCCCAAACAACAGGATCCCACCACTGCCTTCAGGCAAAATCCATCCCATCTAGAGCCAAGTGTGCTTCATAAATGGGAAGCACATCACAACAAGGTCTCTACTCATGTCCCTGCACCCTTAAACCCTTCTAGTTCTTATTCCTCTGAACCTCTTCTCACCTCAAATGAACGGGGACTGTGTTAAAGGTGTCCACAAAGTGGCTGGATTGCCGACTCTCCAGGCCCAAGGACTTTCTCAGTGGCACCTTGTCCCTTCTGGAGATCAGTTCACCTCTGTCACAGGCCCCAAGGTGCTGCAGGGTCAGCTCGGGCAGCAAACCCCTCTCCTTCTGTTCCTGCAAGGCCCAGCTCTCTTTCTCCCTGGCCTTGGCCACTGCAGGGTTTGCTGTTTTAGTGGGAACCTCCTTTCACCATTACGTTGCCACCTGCTCTCTATGTCAGCCTGTCACTACTCGGAATCAAATCCTCTGCATGCACCAGGTCCTTGGTAACAGGTTTCCCTCTGACAGATCTTCAGTTGGTGTGACAGCTGAGGTGGTGAAGCCAAAATAGATGCAAACAAAAGCAGCCTGGGGCACAGACAGGATTGCTGCAACTGAGATGTGGTGGGATCAGTCCCACGACTCGAGTGCTGTGATGGTAGGGTACAAGTCCATCAGGAGACACTGGAAGGGGAGATGAGGAGGGGGGATGCCCTTTGTGTGAAGGCAACAAGCAGCTGTACAGAGCTCTTCCATGGGACAGACAAAGGGAGGCAGCCCTGAAGGGCAGAGGAGCTAAGGAAAGCCAGCAGGTCCTTAAGAAGAGCACCCACAAAGCACATCAGTGCTCCATACTGACAGCTTGTCAAATTTGTAGGCATCTCCAGACCCTGTCTTGGCTAAACAGGGAACTCATGCCTGAGCTCCGGTACAGTAACGCAGCATAAGGGAAGGGGAAGAAAGGTGAGGCTGAAAAGGAGGAATTCAGAAATACAGTGTTGTCCAGCGAAGTAGGGAAGTCAAAGCTCCCCTAGCATACACACTTGCAGGGGACATCACGAGCACAAAGAAGAGCTGCTACTGCTTCAGTAACAGTAAAAGAGTAAAGAAGGAAAATGAAGGCTCAGTGCTGCATCTGGCAGGGAATGTAGCAAGAGCAGATGTAGATAGGTCTGAGGAGCTCAGTGCCTTCTTGGCTTCAGGCTGCACCAACAAGGTCTCCTGGGCTGTTGTGCCTAGAGTCAGGACTGCAGATGAGAAAACCAGCCTGCAGTGCATGAGGGTTGAGAGAGGGATGACTTGCAAGAACTCAACCAATACAGTCTATGGGATTGGATGTGTGGCATGCTCAGACATTGAGAGAGCTGCCTGCTGCCACAGCAAAGCAACTCACAATCGTCAAAGGTTGTGGAGATCAGGGGAGGTCCCAAAGACCAGAAAAAGGACTATGTTGTGCCCATCTTCAAAGAAGGCCACAAGGACAACCTTGGCTGCTGCTGAACAAGAGCCAGCAGTGTGTCCTGGCAGCAAAGGAGGCCACAGCATCCTGGGTTGCATGAACAGTAGCAGAGTCAGGAGATCAAGGGAAGTGATTATCCCCTTCTGCTCAGCACTCGTCAGAGCACATCTAGAGATGGCCCCCATTTGGGGGCCCCCTGCAGAAGAATGATGTTGAACACTCAGAGTGAGTTCAGTGGCAGGCCCCCAAGGGCATCAGGGCTGGAGAACTTGCCCTGTGAGGAAAGACTGAGGGAACAGGCCTTGTTCAGCCTGCAGAAGGAAAGGCTCTTGGGGGACTCCTAGCAGCTTCCCAAATCAAGGTTACCACCAAGAAAGAACCAGGCTCTTTACAGAGGTTCAGGGCAGGAGAATGAGAGGCAACGGTTAGAAGCTGACACAAGTGCAGCTAGAATGGTTATTAGCTGACACCAGTGCAGCTAGAATTGGATTAAAGGGAGAAACATCAATGAGGATAACAAAGTATCTGAAGTGGGGTCCAGAGAGCTTTTGGACTCTCTGTTCTTGGAGGCTTTCAGCATGCTGTTGGACAAAGCCCAGAAGAACTTAGTGTGAATTCAGTGTTGATCTTGAGTAGAGCAGGAGGCTGGAGTAGAGACCTCCCGTGGTCCCTTTCAACTGGAATGGTTTGGTGATTCTGTCCTCTCTGGCGATAGCTACTGCGATTCTTGCACTCCTGAATTCCTTTTCCACATGTGGGTTAGCAACACATATGGCATCCCCAGCACTAGCCCCTCCCAGTGGTATGGGAACCTGCCCAGTGGTTGCCTCTTGGGCCTGAAAGGTTTTCAGTTCAAAGTTTCATTACGAATGGCTACCTCTCCAGAATGGGCCCTCCTCACAGCCTGCAATACCTGTGCCTTACAACATGATGCTCCTCACTGTTGTGATCGATGGAAGGATGAGGGCCAATGAGCATTAGTTGAAACAAGAGAGGTTCAGGCTGGGTATAAGGAAATTTTTTTTTCCCTCCAGACAGGCAAATCCTGGGGCAGCGTAGTGAGAACCGCTGCAGGAGATCTGTTGAGGAGTCAGGGGAACAGCAGAGTACGCTATCACAGCCCTGGAGTGTGCTCTGTACACACTGACCAAAACCGCTCAGGGCTGGACATGACTATTCCCTTTTGTCAACAACGTCCAGCTGCTTCACAGCCAGTAACGACTCGAGCTTTGCATAGTGGAGATAAGGAACTAGCTCTAAGGGGTACTTAGGATACACAAAGTAAGCCCCGCCTGGGCGTCCCACCCCTGTGTCCAGCATCCGCCCATCAGTGACCCCTCCGTGCGGTGCCCTGTTATTATCCTCCTCGACTCAGCACTGGTGTGGCCACACCTGGAATAGTGTGTCCCAGTGTGGGTTGCCCAGTGCTGGAGGAATAGGAAGGACCGCGAGAGGATCCAGAGGAGGTCTGCCAAGATGGGGTTAGCGTCCTGAAGCACAAGGCCTTTACGGAGAGGCTGAGGGACCTGGCCTTCTTTAGCCTGGTGAAGTGGAGGCTAAGGGCAGTACAGCAGCAGCCTGTGAGTGCTTGAAGGGTGATTTCAGAGGTGATGGAGCTTTTCTGGGGAGTAGGAAATAGCATGAGAAAGGGAAAGAGCCAAAAAATGCAGCTTGATTGGTTCACACTGAACTTCTGGAAAACTAAATGTCACTTGTGCTGTGGTTCAACAGGACACCCAAGGAGAGTCTGTGGTGAGCCCCTGGCTTTGTGTTTGAGCGAAAAGCGAGTGAGGGGAAAGAGTGGGAAGATCCCAGGGTGAGATCAAGGTGGGGAAGCAGAGCAGGTGACTACAGGCTTCGGGGGAACAGATGCAGGAGCTGGACAGCGTAGGACAGCCTGCGGTGGAGACAGCTGAGGGCACTGCCAAGGCTGAAAGCCTCCACCAGAACTGAGGCCTTTATCCTCTTGCCTATGGCTAGTGCCTCTGCCACCAAGGCTTACAAGAAGATGCCGTTTCCTTAGGGCACTGGGGCCTAGTTGCCTCCTCATCTCTATGGACCCAGGAGGTGTCGTATCACTGTCCTGCCCTTGGCTTTGCACACCCCCACCCTCACACTGCCCCCACAAAGAGCCCTGAGCAAAGCATCATCCTGCCGAGGGACTTGTGGGGGCTTGGCCACTCTGCTTAATAAAACACATCCAGGTTTTCCTGGCATCAGAGCCACCTGCACATTTCCTTTGCCTACCTGCAATCAGGGCCTCCAACTTTCTACTCTCATCAGCCCCTGGGCAGGGTTTGTCAGTAATGGCCCTCAGGGGGACCCATCAATGCTTCAGGAAACTTTGGGATTTGCTTCTGAATTCAACTTCTTGAGAGGTTTCTTCAGTCTCCTCTCAGAATCAGAGGTTCAGGAACTCAGTACCAAATATACCCGAGGGGTCATTACAGTGCAAAAAGCCCTAACAAGCCATGTCCATCCCCATAATTTCCTTCAGTTCTCATGTGGCTAATTGGAGAGGTTTCAGGAATGTCTTTACAAGAGGAAGATTTCAATGAGCACCTCAAAAAAAAAAGAAAAAGAAACAGGAAGTATTTCTGCTTTTAAAGTTTTCCTTATTTTTCAGCTTACAGAATAAGTGATATCCACATTCGCCAACTCATAGTGAGTGTCTTCCAATGAAGTCCAGAGATACAGGAAAACCAGCACCCTTGAGGTCAGACAGCAATCCTCCCCATCTCCCCAACCCTGTCATTTCCCTCATCAGCCACCTGGGGCAGACATCTAACCTTTCTCCACAGACATCTGCAGGTAAATTTTACAGCTCCTGTGCACCAATTCCCACCTGCTTTCCTTCGAGAGCTAGCTGCAAATAGACACAGAACGGTTTGTCTCCGATGTGATCAAACAAAAATAAAACATGGCACAGTTTAATAAAAGATGAAATACCTTCTTTAACTGGGTGCTAAATCCAAGCTGCCTCCAGTGAGGGCCACAGTCTACAAGGAATAACCTGCCTTGAAAAGCTCTTGACAAAGAGATAGGAAAGGATAGAAAGAAACACCATGAAGGAGCTGGCTAAAGAGACAATAGGTCTACGGAAGGATGAGGCAAGCTTTACACTCCCTGAAGCTCAGAGCAGCACCTAGAGAGAGGAGAGGTCTCTAAAGGAATAAAGAGAAAGGGGAGGAGGAAAACTGGAACACAAGGGGAAGTGCCAGTGTCCACATAGTCCGATGCAAAGAGGACATGTGGAGACATGTGAAAGATGCGTGGGATTATATACACAGCATACCAGACAGAACAGTGGTAATGCAAGTTCAGGGGGAGACCAGTAGCTCTTCTCCTGAGATTCATACCTTTCCGGCAAATTTCCATTATGTCATCATGGGGAAAAAAATGACATTTTATTAAAATTATTCAGTCATTTCAGCTGATGAAAAGGCTCTCATATTTGTTTTTTAAATGTTGAAAATAGTTCTTCACCTATTGAGGCAGAGCTCAGGCATCTAACCATAAGCATCCAGTAGCACCTGGAGAGGCCTCGGTGTCTCCGAGGCACCTGCTTGGGCCTGGAAGCACTCACAGAGGACCTGCGGGAGACCGGAGCACCTCAGCGCTGCAGAGGGAGACTGGGCAGAGGGGACCAAGGCACCTACAGTGGCATCAGACCTCTGTGACTGTGTCACTGTAACCCCAATTCAGAAAATCACTTTCCTTTTCAAAAAAAAACACCCAAAAAAACAAAAACAACAAACAAGCAAAAAAAACCAAACTCCCAAAAGACCAGTATACTAAAAGCAAACCAAACAAGAAGGTTGCTAAGAACACACAGAATGTTAAAAGCTAAAAAGTGCAACACAACATTTCTTTGCTTTAGATCATTTTCTGAATTTCTGTCGTGTTCTCTTTTTTTATGGACATTTTCTAAACATTTCTCTTATAATCAGGCCTACACCATTAAAAACGGTGTTTTCGTGCCTCACAGAGAGTGAGGGGCCCAGTGCCCCCTAAAACACTTCCTGCCCAGGGCAGTCCACACCACTCCTCACTCTCTGCACAGAGCGAGGCACGCTCTGATGTGTCCAGTTCTCTCAACTGGTAGAGGGAAGCAGAGTGACCAGCTTCACTGACATGTTCTAGTCTTCAGTGGCCAAATCTGCACCAAGCTCAACACACCTATGTTACAGCGATGTCTTAAAGGAGTCCCTAAACATCTAGCCACACTCCCTTTTCATTCTCTGCACGGTCAATGAAGTGTAACTCCATTTTAGGCGACCACCGGGATGAGACTGATCTCACCGATGCCAGGTGCACCTGCAGTGCAGATGTCTGTGTCTAATCCAGTTGTCTGGACGTCCCTTTGTAGCAAAGAGAGAGAAATAAGGTGTCTCACTGAGAGATCTTGAGCTAGTTCTCCTGGTGACCAGCTAATGCTCTAGGAAGGTTCCTGTAGGACCTGGCTCACAGAATCACAAAATCACAGAATGGCTGAGGTTGGAAAGGACCTCGGGAGATCATTCTGTGATTCTGTGATCCTCTTGACACCCTCCCTTAAGATACTTGTACACATTAATAAGATCCCCCCTCAGTCTTCTCACAATCACAGAATCACAGAATTGCTGAGGTTGGAAGGGACCTGTGGAGACCATCTAGTCCAACCCCCCTGCTCAAGCAGGGTCACCTAGAGCACATTGCACAGGATCGCGTACAGGCAGGTTTTGAATATCTCCTGAGAAGGAGACTCCACAACCTCTCTGGGCAACCTGTTCCAGTGCTCTGTCACCCTCACAGGGAAGAAGTTTTTCCTCATGTTCAGATGGAAGCGTCTGTGTTTCAGTTTGTGCCCGTTGCCTCCTGTCCTGTCACTGGGCACCACTGAAAAGAGTCTGGCTCCATCCTCTCGACACCCTCCCTTCAGATATTTGTACACATTGATAAGATCTCCTCTCAGCCTTCTCTTCTCCAGGCTAAACAGGCCCAGCTCTCTCAGCCTTTCCTCATAAGAGAGATGCTCCAGTCCCCTAATCGTCTTTGTAGCCCTTCGCTGGACTTGCTCCAGTAGTGCCATGTCTCTCTTGTACTGGGGAGCCCAGAGCTGGAGACAGTACTCCAGATGTGGCCTCAGCAGGGCTGAGGAGAGGGGGAGGATCCCCTCCCTCGACCTGCTGGCAACATTCTTCCTCATGCACCCCAGCATACCATTGGCCTTTTGGCCACAAGGACACATTGCTGCCTCATGCTTAACTTGGTGTCCACCAGCACTCCCAGGTCCTTCTCCGCAGAGCTGCTTTCCAGCAGGTCACCCCCAGCCTGTACTGGTGCATGGGGTTGTTCCTCCCTAGGTGCAGGACCCTGCACTTCCCTTTGTTGAACTTCAGGAGGTTCCTCTGCGCCCACCTCTCCAGCCTGTCCAGGTCTCTCTGAATGGCAGCACAGCCTTCTGGGGTATCCACCGCTCCTGAGGGCTGGCCTGAGCAGTAAAGTCTGAAGCAAAGGCGGCATTCAGTAACTCTGCCTTCTCTGCATCCTTCATCACCAGGGCACCCACCCCATTCAGCAAAGGGCCCACATTTTCCCTAGTCTTCCTCTTGCTACTGATGTCTTTGAAGAAGCCCTTCTTGCTGTCCTTGACATCTCTTGCCAGATTTAACTCCAAAGGGGTCTTAGCCTTCCTCGTCGCATTCCTGCATACTCTGACAACGTTCCTATATTCCTCCCATAAATTCCTATATAGTCCTGCTGTCCGTGTAACTTCTTCATCTCTCCAGCTTGAACCGGCCCTGGGTCCCCCTTTTACTTATCTAGGTAAAAATTCACAGCTTGAGGCATAAGGCTTCAGCAAATTTAGCTACTAGTGCTAAGCAAGTTATGCTAAGCGATTAATTCTAGACAGCTTCAGTCCGATATTCTCTAACAGTTACTGCCGACAACGAACCAGGCTCTTTATAGAGATTCAGGGCAGGAGAATGAGAGGTTAGAAGCTGACACAAGTGCAGCTAGAATGGTTATAAGCCAACTCCAGTGCAGCTAGAATTGGATTTAAGGGAGAAACATCAATGAGGATAACAAAGTATTTGAAGTGGGGTCCAGAGAGCTTTTGGACTCTCTGTTCTTGGAGGCTTTCAGCATGCTGTTGGACAAAGCCCAGAAGAACTTAGTGTGAATTCAGTGTTGATCTTGAGTAGAGCAGGAGGCTGGAGTAGAGACCTCCCGTGGTCCCTTTCAACTGGAATGGTTTGGTGATTCTGTCCTCTCTGGCGACAGCTACTGTGATTCTTGCACTCCTGAATTCCTTTTCCGCATGTGGGTTAGTACCACACATGGCATCCCCAGAGCCAGCCCCGCCCAGTGGTATGGGAACCTGCCCAGTGGTTGCCTCTTGGGCCTGAAAGGTTTTCAGTTCAAAGCTTAATTATGAATGGCTACCTCTCCAGAATGGGCCCTCCTCACAACCTACAATACCTGTGCCTTACAACATGATGCTCCTCACTGTTGTGATCGATGGAAGGATGAGGGCCAATGAGCACTGGTTGAAACAAGAGAGGTTCAGGCTGGGTATAAGGAAATTTTTTTCCCTCCAGACAGGCAAATCCTGGGGCGGTGTACTGAGAACCGCTGCAGGAGATCTGTTGAGGAGTCAGGGGAGCAGCAGAGTACGCTATCACAGCCCTGGAGTGTGCTCTGTACACACTGACCAAAACCGCTCAGGGCTGGACATGTCTATTCCCTTTTGTCAGCAATGTCCAGCTGCTTCACAGCCAGTACTGACTCGAGCTTTGCATAGTGGAGATAAGGAACTAGCTCCAAGGGGCCCTTCGGATACACAAAGTAAGCCCCACCTGGGCATCCCAGCCCTGTGTCCAGCATCCGCCCATCAGTGACCCCTCCGAGCAGTGCCCTGGGCTCACCACACAGTTTAGAGAGTGTAAGTCCTTCATTAAACCTACTTTGTTTAACCCTTCATGAACCTTGAGTGTCTCTCTATACCAGTATCCGACCCTCCCTTTCCCGCCTTGCAGTCACAGGCAGGTTGCCCAGAGATGCTGTGCCATCTCCTCCCTCGCAGGTTTTCATCCCTAACTCAATAAAGCCACGAGCCACCTGGTCGGACCTGATAGCTGAGCCTGCTGTGAGCAGGAGGTTGGCCTAGACACTTCCCCATGCCCCTTCCTGCCTGGATGATTTTGCATTTCCTTCCACCTCGCATCTTCCCTTCTTGATGGTAGGGAAAGCCCTCAGGTTCCGCGTGACCATGGAAGTAAGTCAGAAACAATATGGTCAAAGCACACGCTGCTGTCTTGTTCTTTTCCAGTCACCGCTGCTCAGATGTAGGACTGTGTGGCAGGTACCCACAAACAGCTCTCTTCATAGTCTTCACTTCACCTTCTCTTTTCTGTTTTCCTCTTTCCCCCTTCCAAGTCCTTTGCTTTTATCATACACATGCCCTCCCATACAAATAGCCCACCTCTGCTTGCCCTGTCCCCCCGGCTCCAGTTTTGCTTACTTTTTATCTTCATTTGACTTTTCCAGACCATCAGAGGAGTGACCCTGAGGAGAAGGGCCTGGACATTACGAGGGATGCCATATGAGTCAGTGGTGCATGCTCACCAAAATCAGGCCAGCTTCACGCAGGGCTGCATTAGGAAGAACCTGGCCACCCAGGCAAGGACAGCTATTATCCCTCTTGACTCAGCACTGGGGTGGCCACATGTGGAATAGTGTGTCCCAGTGTGGGTTGCCCAGTGCTGGAGGAATAGGAAGGACTGCAAGAGGGTCCAGAGGAGGTCTGCCAAGATGGGGTTAGCGTCCTGAAGCACAAGGCCTTTACGGAGAGGCTGAGGGACCTGGCCTTCTTTAGCCTGGTGAAGTGGAGGCTAAGGGCAGTACAGCAGCAGCCTGTGAGTGCTTGAAGGGTGATTTCAGAGGTGATGGAGCTTTTCTGGGGAGTAGGAAATAGCATGAGAAAGGGAAAGAGCCAAAAAATGCAGCTTGATTGGTTCACACTGAACTTCTGGAAAACTAAATGTCACTTGTGCTGTGGTTCAACAGGACACCCAAGGAGAGTCTGTGGTGAGCCCCTGGCTTTGTGTTTGAGCGAAAAGCGAGTGAGGGGAAAGAGTGGGAAGATCCCAGGGTGAGATCAAGGTGGGGAAGCAGAGCAGGTGACTACAGGCTTCGGGGGAACAGATGCAGGAGCTGGACAGCGTAGGACAGCCTGCGGTGGAGACAGCTGAGGGCACTGCCAAGGCTGAAAGCCTCCACCAGAACTGAGGCCTTTATCCTCTTGCCTATGGCTAGTGCCTCTGCCACCAAGGCCTACAAGAAGATGCCGTTTCCTTAGGGCACTGGGGCCTAGTTGCCTCCTCATCTCTATGGACCCAGGAGGTGTCGTATCACTGTCCTGCCCTTGGCTTTGCACACCCCCACCCTCACACTGCGCCCACAAAGAGCCCTGAGCAAAGCATCATCCTGCCCAGGCACTTGTGGGGGCTTGGCCATTCTGCTTTATAAAACACATCCAGGTTTTCCTGGCATCAGAGCCACCTGCACATTTCCTTTGCCTACCTGCAATCAGGGCCTCCAACTTTCTGCTCTCATCAGCTCCTGGGGAGGGTTTGTCAGTAATGGCCCACAGGGGGACCCGTCAATGGGTCTTTACAAGAAGAAGACTTCAATGAGCACCTCAAAAAAAAAACAAAAAAAAAAAAAAAAAAAGAAAGTATTTCTGCTTTTAAAGTTTTCCTTATTTTTCAGCTTACAGAATAAGTGATATCCACATTCGCCAACTCATAGTGAGTGTCTTCTAATGAAGTCCAGACACGCAGGAAAACCAGCACCCTTGAGGTCAGACAGCAATCCTCCCCATCTCCCCAACCCTGTCATTTCCCTCATCAGCCACCTGGGGCATACATCTAACCTTTCTCCACAGGCGTCTACAGGTAAATTTTACAGCTCCTGTGCACCAATTCCCACCTGCTTTCCTTCGAGAGCTAGCTGCAAATAGACACAGAACGGTTTGTCTCCGATGTGATCAAACAAAAACAAAACATGGCACAGTTTAATAAAAGATGAAATACCCTCTTTAACTGGGTGTTAAATCCAAGCTGCCTCCAGTGAGGGCCACAGTCTACAAGGAATAACCTGCCTTGAAAAGCTCTTGACAAAGAGATAGGAAAGGATAGAAAGAAACACCATGAAGGAGCTGGCTAAAGAGACAATAGGTCTAGGGAAAGACGAGGGAAGCTTTACACTCCCTGAAGCTGAGAGCAGCACCTAGAGAGAGGAGAGGTCTCTAAAGGAATAAAGAGAAAGGGGAGGAGGAAACCTGGAACACAAGGGGAAGTACCTGTGTCCACATAGTCCGATGCAAAGAGGACATGTGGAGACATGTGAAAGATGCGTGAGATTATATACACAGCATACCAGACAGAACAGTGGTAATGTAAGTTCAGGGGGAGACCAGTAGTTCTCCTGAGATTCATACCCTTCCTGGAAATTTCTATTATGCCATCATGGGAAAAAAATGACATTTTATTAAAATTATTCAATCATTTCAGCTGATGAAAAGGCTCTCATATTTGTTTTTTAAATGTTGAAAATAGTTCTTCACCTATTGAGGCAGAGCTCAGGCACCTAACCATAAGCATCCAGTGGCACCTGGAGAGGCCTCGGTGTCTCCGAGGCACCTGCTTGGGCCTGGAAGCTCTCAGAGAGGACCTGCGGGAGACCGGAGCCCCTCAGAGCTGCAGAGGGAGGCTGGGCAGAGGGGACCAAGGCACCTACCGTGGCACCAGACCTCCTGACCATGGCACTCCAGCTTCTCTGCCATCCATATAACCCCCTAATCCAGTGAAATAAGGGTGGAGCGGGGTCCTGAGCTCTGCCTGCCAAGGGGCTCTCCCCTTGGGCATCTCTGCTGCAACCCGCACACCGCACACTGCCCTGGGCCCTGAAAGGAGACATCCAGGGGCTGACATCCAGGAGGAGGCCACAGAGAGCAGTTTTGACAAGGTGGGACTTTTTTCTCTGACATAGCAAGGAAATGGTCTTCTCCTGACGGAGCACTTGAAGATGCTTTTGCAAGTGGCAGTGCCTCAGTCGTTACCTTTTGAAATGGGCAAATAAGGAGGAATTCTAAAGACAAAGTATTTCTTCAGAAAATGATTGGCTGCTTGAAACAACTTCTCCCAGAGGCACATACTACAGTGAGTGACATTTCAAGGGCTCAGAGCTTATTTTTTTGTGCTGAAAATGAAGCAAGTCACAACATTGCTTTTGGACCCTGAGAATCATTGCCTGATGCTCAAGCACTTTCCTGTAAGTCGGCAAGAAATACTTAAAGGGTCATAGTTCAGAATCAGCTTGCAAAGTTGGAGTTGTTTTGTGCAAATAACTCTGCAAGCCCCCTTGGTATTCTGGTCCTCACCTTTCCACAGGCTCCTCTCTTCCCTAAGGGAGTCCTTTCTAACCTGGCAGTTCAGGTGTCCATCTCAGCTGAGCACATTTTGCAATGTGTCACTAGGTTGGTTGAGGCCTGCAGTTCCTGAAATTCTTGCTAGCATCTGCAGCCAGGACCCCCAGGTTCAGCTGATCACATACAAGCAACCTCACCATCAGCATCCAAGCCATGGGCCTGCTGCCGGTCTATCAGGTGCTCGGGCAGGAGTGACCTCACATGCACATGCCCCAACCATGTCAACATTCTCCCATGAAAAAATAATGGAAAATTTCAGGAATGAATCTCAGGAGAAGAAATATTGATCTGCCCCTGGCCTTGCATTACCACTGCTCTGCCTATTATGCTGTGGACGTAATCTCACTAATCTTTCACATATTTTCACCTGTCCTGATTGAAGCGATCATTTCTGAAGTCCCCTTTGCATCAGACTCTCTGGACATAGGCACTTTCCATAGTCTTCCTCCTCCCCTTGCTCTTTATCCATCAGACACCTCTCAACTCTCCAGTTGCTGCTCTGAGCCTCAGGCAGTCTGAAGCTTGCCTCATCTTTTGCGGAGTCTGATTGTCTCCTTAGACAACTCCTTAGCTGTGTTTCTATCTATCTGTCCCTATCTATTGGTCAAAAACATTTCAAGGAAGGTTATTCCTTGTGGAAAGTGACCCTCACTGGAGGCAGCTTGCACTTAACATACAGTAGAGGAGTGTATTTGACTTTTTATTAATCTGTATCATCTTTTGTTTGTTTGCAATTAAGAAAAATCCTCCTGTGTGTGCAAGGTGTTCTCGAAGGAAAGCAGATGGGAATTGGTGCATAGGAGCTGTAACATGCAGCTACAGACTCCAGTGGAAAAAGGTTAGGTTTTAACAGGAGTGAGGTAGGTCCCCAGTGGCTGATGAGGGAAATGGCAGGGCTGGGGAGGTGAGGAGCAAGGTTGTCCATGCATGACTTATATCAAAAATACTGCTTTTCCCACATCTCCAGACTTCATTAGGAGACCCTCTGGATCAGTATGAACTGGAGAATGTGGGTATCACTTATTCTATAGGTTAAGAATAATAAAAAACTTTAAAATCCTTTCTTTTTCAGGTGCTCATTGAAATCTTCCTCTTGTAAAGACACTCCTGAAACCTCTCTGATTAGCCACACAAGAACCAAAGAACTGAAGAAAATTAGGGGGGGGGGGTGACATGGCTCCTTAGGGCTTTGGGCATTTTAATGACCCCTCAGGTGTATTTGGTGCTGAGTCCAGAACCTCAGATTCTGAGAGGATATTGAACAAAGCTCTCAAGAAATTAAAGCCAGATGCAAACACCAAGTTTTCTGGGAGTGTTAATGGGTCCCCCTGAGGGCCATTACTCACAGAGCCTCCCCAGGGGCTGATCAAAGCAGAAAGTTGGAGGCCCTGATTGCAGGTAGGCAAAGGCAATGTGCAGGTGGCTCTGATGCCAAGTCACCCTTGATGTGTTTGATCAAGCAGATCAGCCAAGCCCCACAGGCAGCCCCTGGGTAGGGTGAACCTTTCCCTCATGCTTTGCTCAGGGCTCTTTCTGGGGCAGTGTGAGGGTGTCAGGTGTGCAGCACCGGGTGCAGGGCAACAATATGGCACCTCTTGGGCTCCGCAGGGACAAGGAGGCAGCAAGGCCACTGTTTGCCTCAGTGAAACAGCGTCTTCTCCTAGGCCTTGGTGGCAGAGACAACAGCCATAGCTAAGGGGACAAAGACCTCAGTTCTGTTGGGTCCTTTCAGCCTTGGCAGTGCCTTCGACCATCTCCACCCCGGGCTGTCCTACACTGTCCCATGCCTGCGCCTATTTCCCTGCAGCCTGTAGACACCCAACCTGCTTCCCCACCTTGCTCTTTCCCCAGGATTTCCCCACCTCCACTGATGTCTCTCTGTCCTCACTTGCTTTTACCTTGAAACACAAAGCCAAGGGCTGATCACAGACTCCCTCTGGGTGACCTGTTGCACCACAGCACTCCCCTTCAAGTGACATTCCCTTTTCCTGAAGTCCAGCCTGAACCTCTCTAGCTGCTCTTTGTGCCTCTTTCCCCTTCTCATGCTGTTTCCCACTACCAAGAAAGGCTCTGCCATCTCTGAAACCACCTTTCAAGCAGTCACAGGCTACTGCTGTACTGCCCTTTGTCTCCACTTCAGCAGCACAAAGAAGCCCAGGTCCCTCAACCTCTCCTCGTGCACGTGGTTATTCCCCACCAGGTGCAGGACTAGACACTTCTCTTGTAAAACTTCAGGAGGTATCTGTTGCCTGAATCACCCAAGCTTCTCAAGGGCCTTTTGGACTGAAGCTCTTCTCTTTCAAAAGGAGGAAAGCAGTGCCAATGGGGAAAGGGTATGAAGGGGTGGGCTAATTGCACTGGAAGTGATCAGGATGGTAAAAGAGGCAAAAGGAGGCAATGAAAAAATAAACTAAAAATGAAGCAAAGGATTGATCAGAGCTGTGCTGGGCATTCCTGCCAAGAAGCCCTGCACCTGAATAATTCTGCCTGGAGCAGGACAAGTAAGCTGACCTGCTTCCACAGCCCATTCCTCCTGCCTGCCCATGTCCCTCTGAATAGCAGCTCTTGAGCAGATGGCTGGTCCCCTCCACCTCCAGTCTGGGGTCATCTACAAGCGTGATGAGCATTGCCTCCTCCGTGTCACTAAGCAAGATGGTAAACAGGACAGGCTCCTGGAGAGGTCAGTGGTGCTCCACTTCTCTCTGGCCTCTAGCAAGAGTCCTACCCATTCACCACTGCCCTCTGAGCCTCATCATCCAAGCAGCTTTCTACCCATCTGGTTGTCTACCCCTCTGGACTGCAACGTTCTAACTTGCATACAAGAATATTGTGGGAGACAGTGTCAAACACTTTGCTAAAGTCTAGGCAAAAGACTTCTCTTCTGCATCCACAAATAAAGTTCTTTAATCATAGAAGGCAATCAGGATGGTGAGGCACAATTTACCCTGGGTAAATCCATGCTGACCATTCCCTATCAATCACCTTCGTCTCCATCATGTGCCAAAAAATGTGATGCAAGAGGATTCACTCCATGACACACTCCTCAAAGTGAGGCTGAACTGCCTGCAGCTCCCGGGTTGTCCTGCTGGCCTTTTTTGAAGATGGATATAACATTTGCCCTTCTCCAGTCATTGGGACCTCCCCCCATCTCCACAACCTTTCAAAGATGATAGCGAGTGGCCTTGCTATGACAGCAGTCAGCTCTCACAGCATCCTCGTCTGCAGCCCATCCAACCCCACTGACTTGTATAGTTTGAGTTCTCACAAGTAATGCCTCACTAACCCTCATCCACTCTTGGTTGCTTTTCTCCTCAGGAGTCGTGACTCAAGGCACAACAGCGGGGAGACCTTGTTTGTGAAAACTGAAGCTAACCACACATTGATTTCTTCAGACCTATCTGCAGCTGCTGTTACTAGAGTCCCTGCCCCATTCAGCAGTCAGCCCACCTTCTCCTTTTTATTCTTACGGCAGCAGTAGCAGCTCATCTTCATGCCCTTGACATCCACCACAAGTGTTAATACTAGGGGTGCTTTGGCTTCCCTAACACCATGCCTATGTCACTGGACAATATTTCTAAATTCCTCCTTCGCAGCCTCTCCCTCCTTCCCCTTCCCATACGCTGCCTTATTGCCCTGGAGCTCAGGCACGAGTTCCCTGTTTAGTCAAGGTAGTCCTCTGACATGCCTCCTAGTTTTACTGAGTAGTGCTATGAACCATTCCTGTGCTTGGTGGGTGCTGTCTTTGAAGGCCTCCTGCTTTTCCGGAGCTCCTGGGCCCTTTAGAGATGTCTCCCATGGCACTCCCCACCAGTCCCTTGGAGAGGCCCAAGTCTGCTCCTCTGAAGTCCACGGTCTGTACTCTACTACAGTTCTGCCTCACTCCCTTCAGGATCTGGCACTCCACTTTTTCATCGTCACCTTAGGCAAGGCGGACACTGACTATCCCATGCCTGATCTGTTCCTCCTTGCTTGCAATTTCCGCATCCAGGAAAGCATCACCCTCCTGGGCCCATTGTGCAGCTGTGCTAAGAAGTTGTCCCTGACACCCTCCAGAAACCTCCTGGACTCTTTAAGCACTCTGCTGTTTGGCCGTCCAGTGAATGTCAGGGAGAAAAAGGTCTCCTGACAAGAACCAGAGCCTGTGATGCACAGACTTCCTCAGGTTGCTTAAGGGAGCCTGTGTCTACTTCCTCACCCTGATCAGGTGCTCACTATGTCACCCTTCCTCTCATGCTCACCCACAAGCGCTCACTCAACTCCTGACCATCCCACGGAAGAGCTCCATACTTGTGAGCTGGCCCTCCACACAAAGGCCATCCTCCTTCCTCATCTTCCCTCACACTCTTTCCTGAAGAGCTTGTACCCTGCTTTTACAGCCCTCCATGCTGTACTCCGCATGAGTGATCCCACCACATCTCAGCAATCCCAGCACTGCTGTAGTGCTGTGACAGCTTGTGCATCTCCATCTGCTCCTGTCTGTGCCCCAGGCTGCCTGCACTTGTGTATAGTTGAGCTGCAGAGCCTCAGCTGAGACACAGAGCACAGACTGGTTGTGGTGAAACCTGTTGCCAAGAGCAAAGGACACCATGTGTGCAATGGCTCCACTTCCGAGCAGAGGCAAGCTGGCATAGCTAGCAGGAGGCAATGGAATGGTGAAATGAGGTTCCAACAGAGCTGGGCTGTGCAGCAATAGCAGGAGAGGAGTTTGCTGCCTGAGCTGACTTGTAGCACTGTGGGGCCTGTGACAAAGGTGAACCAGTCTCCAGGAAGGACAAGGTGCCACTGAAGAGTGGAGACCTTGGTGTGATGGGCCTCCCATCTATGCAGGATGGTTGGATGCAGACGTGATGGACTTTGCCTAAAGGTAGTGGTGGGATTCATTTATTTGGGCACAGGCAGGACACCTGAGGTGCCCTCGGGCACTTGCCCAGCAACTACTCCAAAAGGGCATGGTTTTCCTGTAGGTCCCACGCTGTACCTGCTAGAGACATGTGGCTGTGCTGGACACCCCAAGCATCGGACATGATGCTGCTGGGCTATCTTTCTGTCAACTGATTCAAGTGTGTGCACTGAATTACATTAGCTGTTTGCAATGTAGAGATCTGCATGATTACTTTAGCCTGCCTCACTGAACATCTCCCAGGAGGAGGGAGTACAAAGGAGAAATGAAGTCCTACTTTCAGCTGGGCCACTGTTCCCAAGTGGGGCCAGGCTCCTGGGATGGAGGGAGCTCATGGCAACCTGGCAGCACTGCTGAGAGACAGCTCTGTCCAGGAGCAGCTCCTCTGCAAAGAGCATCAGGGCTCCGGGCACTGCCTGCTGCTGCTGACATAAGATGAGAAAAGACAGAGAGATGTGAAAGGCAGTGTGGAGTGGGAGGACAGAGGATAGGAGAGCTCTTGTGGGAGACATCTTCACAGCCCTTGACACGGTGAGTCTCTGCCTGTAGAGCAATACTACTGGGGTTCTTGGAGAGGTCTTCTAAACCCATCTCATCTCATGACTGATAGTTTTGTTAGGATGTATCACCTGGCTTCTTGAGAGCAGAGGAGGAGGAGGTGCTTCAGAGCAGGGATTCCCAGCCACACTGTCAGAGGGACAGGACATGCTGCTACCTTCTCCCAGGGACACTGCAGGGGTGTGAAGCCAGGGAGTGCACTCAGGACTGCACCGGCACCATAATTCAGAGCAGTGTCCCTCTGCCCCAGGGTGCCGTGTGCCTGGGGCAGTGACTCTGCTGCCTGCAAGGGTCAGCACTCAGCCTGCCCGGGTAATTCCTCATGGTGCAGCGGGGAGAAGTTCTGGGTAGGAGGATCGACCCCCAGTAGGGCAGGTTCATTCTCCTGTTGAGAGGTTGCTGCATGGGTCAGGGCTGCTCACAGCTCTAGCTCCTGCACAGGGCATATTTGAGGGGTCTTTTCAAGAGCAAGGTGAAAAAACGGCTATTCGAAAGGGAAGGAGCTTTCCTTCTGGCATCTGCGCTTTCAGTTTCCGTATTTTGGCAGGGAGAAAAAAGGAAAGAGCTTTCTGGTTTGGCAAGGGACTGCGACTCCTCAGCCTTCACTCTCAGAGTCAGTAGGTTTGTGAGAAACCTCAGCAAACCCCTTCAGCCCCACCTCAGCCTACAGGCAGCACCAGCATCACCTTTATGGCCTCCTCCGGCTTTATCTGACCTGCTCCTTAAGACCTGCATGCACAGAGATGTCCCTGCCCAGTGCCCTGAGCCAGGAGGTTTCTGTCAGGCAGAACTGAACACCCACAGGGTGGGATGGGGTCTGTGTGCACTGACTGGGAAAAGTCGTTGGGGCAGAGAATCAGCTCCCAGCAGGGGCAGCTCCAGGCAGCAGAGATGGGCAGGGAATGAGAGCAACAAACAGAATCATCATGGGAGGGTGGATTTGGGCAAGTCATGGTCAGTCCCTCTGACGCAGACACCTTCTTCCTCTGAGCAAGCCCCCCACATCTCCTCTCCCATCCAACAGAGCCTCTACCCTGACAGCAGTGGAGTCTGGGGCATGAACCACCTCCTCTGCAGCCAGAGCTCCAGCAGAGGAGAGGGGCATGTCTCCTGCCACGGGCCCATTTCATGCTGCCAAAAAACGGGCTGAGAGCGACTGCCCTGCAATGTTGCTGTCTTTGAGGTAGCATGACCACCTGGGGAAGATGAAAGCTTTTCTGAGTGCCCATCTGTCTCTCTCTCCTTGCCTCCCTTGGCAGTAGGATCATGGTGTTGCTCCTTGTTTGCCCTCCTGTCCATGCTGCTCCTGCTCTTCTCTCGGGCTCCCTCGGGTTGGGGGGGTTCAGCTGCAGTTCAGACACCTGCCCTGCAAGTTGTGCAACAGCGGGGTCTGCATGGGAGCGAGGTTGCCCCAGCCCCCTTCTAACCTGTGGGGCTCCAGGAAATGCAGTCTGTGGGGCTGGGAAAAGAGCAGATTCTCCCTTAAGGACAGACCATCTTTAGGACATTTGACTGTTTCCCTGCGGTGTCCTGCCAGGCTGAGAGCTGCCCTCCAGAAGGGCATAGCTGTCTCATAGCATCTCTGTGATGTCTGAGAGACCCATGAAGAAGCTGCAGAGATGCGAAGAGTATGGAAATGGTGGTGGGCAGCTGTATAGGGGCAGCTGAAAAGAGCCCTGTGTGTCCTTGGCTAGAAGGGGAGTGTGGAGACCTCCCTCTTGTGCTCTGAGAAAAGGAAAGAACGTTGGACATCTGCACTTTGGAACTGGACTCCTCTGCTCTCAGCAGGGGCTTGTGTCTTTGTAAGGCAGCATATGAGTGTGACCATCCTCCAGCTCAAAGAGGTGGGAACACAGGACAGCTGGGATCAAGGCTAACAGACTAGCTGTCCTCACTCTGCACCAAGTGAGAGTGAATCCTTTCCTCTCAGGACTCAGGAGAAATGCCAAAGATTTCTACCTTTGAGGAACATTCCCCAGGGGTAACAAGGACATTGAAAAGAAAAGAAAAAATAATATTAAAAAAATCCCTAAAACTCTGTTCCTCGAAACCTCCTTCTTTAGAACTGGTGGTGAAGATGCCAAAAAGGCCTTCCACATGAGGAGTGGACTTCACCTGGCAGAAATTCTGTATGTCAGAGCTAGTCAACTCCATTCCCTCCTTCCCACCACTGTACAGCAGGATGGACTCCTCTGGAGCCCATGGGCAGAGGCCGCTGCTCCTCACAGCACACTCAAGCAGTGCAAAGTGGAGCTCAAGCAAGGGAGCTGCACACAGATCCTCTCAGCAAAGAGAGATGCAATATGGGGTGTAGTATGAGAACTGGAATATTTTGGGTGTTTTTTGCTTGAAAAGTCTCTCCTAACTTCTCAATGTCTTTTCCTCCTTGGATGGTCCCATATGCCCAGGGTGAACAAATGTGCAACAGCAGCTCCTTCAATGAGTTCCTCCTCCTGGCGCTCATGGACACACAGGAGCTGCAGCTCTTGCACTTCTCGCTGTTTCTGAGCATCTACCTGACTGCCCTCCTGGGCAATGGCCTCATCATCACAGCTGTAGCCTGCGACCACCACCTCCACACCCCCATGTACTTCTTCCTCCTCAACCTCTCCCTCCTCAACCTTGGCACCATCTCCACCACTGTCCCCAAATCCATGGCCAATTCCCTGTGGGAAACCAGGGCCATTTCCTACTGGGAATGTGCTGCCCAGGTCTTTCTGCTTCTCTTCTTGTTCTCAGCAGAATATTTTCTTCTCACTGTCATGGCCTATGACTGCTACGTGGCCATCTGCAGACCCCTGCACTACGGGACCATCATGAGCAGCAGAGCTTGTGTTAAAATGGCAGCAGCTGCCTGGGCCACTGGTTTAATCTATGCTTCTCTACACACTGCTAACACATTTTCCATACCACTGTGCCAAGGCAATGTCGTGGAACATTTCTTCTGTGAAATGGCCTAGATCTTCAAGCTCTCATGCTCAGACGCCTACCTCAGGGAACTTGGGCTTGTTGTCGTTAGTGCCTGTTTATTCTTTGGGTGTTTTGTTTTCATTGTGCTGTCCTACGTGCAGATCTTCACAGTTGTGCTCAGGATCCCCTCTGAGCAGGGCCGGCACAAAGCCTTTTCCATGTGCCTCCCTCACCTGGCTGTGGTCTCCATGTTTATCAGCACTGTCATGTTTGCCTACCTGAAGCCCGCCTCCCTCTCCTCCCCAGCTTTGGATCTGGTGGTGGCTTTTTTGTACGCAGTGGTGCCTCCAGCAGTGAACCCCCTCATCTACAGCATGAGGAACAAGGAGCTCAAGGATTCCTTGAGGAAACTGGTTCAATGGGTACAATGTCAGCGCTAATAACTGTCCCAGTGCAGCCACTCACCATTCCCAGGGTATCTGGCCTCAAGGCTATGTGTTGTTCAGTTCTTTCTTTCTTTACTTTCCTCTGTTACATTCTTGTCAAAAGACAAAAAGGGTTGGTTCGTTCCACTTGTCCTCAGAAATCTCTCGTTTGAATCTGACCGAGAGACCGTGTAGAAGCAGGAAGCCCGGCTTCCCCATTCATCAGCAGAGATGGGGGAACCTCAGAGCCCACTAGTCTGAGCTCCCTGAGATGCCTTCAGTGCAAAGAGGAGAGTTTCCCTTTGCAGTGTCTCTTTTGCACTGACACCAAGGGAGCTCAGGGGACAGAGTGAGGCTCAGACAAATACAGATGGGGTGAGACCATGGCTCCCATGTCCATTAGGAGAGCTCAGCTTCCCTGGCCCTTGTCAAGGTGTGATCTCACACGCCTCTCCTGCGAGGGTGGCAGCCAGTTGTCACCTTGGGCTGGTCCCTTCCCTCTCCAGTGCTCCAAAACTGCAAGTGGAGGGGAAGTAGAGGGCAGGGGAGTCAAGCAGCTGCTTGTGGGGACAGACCCTGTGTTCCTCAGGACCATCCCCCTGCTGCCACAGCAGGCATTTCCTCACTGCAGCCTTTGGGTGGTGGCTGCAGCTTTCCTGAGACATGTCCACCAACAGCAGCAGGACTTTCTCTTTTTAGAGTTGTTCTCTTCATTTCCATGCTGTCCTTCTGTGCCCTATTCTGGGTATATGGGCCAGGAGTTCTCATAACCTGGTGGTGGTAGGGTCGTGTTTCCATGTGCATATGTCCTGCAAGTTCAGGCAGGACCAGGCAATGGGCACCCTTATGCCAGACCTGGCCTCCAGAATAACATTCCTGTAATAAAAAGGGGATCTCCTCTGTGACGTGCCTGAAGTCTGGCCCTTCTTCAGAAGCTGGAGTCAAAAGTACACCCAAGGGATTGCACCATAAAAGGGCCTGCTGCTCTGCCTGTGCACTCTGCGGGCTCTGGGGGGCGAATTCAGAGTCCCAGTGTGATCTTTCAGGGACCAAGGGCTGCATTCAGGGTTCATTCCTCAGTGACCACTGCCAGTGGAGATGCTGAATGGTCTCTGAATTGTGTACTTGGGCTGTTACACAGGTGACAGTGCTGATGACAGCTGCCCATCCTTCTGGAAGAGAACCTGAGACCCCAGGAGAGCTCAGGGGATCTCCAGAGACATGGTGGGCCTGGGGGTGAGCAGTGAGTGGAGCCTCACCAAACAAGGGACAGTCCATGGTAGAGTCACCCAATGACACAGCACTAAATCCAGGTATGCCTACAGAAAGGAGGGTTCTGGAATCCCGGAGACCCAGGAGGCCCAGGGAAGGGGCACTGGAGAGTGATTCATGTACCCCCAGTGAAACACCATGGGCCGGAGCTAGCGCACACCTGAAAACATCTCCTGCCATTGCAAACGCCCTGGGCTCACTCTGAGCACAGTCCATGAGGGCAGACACATGCTAGCAGTGTCAGCGGTGGTGAGCCCTCTTTGGCCGGGTCTGCTTCCCACCCCAACCAGCATGCCCTGTGCGGAGTCAGGAGCCACCCTACAACCCCATGGTCCCACAACCCACTCCCTCTGCAGAGCAGCACCACCATCCGAAGGCCCCGCGGGGAGCACCAGGGAGGGGTGCAGGAATGGCCAGGCAGGCCAGCATGGACACACTCCCCCGGGGAAAGTCTCTCTGGGGAGCAGGGACGTCGATGGAGAAGAGCAGGGCGGCATTCAGAGATAGAAAATGAGAACAAGAAACAGGTTTCTCTGTGCACCAGCTCAGGGCAGGCATCTCTGTCCCCGGGGCAGCAGGAGCTGCCACAGGGGCTGCAGGGCCAGGGCTCTCGTGCTGTGCTGGGCATCAGGGTGGGCATGGAGGGGCTGCAGGCAGAGAGGGAGCGGGATCTGCTGGACAGAAAAGTAGGGGAGACAGAGAGTGACCAGCATCATTGTGGGGCCTCCTCCTCTTTCCAGGGAGCTGCTCTCCTTGCCCTTAAGCCTGCCCTGAGTTATGCTTTAGACATGCCTGTGTCTGGCCCTGCACCTCTCGGGTGCTGACCCGCCCTGTCCTCGTCCTGCTGACCTGACTCCCCATCTCTACCTCAGACCTGCCCCCTCATTACGGTCAAGAAAGCCTTGGCCAGGGAAGCTGGGATCTGAGCAGATCCCAGGGAAGGCTGTAGGTTGAAAAGCTCGCTGTATATCCACATCAGCAGCTCTTGCCCAGCAGCTGAATTAAAGGTGCAAGGAGTGCTTTAGGTTTGGACCCTACCCAGGTAGTGCTGCATGCAGAGTCTCAGCGAGCAGAGCCACTTGGGTGTGATTTTATGATGCATAGTTAGGAGAGCAGGTTTTTCTGTTTCACAGCGTGAGTGTTTATGCACCATTTGCCCTGAGCTGGGGCAGCTCCAGCTCCCCGTGAGCGGGAAGGGGCCTGGGGGGAGCGGGCTGGGGAGAAGCCGTCGTCCTGCTGCCTGGCTGGGGCTGGATTCCTGGCGTGGGGAGAGGTGGGGAGGGCCAGGGAGCTCCTTCCTGTAGAGCTGGTCCCCACGGTGCCAGGAGAGGGGCCAAGGCTGGGAGCAAGTGGGGCAGCAGGCTGGCAGGGGCAGGCAGGGCTGTGACGGGAGCAACGAGGAGGAGGCACAGCCGGTGCTGCTGCAGCGCAGCAGCTGTCACGGTCATCTCCCTCACAAAAGGTCCCGCACTGCCCCCAGGCAGTAACAGGCTGTTCCCCCATCCCCGTGCTGCCCTCCCAGGACGGAACACGCGAGGAGGGGCTCAGCCTGCCCCGTGCTCAGGGCCAACTCCCCAGGGCTGGCACAGCTTGGCCTGAGGCAGCATGGGGACAAGAGCTCCTCAGGCAGGGCAGAACAAGGCCAGCTGGGAGAGGATCAGGGAGAAGACCCAAAGGTCCCTGGCTCAGCCTTGGGCTTTGGAAGACTCCCTTGCGCACCCTGAGAGGCTCTGTCTGCTTCTTCCACCCTGCCCTGTGCTCCCCATCCATTGGCCAAAGCCGAGTCCAGCATCGCCTGGGGACTCCCTTCCCCATGGCGAGGAGAGGGATGGTGTAACACGCCAATAGAGGGGCATCCGGGAGTCTTTCAGATTCCGGGGTTAGTCACACTGAACTCGAGAGATTTGTCAAGCATAAGAATTTAATAGACCTAAGCGGTTCTACACATATGACAGATGCTGGACAACACTAAACAAGTAACACCAGACAATCTACAAGTATAACAAAGCTCAGAAGTATAGTAAAGCTAGAAATAGAACAGAACTAAACATATATCTACACATATCAGAGCTCTATGGTTAAGCCACGGATGCACGGTACAATGACCGTTTTCGCCCTTTCCTTACGGGCCACCCCTCTGATATAGTTTTCCCTGGATTGTTCTCACCGCAGTCGAGCTACGCCGGGATGATTCAGGTTTTCCCTGCAGTTGGCATCAGGGGCATCCCTGTTGATGGGTGGGTTGTTGGGTCTGCAGACTAGCTGACCATGAGTCCGAGTCCATGCAGGGGTATGTGGCTTACTTGCTTTTATCCTTCCCGGGCTCATTAGCCATCCAAACTATGCCAGACCATGGTTACACAACAGAACCGATGGTCTCAGCCATCAGGATGGTCAACAGTATGGTCAACAGAGAACAGTGTGCATATTGAACAGATAACCCAGTGCAAAATTTCACAGTACCTAGATGCTTACAGTGTGAGTCTGTGGTGTCACTTCTCCTTTGCTGAGTAGGTTTGCTCAGCACTCACGGGGTTATTGGAGGGCTACAGCAACCCACAGCTACCCGCAGTGTGGCGACTCTGGCTGTGGTACACCCAAGGTTATTTAACCCTTGGGGAGCACCCCAGAGCAAACCCCTCTTCTACGGGCTGCACCATCCTGAGAGCCACGCTTGCCTGCGTGGCACCTATCAAGGGAGAAAACCTGAGAAATCCTTATTGTGGGTCAAAGCAGTAAAGCAGTGTGCTTTGACCATATTGTTTCTGACTTACTTCCATGGTCACAGGGAACCTGACGGCTTTCCCTACCATCAGGAAGGGAAGATCCGAGGTGGAAGGAAATGCAAAATCATCCAGGCAAGAAGGGGCATGGGGAAGTGTCTAGGCCAACCTCCTGCTCACAGCAGGGTCAGCTATCAGGTCCGACCAGGTGGCTCGTGGCTTTATTGAGTTAGGGATGAAAACCTGCAAGGGAGATGGCACAGCATCTCTGGGCAACCTGCCTGTGACTGCAAGGTGGGAAAGGGAGGGTCAGATACCAGTATAGAGAGACACTCAAGGTTCTTGAGGGGTTAAACAAAGTAGGTTTAATGAAGGACTTTTACACTCTCTAAACTATGTGGGGAGGCCAGGACACTGCTCGGAGGGGTCACTGATGGGCAGATGCTGGACACAGGGCTGGGACGCCCAGGTGGGGCTTACTTCGTGTATACAAAGGGCCCCTTAGAGCTAGTTCCTTATCTCCACTATGCAAAGCTCGAGTCAATACTGACTGTGAAGCAGCTGGACATTGCTGACAAAAGGGAATAGGCATGTCCAGCCCTGAGCGGTTTTGGTCAGTGTGTACAGAGCACACTCCAGGGCTGTGATAGCGTACTCTGCTGTTCCCCTGACTCCTCAACAGATCTCCTGCAGCGGTTCTCACTACGCTGCCCAGGATTTGCCTGTCTGGAGGGAAAAAAAAAATTTCCTTATACCCATGCTGAACCTCTCTTGTTTCAACTAATGCTCATTGGCCCTCATCCTTCCATCGATCACAACAGTGAAGAGCATCACGTTGTAAGGCACAGGTATTGCAGGCTGTGAGGAGGGCCCATTCTGGAGAGGTAGGCATTCGTAATTAAGCTTTGAACTGAAAACCTGTCAGGCCCAAGAGGCAACCTCCCACCACTGGGCGGGGCTGGCTCTGGGGATGCCATGTGTGGTGCTAACCACATGCAGAAAAGGAATTCAGGAATGCAAGAATCACAGTAGCTGTCGCCAGAGAGGACAGAATCACCAAACCATTCCAGTTGGAAGGGACCTTGGGAGGTCTCTAGTCCAGCCTCCTGCTCTACTCAGGATCAACACTGAATTCACACTAAGTTCCTCCGGGCTTTGTCCAACAGCATGCTGAAAGCCTCCAAGAACAGAGAGTCCAAAAGCTCTCTGGACCCCACTTCAAATACTTTGTTATCCTCATTGATGTTTCTCCCTTTAATCCCATTCCAGGTGCACTGGTGTCAGCTTATAACCATTCTAGCTGCACTTGTGACAGCTAATAACCTCTCATTCTCCTGCCCTGAATCTCTGTAAAGAGCCTGGTTCTTTCTTGGTGGTAACCTTGAGTTGGGAAGGTGCTATGAGTCCCCCAAGAGCCTTTCCTTCTGCAGGCTGAACAAGGCCTGTTCCCTCAGTCTTTCCTCACAGGGCAAGTTCTCCAGCCCTGACCCCCTTGGCGGCCTGCCACTGAACTCACTCTGTTCAACATCATTCTTCTGCAGGGGGCGTCAAAATGGGGGCCATCTCTAGATGTGCTCTGACGAGTGCTGAGCAGAAGGGGATAATCACTTCCCTTGATCTCCTGACTCTGCTACTGTTCATGCAACCCAGGATGCTGTGGCCTCCTTTGCCGTCAGGACACACTGCTGCCTCACATTCAGCTTGCTGTGCAGACTCCCAGGTCCTTTTCTGCAGAGCTGCTGTCCAGGCAGGCAATCTCCAGCCCTACTGTAATGACTTACTTGTGCACAAGAATATTGTGGGAGACGCTGTCAAATGGCTTGCTTAAAATCATGGTAAGGGATCTCCACTACTCTCCACTCCTCCACAAGTACAGTTCTTTTATCATGAAGGCAAGTAGGTTGGTCAGGAATGATTTACGTTCAGTAAATCCATGATGAGTGTTCCCAGGCACCTTCTTCTCCTTCATGTGCCCAGAAAGGTGATCCGAGATGACTAACTCCATGACACACTGCTCACTCAAGTAAGGCTGAATGGCCTGCAGTTCCCCGGGTTGTCCTTGTGGCCTTCTTTGAAGATGGGCACAACATCTTCCTTTTTCTGGTCATTGGCACCTCCCCTGATCTCCACAACCTTTGATGATAGTGAGTTGCTTTGCTGTGGCCGCAGGCAGCTCTCTCAATGTCTGAGCATGCCACACATCCAATCCCATAGACTGTATCGGTTGAGTTCTTGCAAGTCATCCCTCTCTCAACCCTCATGCACTGCAGGCTGGTTTTCTCATCTGCAGTCCTGACTCTAGGCACAACAGCCCAGGAGACCTTGTTGGTGAAGCCTGAAGCCAAGAAGGCACTGAGCTCCTCAGACCTCTCTACATCTGCTCTTGCTACATTCGCTGCCCCATGCAGCACTGAGCCCCCACTTTCCTTCTTTACTCTTTTACTGTTACTGAAGCAGAAGCAGCTCTTCTTTGTGCTCGTGATGTCCCCTGCAAGTGTGTATGCTAGGGGAGCTTTGACTTCCCTACTTTGCTGGACAACACTGTATTTCTGAATTCCTCCTTTTCAGCCTCTCCTTTCTTCCCCTTCCCTTATGCTGCGTTCCTGCACCGGAGCTCAGGCATGAGTTCCCTGTTTAGCCAAGACAGGGTCTGGAGATGCCTACAAATTTGACAAGCTGTCAGTATGGAGCACTCATGTGCTTTGTGGGTGCTCTTCTTAAGGACCTGCTGGCTTTCCTTAGCTCCTCTGCCCTTCAGGGCTGCCTCCCTTTGTCTGTCCCATGGAAGAGCTCCATGCATCTGAGTGTTGCCTTCACACAAAGGGCATCCCCCCTCCTCATCTCCCCTTCCAGGGTCTCCTGATGGACTTGTACCCTACCATCGCAGCACTCGAGACATGGGACTGTTCCCAGCACATCTCAGTTACAGCAATCCTGTCTGTGCCCCAGGCTGCTTTTGTTTGCATCTATTTTGGCTTCATCACCTCAGCTGTCACACCAGCTGAAGATCTGTCACAGCAAAGCCTGTTACCAAGGACCTGGTGCATGCAGAGGATTTGGTTCCGAGTAGTGACATGCCAGCAAAAAAAGAGGAGGTGGCAATGTAATGGTGAAACAAGGTTCCCACTAAAAGAGCAAACCCTGCAGTGGCCAAGGCCAGGCAGAAAGAGAGCTGGGCCACGCAGGAACAGAAGGAGAGGGGTTTGCTGCCTGAGCTGACCCTGCAGCACCTTGGGGCCTGTGACAGAGGTGAATTGATCTCCAGAAGGGACAAGGTGCCACTGAGAAAGTCCTTGGGCCTGGAGAGTCGGCAATGCAGCCACTTTGTGGACATCCTTAACACAGTCCCCATTCATTTGAGGTGAGAAGAGGTTCAGAGCATGGAGATCTAGAAGGGTTTAAGAGTGCAGGGACGTGAGTAGATTCCTTGGTGTGATGTGCTTCCCATTTATGAAGCACACTTGGCACTAGATGGGATGGACTTTGCCTGAAGTCCGTGGTGGGATCCCATTGTTTGGGCAGAGGCAGGAAGCCCGAAATGCCCTGGGGCACTTGCCCAGCAACCACTCCAACAGGGCATGGTGTTCCTGTAGGTCCCATGCAGTATCTGCTAGAAACGTGCGATTGTGCTAGCAACCCCAGGAATCTGACATAGCCCTGCCAGCCTATTTCTCTCATGAAATGAAATGTCTGCACTGAATTACATCAACCGTTTACAGTGTAAGGATCTGCTTGTGCCTCAGCTTCATGAGTGGAGCTCTAGCAGTATTAGGCATCTCGTGTCATTTGAGATGAGCAAGGAAATTCCCTATGTGGCCCCCAGCTGAGGCTTTAGAAGGACATGGGTCTCACACTTGCTCCATCACAGCAAGCAAACACATGCTTTGGACCACCTCTGTCTCTTCAAATGTCACCAGGTTTTTGTGTGCCGACAACTGACTCCCACCCTCCATCTCTATTGGTTACAGTGGAGCTTAGACAAGGAGCTGGCACGCAGACATCTATGTTGTGCTCACTACAGGTTGAGAAAGGGGAATCCCACCTCCTGTGTGTTTGTGGAGTTCATGGGAGAGAGCTGAATCCCACTCCATCCCAGGGACTTCTACACAGGCATGAGATAACCAGATGGACTCACTTGAATCAATAGCTGAACCATGGGAAAAATGAATTCTCTTCTTGTCCCTGTCTAGGTGTGCTGTGCAGTTAAGAGATGGGCATAGGGTCTTCCAGAGTGGGACGTTTCCATGTGTCCTAGATGACCATCCTCTGATGCAACAAGTAGTCATGCTGAAATCAGTGTCTCTGCATGGTTTAGAGAGGGACTCTAGCTCATTACTGTCATCTACTTTAGTGAATGTGTCCCAGGAGGAGGGAGCACAAGGGACAGAGAAATTCACTCCTTCTGCTGGGCCTCTGCTCCTAAGCGGGGCCAGGCTCCTGGGATAGAGGGAGCTCATGGCAACCTGACAGCACTGCTGAGAGACAGCTGTGTGCAGGAGCAGCTCCTTTGCAAAGAGCAGCAGGGCTCCGGGCACTGCCTGCTCTTGCTGACATGTGATGAGATGAGAGAGAGAGAAGTGAAAGGCAGTGTGGAGTGGTAGGACAGCTGAGTGTTCTTGGTGGGAGAAATCTTCACAGCCCTTGACACGGTAAGTCTCTGGCTGCAGGGCAACACTGCTTCCTAGAGAGGTCTTCTAAACCCATCCCATCCTATGACTGACAGATCCAGTGACCTCTGGCAGGACGGGTTCATTCTCCCATCAAGACGGTGCTGTGTGTGTCAGGGGTGCTCACAGCTCTAGCTCACACACAGGATATATGCGAAGGGTCTTTTAGGAGGCAGGTGAAAAAAAGGCTCATTGAAAGGGAAGGAGCTCTCCGTCTAGAAAAAGCTACTTACTACTGATAAAACTAGAAAGACTAGGTCCTAATTTTGGCAGGGAGATAAAGGGAAAGAGGGTTTTTGTTGCTGTTGTTTGGCAAGGAATTTGGACTGCCAAACCTTCCCTCTCAGAGATCACACGGTCTGTGAGAAAGCTCAGCAAACCCCTTCAACTCCACCTCAGCCTACAGACAGCACCAGCATCACCTTTATGGCCTTGTCAGGGTTTTTCTGACCTGCTCCTCAGGACCTTTGAGCACAGCAGTGCCTCTGCCCAGCGCCCTGTCCCGGTAGGTTTCTGTCGGGCAGAACAGAGCATGCAGAGGGTGGTATGGTGTCTGTGAGCACCGTCAGGGAAAAGACATTGGGATAGAGAAGGAGCTGCCAGCAGGGAGAGCTTCAGGCAGCGAGATGGGCAGGGAATGAGAGGGAACTGCAAAGAGAACCGTTGTGGGAGGAAGGATTTGGGCAAGTCATGGTCAGTCCCTCTGACGCAGAAACCTTCCTCTGAGCCAGTCCCCTGTGTCTCTACTGATGAGCAGATGGTATTTCGGTGTGAGGAGAGGGTCTATCGCATTGGAACGGTTACATCCAGCAAGGGTCGGGCACCCGCTGCCTTCACGTGAGACTTTCCCTGCCTTGCTAGAATGGGAGCTGGTGTGGCTGCTTCAGGTACAAACACCTGTGTTCAGGAGGGCAAGGCTGGGGGAGATGAATGCCTCACAAGGATCTTCCCTTTCCAAGACAGCTGGCAGGAGAGCTTGTCAGAGTCCAATCCTCCCTGATCACGTTCTTTTAGCTATTCCACACATGGACGGTGTAATGTTGAATATCAACATTTACTTCTTTGAAGATATTGGACGTTACACAGGATTTTTGATTGAGCAGAGTGACACAGCAATAGACTGAAATCACAATACAAGTGTGAGTTACACGTAGCAAAATAGAGCAATTGCAGTATCAGTTCAATCACAATACCAGTGTGATCCCCATTACTGGTCTCTATACTGTGCTCACCGGCACAACGCTGGGCATCCCCAGTTGCCGGGAAGGAAGACATGGGATGAAACCGGCTCAATCCCATTGCTCTCTTCCAAGTTCTTTTGCTAGTTGTTCAGTTTTTATACTCCGTGGTGGGCTGAGCCACGAATACACTCCCCCCCATGCTGGTCTGGCTAACTGAGGGAGACATTCGCACTCTTTTGATGAACTCAGGGGAAAACATTGACACCAGCTGATCCACACAGCTGGGGTGTAGTCACTTGATCCACTCAAATGACATAGCTGTTTATCTAAAACCAAGGTTAACTTCCAGTCATGGTCTCCTTTGCGTTGAGATAAAGTCACCTTCCTGTGCAACAGCTGTGGTCAGTGACACCCTACCTTATCCCCTGAGCTTCATGGGCACATGCCCCTTGCCCATCTCCCCTGAGCCTTCTTCCATTGTAGGGGTTTATTGGTTGGTCCAAGTCCTATATTCCTCTCTCCTTCTGGTAAACAGAGGATATTCCCACTGGGTCACCGGACTGAGTGTCCTTAGCTCCGCTCATGGAGCTCAACCCCCTCCTATCCCCACCAAAGAACTGGAAATGATTGTCACCTTCCTCCATTTACACCCCCCAGCAGAGCAGCACTGACTCCTCTGGAAATCGTTAGCAGAGGCCCCTGCTCTGCATGGCACACTCAGCCAGCACAAAGCGGAGCTCGAGCCGGGGAGCTGAACGAAGGTAAAGGAGAGAGGAAAAGTGGGAGGTTCTGTGAGAAAGGCAAAGGGTTTGTCTCCCAGAAGACTGCTTTAATTTGTCCCTGTCTTTTCCTCCTTGGACAGGCCCCCACGCCCAGCATCAGCAAATGTCCAACAGCAGCTCCTTCAATGAGTTCCTCCTCCAGGCATTTGCAGATACGCGGCAGCTGCAGCTCTTGCACTTCTGGCTCTTCCTGGGCATCTACCTGGCTGCCCTCCTGGGCAACGGCCTCATCATCACAGCCATAGCCTGTGACCATCGCTTCCACACCCCCATGTACTTCTTCCTCCTCAACCTCTCCCTCCTCGACCTTGGCACCATCTCTGCCACTGTCCCCAAATCCATGGCCAATTCCCTGAGCAACACCAGGGCCATTTGCTACTGGGGATGTACTGCACAGGTCTTTTCCCTCTTTTTCTTACTTTCAGCAGAGTATTCTGTTTTCACTGTCATGGCCTATGACCGCTACGTGGCCATCTGCAAACCCCTGCACTACGGGACCATCATGAGCAGCAGAGCTTGTGTCAAACTGGCAGCAGCTGCCTGGGCCAGTGGTTTTCTCGATGCTCTCCTGCACACTGCTAACACATTTTCCATACCACTCTGCCAAGGCAATGTTGTGGAGCAGTTCTTCTGTGAACTTCCCCAGATCCTCAAGCTCTCCTGCTCAGACTCCTACCTCAGGGAAGTTGGGCTTGTTGTGGTTAGTCTTTGTTTAGTCTTTGGGTGTTTCGTTTTCATTGTGCTGTCCTATGTGCAGATCTTCACAGTTGTGCTGAGGATCCCCTCTGAGCAAGGTCGGCACAAAGCCTTCTCCATGTGCCTCCCTCACCTGGCCGTGGTCTCCCTGTGTGTCATCACTGTCATGTTTGCCTACCTGAAGCCCCCTTCCCTCTCCTCCCCAGCTTTGGAACTCTTGGTGGCTGTTCTTTATGCAGTGGTGCCTCCAACAGTGAACCCTCTCATCTATAGCATGAGGAACAAGGAGCTCAAGGACGCCCTGAAGAAACTGGTTCAACTGCTACTACTTCAGCAGCAATAAGCTGCCCATCTCTCCTCACAAGGGATTTCCAATTTACTTTGGACAACTCTTGTGTTTTGGGCATTCTGCCTGTGATAATTCTGTTTGTAAATGGTTGAATTCATCCCACTTCTCCAGCAGCACAAACCCTGTCTGTCTGGCCTGGAAGCCTTCCGTAAATCTGCGTAGCGCTGTGTCAGGGCAGGCCTCCCAGACAGCATGTCTGCAATAAAAGGGGATTTCCTGAGGACAGTGCCTGAAGGTTGGGCTCTTCTTCCCAAGCTGGAGCCAAGAATGCGCTCAGGGAGTTGCACCCGAAAAGGCCCTTTGCTGTGCTTGGGTTTTCCATGGGCTAAGGGGCATGAGCTCATAGGATGATGTGTTTGGGCAGGAGGGCTGGAGTCAGCTGTACTTGTGGGTGCCCAGTGTCCCTGGAGCAGGTGAGTGGTCAAGTGGTGTCTGCTGGGGACTGTCTGCCATATTAGAGGGCTGGTGAGAGATGTCCATGCTTCTGGAAGGGAATATGGAGCCACCCCGAGAGCACAGGGGATCTCCTGGGACAGCATGTGCCTGGGATGGGCAGTGAGTGGAGACTCCCAAAACCAAGTGGAGTCGCCCAAAGGTAAAGGGCTAAAGCGAAGAATGCACTGAATGAGAGCTCAGAAATCTCAGGAGAAGCAGTGGGGACCCAGCAGGCACAGGGAAGGGAGCCTCAAGAGTGGTTCATGTCTTCTAAAGGGAAAAAAAAAACACATTCATTCTGCCAAATGACACATGTGAACACTCCTGAGCCATTTGAAATGCCCTGTTTGCTTCAAGCATCGTCCACAGCCACAGAGCCTGGGAGGGGGTGGTCAGGCGCAGTGGTGCTGGTCGAGCTGGGTCTGCCCCGACCAGCACAGCCAGTGCAGACTCACCCTGTGGCCCCACAGCCCGCTCGCTTTGCAGAGCAGCAATACCAGCCTGGAGCCCTGCGGGAAGCACAGGGGAGGGGTGCAGGAATGGCCGGTGAGGTTGGCATGGATACACTCCCCTGGGGAAAGGCTCTCTGGGATCAGGGACATCCGGGGGGGGAGTAGGGGTGCATGTGTGCACAGGGGAGAAAAACAAAAAGAAACACTTTCCTGTGTGCACCGGCTTGGGGCAGACGTCTCTGTTGCTGGGGCAGCAGGATCTGCCTGAGCAGCCCTGGGACCAGGACTCTGGGGCTGTCCTGGAAAGGGGCTGGGGCTGTGGTGTAAGTGTCTAGAGCTCTACAACCCCCTGCGGTAGGCACTGCTGTGGGGCCACCCTCAGCCTGGGCTGCTCTGCTGGGTGGTCTGGGGAGAGGGCAGGGGAGGTGGAGAGAGCTGTGGAGGGACTGAGATGGACTGGAGAGGGCCTTGGAGAAGCAAAACGCCAGCAGGCAGCTCCTGTGTGTGAACAAGCAGTGTGGGAGCACCCACCAGTGTGCTTGCAGGCAAATGGCGGTCTCCTGGGAAAGGCATCAGGACATGGAGGGTGCAGAAGAGAAGAGCCCAGGTTGTTTCCTGTGTTGCATGGACACACTGGGGAAGCTGCCCCACGACCATCGTCCTGGACCAGCCCCTCACATGGCCCCTTCCCACTGCTGGCTGCTCACCTCAGCTGTGGGGTGGTGCATGGCCAGCTCTGTCCTCCTGCAGGCCTCCATATCCTGACGGAGGGGAAAAGGCCAGCCTTGCATGGTCACTCTTCTGCACCAGACCCCAGCAGATCTGGGAGCACGGCTGTCTGCTAACAGCTGTGGGGGTCCACCCGGACTGGTCAGGGGCTGGGTGCTTGGATCCCGCAGACTCTGGGGGATCATTTCATAATCATTGAATAATACTCCAGCCCTTTCCATGTGCAAGGTCCCTGGTTCCATCTCCAGCTGAGTTCTGGCTTTCCTCACTCCATCCCTGTGTGCACGGACAAGGTCTCAATGTTCCCCCTGGGCAGTCTGTCCCCCTTCCACCCTCTGTGCACTTCCATCCTGGCACCTTGAGTGTTGGTGGTGCTGCTAGGGCAGAGGTGGAATATTACCCGTCGTAGCTCTTCAAGGAGATCCCCAGGGAAAAGCTGAGCCCAGCCCTGGCCTCATGCTGAGCCCCAATGAGGCAGAGGGGAGCTGCCCTCTTCCAAGCCACCCTGGCAGTGCACTGGACAGGTGGTGCCTTTGTGGCCAGCCAGGCTCCAGGTTCAGCCTGGATGCCAGCTCGAGGGCAGGAGTGCCAGGATTTTCATGGGCTTCCAGTGGTGAAGGCAAGTGGGCACAAGTGCTAGTGCAAAGGCTGGGGATGGAGAAGGCAGTGTGGGGCTGGTGAAGGCCCTCCCTCTGCTCCCCATGGGGAGGAGAGTCCCCAGGCAATGCTGAGCTCCACTTTGGCCAGCGGGAGGGGAGCACAGGGCAGGGTGGAAGAGGCAGATGGAGCCCCTTGGGATGCATGAGGGAGTTTTCCAAAGCCCAGGGCTGAGTCAGGACCTTTGCATCTTATCCCTGATGCTGCCCCAGCCGGGCTCACTCTGCCCTGCCTGAGGACCTCTCATCCCTGTTCCAGCCATGCTGGAGCAGAGGCTGAGGAGCTGGAGGTGCCTCAGGCCAAGCTGTGCCAGCCCCGGGGAGCTGGCCCCAAGGACAGGGCAGGCCAAGCCCCTCCTCACATGTCCCATGCTGCTGGGAGGGCAGCATGGGGACAGGGGAACAGCCTGTTCCTGCCCGGGGGCCGTGCGGGAACTTTTGGGAGGGAGGCGAAACCGACAGTGTTGCGCTGCAGCAGCACTGGCTGTGTCCCCTCCATGAGGCCCCTGCCGCATCCCTGCCCACCCCTGCCCCTGCCCGGCCTACAGCCACATCGCTCCCAGCCCCTGGCCCATCTCCCGGCACCGTGGGGACCAGTTCTGCAGGCAGGAGCTCCCTGGCCATCCCCACCTCTCCCCACATCGGGGATCCAGCCCCAGCCATGCAGCAGGATGCCCGCTCAGAGGCAGAGGAGATGAGGCAGAGTGGGGCTGGACAAGGGCTCTTGCTGCTCCCAACAACATCCTCTTTGTAGCAGGAACCCAGATGCAAATGCTGCTTAAACACTTGAGCTGGGATACAGAAACACTTGCTCTTGGAACTGTGCAGCATCAAATCAGACCCCAAGTGGCTGCCCTCACTTTTTCATTCATCTAAGCATCTGTGGGCAGTGTTACGTGGGTAGGGGCTGAAATCTGAAGCCCTCCTTACACCTTTGAATTGGCTTTCAAGAAAGAGTTGCTGTGGGGATATGCGGTCACCTTTTGTACCTACAACCTTCTCTGGGATCTGCTCAGATCCCAGCTTCCCTTGCCAAGGCTTTCTTGCCTGTAGTGAGGGGGCAGGTCTGAGACAGAGATGGGGAGTCGGGTCAGCAGGATGGGCACAGGGTCAGGTCAGCACCCAAGAGGTGCAGGGCCAGGCACAGGCATGTCCACAGTGTAACTCAGGCGAGGCCCCAGGACAAGGGGAGCAGCTCTCCAGCAAATGCAAGGAGGCCCCGCAATGAGGCTGGTCACTCTCTGTCTCCCGTGTTCTTGTGTCCAGCAGATCCCCCTCCCTCTCTGCCTGCAGACCCTCCATGCCCATCCTGCTGTCCAGGACAGCACGAGAGGCCTGGCTCTGCAGCCCCTCTGGCAGCTCCTGCTGCCCCAGCGACAGAGCTGCCTGCCCTGAGCTCGTGCAGAGAGAAACCTGTTTCTTGTTCTCATTTTCTCTCTGTGAATGCTGCCCTGTTCTTTTCCTGGGATGTCCCTGCTCCCCAGAGAGCCTTTCCCCAGAGGAATGTGTCCATGCCGGTCTGGCCAGCCATTCCTGCATCCTCCCCTGTGCTCCCTGCAGGGCCCTGGGCTGGCACTGCTGCTCTGCAGAGCGAGTGGGCTGTGGGGCCCTGAGGCCACAGGGTGACTCCTGATTCTGCGCTGGCCATGCTGCTCAGGGTGGGAAGCAATACCAGCTGGACTGGGCTCACCACCACTGATACTGCTGCCACCCATTGGAGCTCATGGCCTGTGCTCAGAGTGAGCCCAGGGCGTTTGCAATGGCAGGAGATGTGTTTGGGCGTGTACTAGCTTCAGCCTGTGGTGTTTCACTGAGGGTGCAGGAATCACTCTCCAGTGCCCCTTCCCTGGGCCTCCTGGGTCCCCACTGCCTCTCCGGGATTGCAGAGCCCTCCTTTCCCTATCCATACCTGGGTTTAGTGCTTTACCTTCTGGTTACTCCACCATGGACTGTCCCTCATTTTGTGAGGCTCCACTCATTGCCCACCCCAAGGCACATGATGTCTCTGGAGATCCCCTGAGCTCTCCTGGTACCTAAGATTCCCCTCCAGAAGGATGGGCATCTCTCATCGCACTGTCACCTGTGGCACAGCCCTGAGCAGGCAATTCAGAGACCATTCCCCATCTCCACTGGCACTGGTCACTGGGAGATGAGCCCTGGATCCAGCTCTTGCTCCCTAACAGATCACTCTGGGACTCTGGGCTTGTCCTACGGAGCCCACAGAGTTCCCAAGCTGAGCAGAGGCCCTTTTGTGGTGCAGTTCCTTGGGTGTATTTTTGGCTCCATCTTTGAAGAAAGGCCTGAGTTCAGGCACGTCACATACTGCATCCATTCGGGGCCCTGTAAAAGAGCACTACTGATCACTCTGAGTAATTTCAGTTGCAGGCCCCCAAGGTGATTGGGGGCTGGAGCACTTGTCCTGTGAAGAGAAGCTGAGGGAATGAGTTTGCTCAGCCTGCAGAAGGAAAGGCTTTTGTAGCGACTCGGAGCAGCTTCCCAACTCAAGGTTGCCACCCATAGTGAACCAGTTTTTACAGGGATTCATGGCAGGAGAATGAGAGAATGAATCAAGACTTAATGATGAAGGACAGCTTGTCCAGAATGGGCCCTCCTCACTGTCTACAACACCCGTTCTCTACAACACGACTCCCAATGAGTGTGATGCATGCCGAAAGTCATGGCATGAGGGTGACTGCACACCCTAACAGGCCTCAGGTCCTTTGCAGATCCAGGAAAATCCAGAAGGACCGGTAGGGCCTTCAACATCCTAGGCACACATTTGTAAGGTCAGCTTTGTCCCTGTGGGAGGCTGAGGGAGCTGGGTTGGTTCAGCGTGGAGAAGAGGAGGCTTTGGGCAGACCTAATAACAGCCTGCCCATCCCTACCAGGAGGTCATCAAGAAGATGGAGCCAGGCTCTTCACCGTTGTGCACCATGGGAGGATGAGGCCCAGTGGGCATGAGCTGAAAGAAGAGAGGTTCAGGCTGGGGATAAGGGCCAACGTTTTACCCATCCAAAGAGTGAAGCACTGCGGCAGGTTGTCCAGAGGGTTTGTGCCATCTCCATCCTCAGAGGTTTTCAAGACCTGAATGACTGAAGGCCTCATCACGCTGGTTGGAGCTGATAGCTGAGCCTGCTGTGAGAAGGAGGTTGGTCTAGAGACAACCTGAGGTCCCTTCCAGCCTGAAGCATTTGGCATTTCCTTCCACCCTGGGTCTTCTCTTGCTGACCTTAGGGAAAACTGTCAGCTTCCCCATGGCAGTGGAAGTTCAAAAGTATGTCAGACAAAAGGATGAGCAGATCAGCTGCATGTGTCTTGTGCTGCTCTGGTCAGAGGAGTTCAGATTCAGGGCTGCTTGGCAGGTACCCCCACATAGCCCTGGGCTTTCATTTGCTCCACCTTTCATTGCATTTTCCCCTCTTTTCCACCTTACAAGCTCTTCTCCTTTACCACCCTGATCTCCTCCCATGCAGTCAGACCACCTCTCTTTACCCTATCCCCATTGACCCTGCTTTTGCTGCCTTTGTACCTTCCTTTGCCTTCTCCGAGATGGTTGCCATGCTCATTTCCACCATTGCCAGCACTTCCTTTACAATACTACCCCCTTTATTATCTGTGGTGTCCTGCAGGTCGTCATGCTGTTATCCTGTGAGAGGCCTGGCAAGATGGCATGAGGCATCTGCATGCACACATTCAGAGCTGACAGAAAGGAGCTTGGGTGGAGAGGGAGCTGGAGAAGCTTGGAGATGAGGCCAACAGAAGCCTGCTGAAGTTGTGCAAGGGAAAGTGGCAGGTGCTGCCTTGGGGAAGTGACCCTGAGGAGAAGGGCCTGGACATGACGAGGGATGCCATATGAGCCTGCGGTGCGTGCTCACCACAGATGAGGCCAGCTGCATACGGGGCTGCATGAGGAAGCGTCTGGCCACCCAGACAAGGACAGTTACTATCCCCCCTTGACACAGCACTGGCGTGGCCACATCTGGAATCATGTGTGCCAGTGTGGGATGACCAGTGCTGGAGGAACGGGGAGGACGTGGAGAGGGTCCAGAGGAGGTCTGCCAAGCTGGTGCTTGTTGCCTGCAGCACATGACCTGTAGAAG